>NC_137261.1:47497881-48097881 GCF_053477335.1 Acartia tonsa | reverse complement strand
CAATATATGCACTGGCGAATGCAAAAAAGGTGTATTTAAAATTTAAATTTGTACAAGGGCAAGATAGGGGGCACTTAAAAGCGGACAAAGCAACGGTTCTATTTACAATTAGGCATACAGGATATATATACACATACACAGGCATTTCAATTTCAAATTTGATTCGGACAAATGTAAAAGTTTTGTATTCCCCCCCCCCCCACTCCCTTTTCTGCTCGGGAAGTACTGGTATCCCATGCATTGAAATACCAGCAATTTATGCCTTAACTGAGAGAATATGTAGAGTTTGGCTTCAATTCAATAGAATGCAATGTTAGGTATTCACAATATAACCATGTACACATACACATAGGACAGTGGGGATTCAGCGCACATTTCTATTTTCTTTAGCCCCTAACTACTTTAAAAAAAACATCAATACGTTTTAAACATTAATGAAAAATGAATCTTGTTTTAATATTGACCCTCTATCTTTTCTTTTAAATCTAATTAGGGACTTCATTTTCTATTTTGGTATACAAACTAATTGTTGACCTTTAAATCTAAAAATAACAGGGGATAGTCACTTTAGTAAAAGGTAACCAACTGAAACTCCTCACTGGTAATATTGAATGTATGTACAAATTTTCAGTGAAAACACTCACAAACACATAAATGTTTGTGTGTATGTTATTACTTGCCTACATTCGGTTCTAAAACGTTCCAAACCCGCCTCCCCCCCCCCACTCCCAAACCTTCATTTATTCACAATTCTACCACTTTCCTCATTTTAATAAATGAGATTAATTTGTGCAGAGTGGGATTAAACTTTGTGAATATATATAAATTATGATGTTGTTCAACTGTTAAGCAGAATTCATTTATTATTAGCACCACTATTGTTAAACTCACTCTTTACAAAGTTTGGAATAAATGATAATTAAACATTTAAAGTACATACAAATATTTTATTTAACAAGGACGACTAAGTCCAGTGTTAGAAATATTTTCATTTTAAATGTATTTATTTAGAGTACTTCTTAGCCATTACTTAAAGGAACAAACAATTCAGTTTTATATAATTGGTGCTACCACATTTAACAACATTTTACCATTTTCTCTTGAGAACCAACTATTTCCAAATTATTCCAAAAGATCTACTATCTTAATTTAAGTACAGTTGAAATTTATTAAGATACCAAAAAAAAACAAGTAAGACTTTTACAGAGTAGCTTTGCAACTAAAATAATTTTAAAGGCTTAAAAGAAGAATACTTGATGTTTTATTGCTGCATTGTACACTCCAGAGTACTCCACGTACATGAACATAAAAGTTAAATGGATTAAGTTGTAATGGGAAACATATGGACACACTAACTTTCTAAATTTAAAGCAAAGATTGGTTCTGAATTGTAATAGTTCAAGTTTGGTTGGGAAATATAATACTTTTACACCCCCTTCCCACCCCCCTAAATCAAGCATAGAACTTGTATTATATTCTTCTGTATATCTCCAACATAAATCTGTTTTATGTTTATTTATTCACTAGGCATTGTTGTTTAAAAGACATTAAAGTTAAATTACTTTTTTTCTCTTAGATTTGTTGGATCAAGTCTATAACAATATGAACTCTTATTTACATTATTTTGTATTAAGGACCAATCATAATTAAATTAAATGCATGATCCATTTATCCCTGAAGTATATTGGGTTAATTAGATGAATTAACTAAGGAACTGTGTGCCTTTTGTACTATACAAGTTAAACAGTAGATTTTTAAGATTGGATAAGATGTTTTAGAATTACACACTCATCTATCAAAAAATTTATAAGATAGGAAAGAAAAGGGGAATATGTCAATGGTTTGTATTGTTAGTTTCTATCATTGCAGCTCCCTGTTATGGGTGCATGTTCATGAGAATGCATCTTTAATGAATATAAAAGATACAACAGAAAGGCTTTGCTTCAAAAAACTCTTTACAATCTCTCTAGAAAGGAATAAAATATAAATTTATTGTTCTAAAGATAGATTAATGCAAAACTCAAATCTTTTTGTCCGAATCAAATGTTTATAAGAAGATAAAGAAGAATTGATAATGTTGGAGGCGTCGTAAGTGCACCAGTTAACCTGGCAAGGACTGCCAGCACCAGTTAAACCTGGCAAGGACTGCAAGTCTCGCGCCTTAAACCATCTTAACCACCACTTCCATCCATCCGCCTCCCACAAAACCATAAAGTAGATTTTATGCTGGCAACTTAATTTTGTTCCTCTGCCAAAAAAAAAGATTTCAGATCTGGTATTTTGCATTTCCTTTCTCTTTCTTTCTTTCCCTCCTTTCCCTAATTTGATACTTTGTCACTCCCCTTTGATAAATCTAATTCCTTTTGTTACAACCTTCATTGGTGGCAGATTGTTCAATTATCATTTCATCTTTATATTCTTCAAAGTTTTGAGGGTAAATCCGCAGCAAATTGTTAGGATATTGGAAAAACGCAATTCGTCATCATTTTATCTTCTATCAAACCTTAATTTTTTTCTCAAGATAGATAATTTTCAAAGAAAAATATTTCCAGAACAAAAATGTTATATCTTCATGTGAAAATCTTTTGGTTTGATGGACTTTTTATCTTTGGGTTAAAAGGAGACATATGTCTTAGAAGTAATTTTGATTATAGCGTGTTACTTCTTTTAACCAAAAGTTAAAAATCACTGATTATTATTGCTTTACTAATAATATTTTATTTATAATATATACTCTTCAGAGGTTGGATGTTATTTAAAAAAATAAAAAAAATATATGATAATAGGATTTATTAATCTTAATCACAAAATAACATTCAATCTCTTAAATATATTCAGGAAAACTTCTGTGGACGTTTATTAAGCGTCCCATTAGTCCCAAATTTTATCTCAGGTTCGAATCTAGTCAAAACGGTGTCATACTATCCATAAAAATGCATAAAATCTTGAGTTTCCTAAAGTTAATAATTAAAAAAAGGCTGTTTTACACGAAATTAAAGCTCAAGTACAGCTCTAAATTCATTGGCCACGTTTCAAAATATTGAAATTTCTAGTTAATGAGTTGCCCCGCCCCTAGTTTCCTGCAAAAGGTCTGTTGCATATTTGAAATATTTGATATCTCACAAAATTTGAAAACTTTCATCAGATGTTTGTCCAAACAATTTTCCAACCCAAATAATCTTAAAATCTTCAGAAATTTCATGTTTAAAATTCTTAACTGTCATCACTATATATCCTAAGCAGAACTTCAGATATTAACAATTTAAATATATTACTATCTCTGAGTTTTAAGCAACAATTTAAGATGCTTAATTCATAGATTCTACTGTCAAAAAATGACGCGACATTCATTAATTTCAGTTGGATTTTCAACTTAAAGACGATGAAGGGGACTTGGGTACATACGTACTGAATGGGGAGTGGGACCTATTAGGTATGTCCTGGTATTCTGGAACGGCCAAACCTTCCAAAAACTCATCAACACAATATTATCACAACCAAAGTTTTTAGTTTATTTTTGCATCATCGCGTTTCAAGTTATCTGTATCTATCTCTCTATTATATATAATATTATACTACTAAATATTATATCTTTACTTCAAAATATGATTGTGTTTTATACAGCATTACATGCTTGAGCTTTATAAACATAACACAACCCACTACCATGATACTACAACAACCCCTTTATACCTAATTAATAATTCAACTTATTATGCATTGTAGCGCATGGATTATAGCCAGACATAGTTATCATAGATATAGAGCATTGGTGTCTTTTTATTTTATTTTTTGTATTTTCTTTATAAAATTTGTATGGCTGAAGTCCATGGCTCCAATGTTCCTTGTATTGTACTAAAGAAACTCACTTGTATTTATCTATTATACTATGTATGCTATTTTTTTTGCAACAATTTACATCTTACCAATATGATGAACATCACGATATGTGAACTTTTATTATCCATTTTTAGCTGGATTTACAATTAAAAGAGGGTAACGCCGGGGACACAAGCACATATATTCTGAACGGCGAGTGGGATCTCATAGGTATAGTCACTCATGTGTGTAGGCCGTTCTTGCACTCCACACACACACAACAATCCATCTCACCACCTGTCATTTGTTACAAATACATGTTCCTATGTATTTCTTATCAAGCTATTAAACTATCCCATGTCCCATAGATATATTTATATATATAAAATATAAATTATGGATTCTCTTCTTATCATCTTTTTTGACATAAAAAATCATGTTAAATTGAAAGAGAAATTTAAATAATTCAGCCACCAGCCAGACGTGTGTGGAAACTAGGCGTCATTGTCAAGTTTCCTCAACATTTAAAGATATTTTGAAATGGAAAAACTAACTTTTATGCATGGTTTTCATATTAATAACAAAATCAACAAAAAAAGAGATTAAAACAGTATCTAAAATAAACTTCTAAATCTAGGTGATTATATTTAGATTACTAAAACCTGAGCAAAATTGGATACTTTTAGAATATTTTCAGAATTTTACTTTTTTTTAAACATTAATTTAACTTTGTGAAGTTTAATTGGGATTAATCCTTTTAAATTACTTTACATTAACTTAAAATAGATTTAAAATTTTTTTTTGAAAGATAAAAATATTTTTTTAATGCACGTTATTATCATCATGAGTTAAAAAGTAAACTTAATGTTAAATCAAAGTAAAATAAAGAAAAAAATTACTTTAAAAAAATATTTTTGGCTCCGCTTTTTTAACTTGAATCCTTTTGGGAATATCAAAGTTTTGTATCAAAATCATGTTATGTCAAATTTGGTGCCAATTTTAAAGTTTTCAACTTGGGTGTTGTATCTATAATTTGCAGTCTATATATATTTATATAGCCATAGCCTATGCCGGATAAATTAATTCTATTTATTTAGAAAATAAATAAATATAAAATAGTGATGATAGATGTATTGCTAAGTCTAGGTGTACTATTGTGAGAGGTCTAGATGATGTATCAGTGTTCACACAAACCCTAATAAAGATAATAATAAAAAAGTTCACATGGTGTGATATTCAACAGATAAAATACAAATTTAAACTGCATGTAATTCCTTATAATTTATTTAGTTTCTTTTTATGAAGATTGCTCAGAATTTCTTTTTTGGATTTTATTTGTGATTTTTTGTTTTTTTCAAAGATTTGACAAGTGCTTTTAACAAAAACTAACAATCATGTTTTTTCTTATTTTTTGACATTGGAGACTTTGGTTCCACTTACCAAAAGAATATTGTCATTTACTTTATTCCCATTGTCAAACAACTAAATACAGAAATTCTGAGCATCATAATAGTTATTTCAATTTTTTCAAAATAATTTATATTGAAATAACTATTAAAATCCAGCATGTTTATTTTTCTTTCAATTCTAAAATGGAAACATGAAATATTCAAAGAAGCTTTGAAGAATAAAAATGATGCATTTATAATCAAACCTAAGTTTTTATTCAATTGTTCTTTTTTCTTATTTTCTAAACTAAATTGTTTTCTAAAGATTAATTTTTCTTTGTGCAGGTTCTCCCTCTGCCCCTGAAAAAAAACATCAATTTAGAGAAGAAATGGATATTTTTTCTATACATATATTAGTTTAGGTGTAGATAGCAGAAATTGTTTACAATTTTCTTGTGAAATAAAGGTAAATGACAATGCACAAATGAAATTATTTTAACCACAGCACAGATATGAAATCATTTAATAGAATTATAAATTTTAATGTAAATAAGCTGGTGTTTTAATCAGGATATGAAGGCTGTTTTTGGGGTAAAATAAACAATAAAGGATATCTAAAAATTAAACACAAACAATACATGATTCAATTTAATAATTAAACATATTTCTGACATTAAAGGAAGCCTGCAAAAAATACACCATTCTAACTGCTGAAAGACCGCCACAAATAAACCCAAGACCACAAATTTGAAGCCTTCAGTTTTAATAACAAAAAAGGCGACGTATTTTAACATTGTAGTTTCAATTATGAGCGATGGAAATATTTCAAATTTTCATTGTACATAAACTGTCATTTTAAAATGCCTACAACTTTTTTGTTATTAAAGCTGAAGGCTTCAAATTTGGGGTATTGGGTCTACTTGGTAGTCTTTTAGCAGTTAGAACGGCGTATTTATGCAGGCTTCCTTTAAAAACATTAAATAAGATATTTTGCATTTTGAAAGAGGTAATTATCTCTATCCTGTTTTAGAATGATATAAATACTTGGAATTTTTGACTACTCTGTAAAAGAATTAAATTAGGATTATACCTAAGTTGAAAATAATCTCCAAATGTACCTCAAGATAAAAGAACCTTAGTTTTATTAACAAGGATAGGTTTTTCTGTAGGTAGCACAGCAACAACATTAAAACAATATTTTTTATTAAATAAGAACAAAAAGTATTATACTTTAAATACCAAATGAAAGTTTGATATTTTTAGCAGTACTGTACATGACATTTTGTTAGGTACCTAATATTTTTGCATTTATTGATTTTAATCTCAGTATATGTAAATTAAACAAAATAACTTACAGGAATACCAATACACAAACAGTAACCCTTAGCTAAATAGTAGCCACGCTACTAATAAGAATAAATTGAGTAAAGTTTTGTCAGCTAGAGAGAAATGATATGAAGATAACTTATTTACAAATTTGTTGATGGAGCTATGCCTACCACAAATCGACTTGCATTATTTTCCATGAAAAAAAACTTTTGACAATCAAACATTAACTTTTATTAATAAGAATAGAAAATTGGAAATAAAAAAATGTTTTTGATACCCTTCTTGGTAAAGTAGTATTTAGTAATACTAAAGTAATAGTAACAAAATGTTGTCTGTCTATATGTTTGCTAAGATCTCCTGAACTGCGGGACAATTTTCAAGGGATTTTTACATTGATATTTTTAAACAATTACTTCCTCCCCCCCTCCCCCTCCCCACACCACCCAATAAGGAAACAAACAAGACTACAAATAAGGATGTCCAAGTTTTTTTTTCTTTGAGAGGTAGTTATAAAATCTTAATAGTTTAGTAATTTTAAAATGAGGGGGGGGGGGGGAGGTTGTTCAGTAGGGGGTGGTGCCCTATACCACAAATTGGCTAACTAAGTGTTTTGTGAGTGTGATGATTTTTGGAATTAATTAAGAATAATTTAAACTAATATTGGAAAGGTCTTTATCTCCAGAATGCTACAAATCAAAATAATATTTTTCTTTTATGTTTGTTTTGTAAAAAATGTAATTCTAGAAGATAATAATCTTAATGCATTTTTTATGATAATGTAAGGATCTATGAAACTATAGCAGAACATTGCTTATAATATTAAAGTGAGTTAGTTGCAAGAAAAAAGAAAACTTTTTCAATCAATCCTGGTCCAACACACACTCACACAACCATACAGCCAATTTTGGGAATGTACAGAGTCAGTTTTTGTTCTCTTGAGATATGAAAAGTTTACAATAAATTGATGGTTGCTCAAAAATATAAGTATATTAAAGTACAATTGTTGAAATACAATCAAGGTATAAATGTGGAAAGGGACATTTAGAGCTTTACAGCAGTGGCGTGTAGAGGGTTTTACCAGGGTAGTATGCAAAAATATTGACAACCCCCCTTTTTATTTTTTTAGAGACATCAAAAGGGGTGTAATTTTAGTGTCAGGGAATGGATACACCCACAGGTGTCCAAGCATCCCTCAATTGGTAAATTGGAGCGTTAAGCATTCAATTTTTTAATTTTACCTTAACACCCCCTTGGTTGTATTAGGTGGATGTATCAGGACTTTGTAGACCCTTGTCAGGGGTGTTTAGGGGTATGGACACATATGGGGTGTATCCATCCCCCTCTATTTTGCCTGGGGGTGGATAAATCCAACTTCTCCACGCCTCTGTATTAAAGTTGTCATGAGATAAAAAGATGTACTTTGAATTTTTCCTTTTTATTCTTATAATTGTACCAGTTTTTGGTAGTAATAAATTTATTCATAATTTGATCCCATATAGAACTACTAGGGCTTCGCCCTTAGCCTTTAGGGGCCCCAAGAGGTATGGAAAAAAATAAGTAATACTGGTGCTGCCGCCAGTAGTTTTATGTGAACTAACTTCCCCATAAGAAAAAAAATTGGGAAAAAATAGGTACTTATGCAAGAAAAAAGAAAAAAAATTTGGGGGGATTTTTTATTTTTAGGGGGGTTTGGGGTTTCCCACCCCCCAAGAAAATAGCCTAAAATAAACACAGGACAAGCAGGTATATTCCCTAAAGAGTAGATCGGTTCAGTGGTTACCGAGATCTCAAGGGACAGACGGAAAGACAGATAGACATCGTTCTACTTTGTATTATAGATAGGTTCAAACTTTAAGCTCATCTAAAAGATATCTATTTCAAGTTTAAATATGCAAATGAATGTTATATCTAATTTTAAGGTTTGGGATGAAATAGTTTAATTATTGAAGTTGTTTTAAGACAATAAAGGAAATATACAAACACCTCAAAATTTTAGACATTTAACAATAATTTTTTTAGCTTATTAAACAAATAAAATATGAATCTAGTTTACAGCCTATATCTGACTATTATTTTTAATGGTATGGAATATAAAGAAATCTGTCTGTATAAAAATAATTAATCCTGGAAAAGATTGATTCACTGCGTCTCTTAAGTAAATTAGTTTCTACTAGATTTCTCATTTAGGTATATACAACATTCTACAAAAAAAGATGTTGATTACACATTATATTTGGGAAAAATCTTTTATCCACCTTTTATAGCTTTGTTTTCTAAGTCAAGTTCTTTTCAAACCAATATCTTGCTAAAAAGCATCTTCTATCATATTTTTGTTTTTGTTGACTTTTAGATTACCATTACTAACTTAAACATTGATAATAATTCTTGAACTAATAAGATTTTCTTGTACTTTGCAGATTTGAAGGACAAATTTAAAGCATTATTAAGTTTTGGTCCCTTCCATTCAACTATCATGTTTATGAACAATAGAGAAGGTTGATATATGTTCTGATTAGCATATCCTGTCCCTCTAACAATAGTTAAATATTCTATAGACCAAATTCAAGATAGTTAGGCTGCAGATTTTGCCAAAGACAGTATTGGGAAGGTATTCACAAAAAAAAATAATAGATTTATTAATTCTTATTATAAAGTAACAGGATGTTTGTTTGTCTGTACCAAAGAATCTCGCTAACTATTGAACCAATCAGGTGTTCCTTAACAGAGTTGTTTCTCATAGGTCCCGGGAAGGTTTATAACTATTTAGGGGGAGGGTACCACCACCCTCCCAAGAGAAATCACAAAAAAATAGAATTATTTAAAAATATTTTATTTATTTGTCAATTCTTCAAGTTTGGGGAAAAAAGATATCAGTATTTGTTTGCAGCTACCTATATGGCACTGAATTATTCTATGAATTGTTAAATAAACACAGCATCAAAAAACATTGAGGAAAATTATTTATTTTGATCAGGAATGTTTGAAGAATAGTAACTGGGTAAAAAAATTTTCGCATAATTTTAAATCTAATTTCAATTTTAAATGTTGAAGTTAAAAGTAAATTATTCTACAATAGGGTAAAAAATAAGCAAGAATTTAAAGCTAAATATATAAGCCAGAAAAACAATTTTTTTCCCTTGCCACATACCACCCAACCCTTGGTATGATATAAATGCATGATTTCTCACAAGAATACAAATATATCTTCTGTTGAATGCATGCATAGAAGGGCACACAACAGAAGAACAGACACAGTTAAAAAAAGATTGGAAGCCAAAATATTGTTCTTTTGTTATTATTTTTGAGCTAAAAGTCAAAACAATCAATATTGTATTAACCTATTTTTCTCATATTCATTAGAATCCAGTGGATAGGAACTGGTTCTCATCCATACGAAAAAACTATGTCTTGCATCGTATCATATC
Organism: Acartia tonsa; assembly: GCF_053477335.1. NCBI lineage: Eukaryota > Metazoa > Arthropoda > Copepoda > Calanoida > Acartiidae > Acartia > Acartia tonsa. The sequence continues at coordinate 48,087,920 of NC_137261.1, read as the reverse complement.
CAGCTTTCTACAAATATTAAAATGTCCAATCATAAGATTAAAACAAGTTTTTTTAGCCAGTGCCTTTGGCACCTTGGGGCTAAAAAAACTGGTTTTAATCTTATAAATGAACATTCTATATCCGCAGAAAGCTGTTTATGATACGATGCGAGAAATAACTATTATTATATTTTATAAAATTAGTATTGAAAAATCAGATTTAATCTTTTAAATCCATTGAAATACTCATTTTAGAAGAGCTAATCATTTTGGCTTCAAGGTAATTTTAACTGTGGAAAACATAGGCCTTCCCTCAATTTATTCTGATTTTTATACATTGACCATATTTCCATTTTAACATCAAATCTTTACTTTTTCAATAATAAAATCTATATATACATATATGGTAGGTAGATTTCATTTTTTTTTTGTTGAAAATTTATATATGTATTAGGTATCATTTTATTGATTAAATATTGAGGAATGAAGCATGTATTTGGGAAATGGAATCTGTATTGGAAAAGACGTGAATGGTATTAAACAAATTTATTGGCCATTGTTGCATTGAAAATATTCTAGTTTTTGCACAAATTTTTCATTCTTAACTGTGCATAGATAGAAAATGAGAATGTATTGCTTATTGGCTGATGGCAAAAAAGATAAGAAAAAGGATGGAGTTTGTAACGTTGCACAGGAATTGTTTTAGAAAAGATATCAGCATCAATAAGTAAGAAATAATGCTCCAAATTAAAGGAAGCCTGCATGTAATACATCACTCTTACTGCTGATAGACTAAAAGTAGACAAAATACTCCAAGTTTGAGGCCTCTAGCTTCAATAACAAAAAAAGTAATATTCATCTTGAAATGACATTTAGAGAGTTAATAATCATTGAAATTTTAAGCCCTCATATCAGAAATTCCACTAATAAATCAGACATAGAAGCAAAATTAAAGTTAGAATGCAAGTTACTGATGTGTAAATGTAAAATTCTGACAGAAAAAAAGGAAACTAAAATACAGATGCTGAACTGTGATTGCTTGTAGAGCAGATCTAGTCTTTTGAATGGCTGGAAATACTAACAGGTGGAATTCTCACACTACAATACTCTATTTGGTCATAGAAGTTGTACCAATTTTTTTGAGAGAATTTGACTATGATACAGATTTAATATTTAAATTTCTTATATGAGAGCTGATAAAATTTCAAAGTTTTTCAACTTCCCATTATGTCATTTCAAGATGCCTATATCTTTTTGTTATTGAAACTGGAGTCTTCCAATTTGGGATTTTGTGTCTACTTGTGACAGTCTTTGAGCAGTATAATTCCTGCAGGCTTCCTTTAAAAAGTTTTTCTACTTGCACATTAAAGATACACAGAAATATATAAGATCTTACTAATGTTTATTATAAAGAAACCTACCATATAAACTATAAACTATAAATTTATATTTTCTGACCTATCAAGACATGGTGACTATATTTTTTAGCATATTTTGTTTTTTCTTTAAAGTAATTTGAACCATTCTCACTCATTTTCATTTCTTGCACCTTCAGGAATCTTTTTATTTCATTACTTATTATCTTTAAAAATCTTTATATATTTTATGGTAAAAAATTTATATCTTTGAAAATTTGATTTGTTTTTTGTCAACCCTTAAATTTGTTTACCTTAAAATAGTTTTGCATGATTCACTTTAAGCGCTTGAATGTTGCTTGCTTTTTTATGTTTAAAAGGTTAAATTTTCATTCATTAAATAGAACCTTATTAGATAACATTGAAAATTAGCTATTCTTTATTTTAATCATATATTTTTTTAAACATTGTAAATAAAAAGGAATATTTAAAATATCAAAAATGTATCTAGTAATATTTTTTGCAAAACTATAGGATTTTTAACTCAGTATATCCTGGTCTATTTAGGAACAAATTTATGTAATTTTTGAGTTAGCCAAACATTATAAGGCTATTATTTGGAATTAAAAGCAAATATTTACAAGCTATACTTTTGATATTTTAAAATCTTATCTAATCCATAAAGGGGTTAGGTATAGCATTTGTAAAATGGATTTTTCTGTACATTTTGTGACTTAAAAAGGTAATATATGTGATAATAATATAAGATTTAAGAATATTTCACTTAAATATCATATTTCAAAGTAAATTAAATAAAAATCTAAAATATACTTCTAAATTATTTTGTGAATGCTATCCCTTTATATTTTGTTTAATTTCAATTAAAAGGGAGAGATACTCAGCTACTCAAAGGATTTGAATTATGTGATGTGTTTGTTATTGCAAGATTAATTCTTTTAAACATTTTTTATAAGTGTTTAAGTCACTTTTAATTTAAAATTCAAATACACTATTCAAATGCTTTGATATTGCTAAAGACTTTCCCAGTCCCTGACTGAAGCTGCATTTCTGCAACCCTTGACTTTCTCATAAAGTATTAAAATATGAGATATAAAAACTAAATTTTACAGATTTCTAAAGTAAAACAAATTAAGCCTAAACTTCTTATCATAATATGTGCCTAGAATTGCAAATATAGGTTAGGTAAGTGGTTTAGAATTCTTTTCTCAATTAATTTATAACTGAAATTTTGCAATTGTAAATTTAAAACATTGTTCATGTTGATTTTTTGATTAGATTATTTTCTGTAACTAATAAGAAACAAATATCTTAGATATCTTGTACTCAAAGCTAAAGGTTGCAGAACTGTGTCTTTAAACATACATCACTTCTTTACATGATGGTTACTATTGTTGATTTTTTAAAACAGATATTGGAGAATTTTTCTAATTTAGATAATTTGTTTAAAAAGAAAATATTTAATATTTTGTTATAAATTGTAACCATCATGAAAAAGAATGATATTTGGATATTTCTTTTTTTAATGAGAATTAAGGCAAAATCAAATATCAAAAATATTAAATTTCAAAATAAATTATCTTACTGATACTAACAAAGTAAAACATTTTCTTGCTAAATTATCTCAAAGTCAAAAAAAATTTAATGAATGTTAACTTTTTTAGTATCTGTCTTAGAAGAAAAGTGAAAAAATCAACCTAATTTTGTTTAATGTTAAGGAGTACCTGCTAAGAGGAATGAAGTGATCTACGAATGTTGTCCTGAGCCCTACCTTGATATCACCTTTATCATCAAAATTCGTCGGCGCACCCTGTACTACTTCTTTAACTTGATAGTACCCTGTGTTCTGATAGCCTCTATGGCTGTATTAGGTTTCACTTTGCCCCCCGACTCGGGCGAGAAGCTCTCCTTGGGTAAGTACAACAGTAATTAGAAATTTTATATATTTATAAATTCAATTATTTTGTTATTAAAAATTTATGACATCCTATAATATCTCAACCTCTCTGTGCATATATTATTAGAAACAAATCATATTATTTTAGACTTACAAGTCTATTTTTTACCAGAGAAAAATGATATTTTAGTTTTCATACTAATTCAATTGTTTTATTCAACAATGTGTTTAAAAACTGAAAAATCTTCATGCCTACATTATGGTATTTTATTACCTCACATAAATTTATATCTTAGAAGTAAAAAACTAAACAAAACTTTTTTTTCTATAATAAATAGGAACCATAGAAGACATTTAATAGTTTTTAATTATTTATTTCTAAACAATAACCCATTCAGGCTTAAAAATAACCCGAATATATAGCCAAACTCAGATTGGCTCCTAGAACAGCTTTACACGGTTGTAATGCTGGACCGAAAAACGAGTGTTAGGTCCATGTAATTATAAAATTTTAGTTTCATATTTTATAACTTTTACAAACATTATTATTGAGCTAGAAAATCTTGATCTTGGATTGTTTGGGCCACCAGTGATGGAAGCATGCTATAATCAGTATTATTTATCATTATTTATTATTATTTAACCTTTTTTATTTTCCTTGCAGTTAGTGGAGCAATTTATGAGTCTGTCCCCCCAACCCCCATCTTATGTATCTCAAATTATTAATTTTGTTTCCTTCTTAATAGTTGACAAGACCTGCACACATGTGCACACCTGCACACATGTGCACTCCTCTGCACACATGTGCACCCTCCTGCACCTCATGCTTGTATTATCAATAGTTTTATATAAATAGAAAAATAGATATTTGTTCACTATGTATACATATATATATATATTATTAAAATTAAAGAATTTTTAAAAAAATTATAAAACACAAAAAAAAATATTCTTAAGTCTATTAAAAAAAAGAAAATATTTATTCTATGAATATTCTGAAAAAGGATTTACTTTGGACACGATATGATTTTAGGTGTAACTGTGTTGCTGTCACTGACTGTATTTCAACAGACAGTGTCAGAATCTATGCCCATTACCTCACTTCAAATACCTTTACTAGGTAACATCGTGCAGATATCCAAAGTCAGGCTACAACCCATTTGCTCCAGAATAACGGAGATAATTCATCATACAGAAAAAAGGGGGTAAAAAACATAGGTTCAAGGATAAGTGTAATTTTCCCTCCCAAAACCAATTTTTCTAACTTTATTTGACTGTTCTACTTTTGCTCTGTCAAATAAACATTTTAGGTCTTCGAAATAAAATGAAATCTTACAAATTTTGCTGTTCTGGTAAGATCAATTTTGAGTGTGCCTTCCCCAGATTTACAAAAACAGCTGTCGCACTATTATTTAGTTTTTTCTTTATTCAAAAGCAGATGCAAGTACATTATTCTAACACATTAATCTTAACTATCTATCTATACTTGCATCTAATTTTCTTTATAATTTCTAGCTAATTATTATAATTATCATATACTTATTATAATAAGATGGCTTTTCTTCTAATTATGCATGTAAATTTATTTAGGCCTTTAAGTACGCTTGTTCATTTCAAATTAAATATTTTTTGTTTCTTTAATTTAAGAATTTAAGTTTTTCTTGCATGTTTTATAATATATTTTCAATGCAACGTGAGAGACTTTTGGGCTTTTTGTTTCACTATTTGTAAAACATACAAGATGTCAGGATTGATAAACATTCTAAATTTAAGATCATGAAAAAGTTACAAATATAAATGCAATGTTATTTCTATAAATAATGAATTATAACTTTATTTTCAATATCAAATATGAATTTTGAGGGCAGCATGAAAAATTCGTTGAAAAAGGACAAATTTTAAACAACAAAATGAACACAAAAAATGCTTCTTACATACATCTCTAACTATTTTCAAACTAACTTTTATCTTTCATTCTGATAGCATTTTTCTTAAAAATTTATTCTACTTTTTATTTGCAAACTTAATTGTAAAAAATGGAAAGACATGTTTTCATGTTTGTGCACCTTCTTTTAAGCAATCAATTTTTATATAGGGTTGGGATTTTATATTCTTTTTTGCCTTTTTTGTTGATCAATAATAATATCGAGAGAAAAAATTATATAATGCTTAGCTCAGAAATAAGTCAGAAATACAGTTTTTGCAACCTTACAGAGGTCCTTTCCTTTGATCCTTATGACTCAGGATAAGAATCAAAACTTGATATTAAGGTTAGGTAATGGTACGGGGTTCATTATAAGTTTATACAACCGAGTTCAATATAAAAATAAAAAAAGTAAGGCAAAAGAATGGAATATTTTTAAAACCCCGGCTCATTGTGCAAGTGCATACTGAACTCATTCAAATTGAGATGTTAGCTCTGCTGTACCTTCAAATACCACAAACATAGTTTATGCAACGACTTATATTACATACAACAAATTGTCTTTTTTGTTAATCATTATCTAGTTTCATTTCTTTTATATGATAAGACGTATGTAAAAAATATCACTGAAAATGGGAAATTTATGTTTTCATTTCATTTAATTTTGTAGTAAAAACTGATAATCTATTAACTTTCTTAGAAGAGAATCTGTGACAGTTATTTTTCTTGCCTGTCTCAGTATGTCAAAGTATGACACTGCAAAAATGATAATAAATTACAAATCCAAAAACGTTCGTCATAGAAAATGTAAATATGTAAGATTTGCTGTTTAAATGAGAGGTATAAGACTATAATCTTTAGCATGCAACAAAATATACAGTACATGTTATCAAATGCTTTGACAAGTTCAAACCTACTCTAATTAAACTGTAAACATTTTCCATGAAAAAACGAATTTTCTTAAATATCCTTCCATTATTTTTAAAGATCAAGAATTTTTCAATAAGAAATTATCCTAGACATTTGAGAATCCCTACCAAACCAATCAACTTGAATTTAACCTTTTTCTAAGAAAAAAGACCTGACAATTTTGTAACTTGACACTACATATTTGTAATTGCATGAAAATATTCATTTAATTTTTATCTACAAAGTGGGAGTAATATTGCAATTAATATAAATATATTCTAGAGGAAAACTAGTAAAAAACAATTGTGCTAAGATATTAATTTTAGTGCAAACAATTATATTAAGAATACAAGTATACATATATTCATATATTTTTATAATGCATGCAAAGATTGGAGCGTGAAAAAGAGAAAATTGTTTTCTTTGTGCATTTTAAGAAAAAGTTTATTTTAGATTTTCATTGCCTTAAATGGGGAAAAGATTTTTACAACAAACAGCGGACAAAACTTAATTTCAATTACCATTGGCATTTAAGCACTGGGAGCGTGGAATTTTAAAAGGAAAATTCTCGAAATAATTGAGAAAATTATAATCCTATTTTAATTGTGTTTAATATACATTGTGATTTAAAACTTTAAAACACATACCATGCATTTAATTATAGAGCTCTATTTAAAGCTTCAATTTAGAACAAATAAAACAAAACAAAATTCTGTTCATGAAAAGTTTTTCTATTTACTTTAATTTGTTTTATTTAGTTTGCTGCTTTTATTCCTTGTTTCTTTTATTGAGTAGACTATTTCTAAACATCAACATATATGTATATGTATGTACAATACAAATCTCATTAATTATTCAACTATGAACAAATAAATATTCATTGGCTTGAGTCTGTATTTTCAAATGAACAGACAAAATATTTAGTAAAAAAATCTGCATAATTATGATCAAGTATTGAGGTGTGGAAGGTGCGTTTTTTAAAAAACTTTCCGAAAATGTTCAAAATTGTATAAACCTGTATTAGATTAGACATTGTCATTATTATAAACAGGCAATATTTTGTATTTTTTTTGTCTGTGATTTTTACCTAGAATTTCCTGCCCTTGTTTAGCCGTTTGTTATGCCTGTTTTTTATAAATTTGCAGAAAGAATGATAAAACACTTTTCAAGATTTGAATTGTCTGCTATCATTTTAAAGGTCGGGGAGGAGGCTGACACACCAACCCTACCACTGAGCCTAGAGCTGTAATCTTGAAAGTGAAACTGAACATTAAGATAAGAACTTGTATACAACAAGTTAAAAGCATTTTTTTACATGGTGCAGGTGTGATATGTGATGTCTTGTTAGAAATTTATTACAAACTTTTTCTTCCATACAAAACCTACTCTCCCTTTTCTACAAATCTCTGTCTATCTTTCTTTCTCTCTTTCCTGTCGATTTGTCTTTCTTGCTGATAAGAAATTCTACCTTCTTATGTTTGTGATACACTTTGGCTTTATTTGCTTTGTTCTAATTTTGTCTGGTTGATTTTTATCCAGTTTTAACTTTGTTTGCATGATTTGATTTTAGTTTGCAGATGATTTTATCATTTTAGTTTTTTTTACTTAAACAATAATGATATTAAATGAACATTAATTGTATAACTTGATGGTTAGGTTGGTTTGTGTTAGGTTGGGTATATTACAACATATTCCCCGCTTGGCACTCAGCCTACCTAGCCTATCCATCTCTTGATGCATTTTTCTGAGCACTGGTTATTCTGCCACCATCCTACCGCCCCTCGGCGGCTAGGGCAGCGATTGAACCTTTTCCCTGTTTTTCATATAATTCTGTTTTCTCCCCTTTTACTACCATATACTCATGATAAATAATATTGATCTGAAAAAGCTTGTTCAGAGATTTTGTAATTCTTGTTTCCAGGTGTGACCATCCTTCTTTCCCTGACAATTTTCCTTAACACAGTCTCGGCTATCATTCCCATTACATCTGATAGCCCGTTGATAGGTAATATATGAAAACTACATGGTAAACAATTTACACACAGTACAAAAATACATTTGGCAGACTATGACTCATTCAAAATTTTGAAAATTTATACCATACAAAAGGAAAAGGTGCTCAGAATTTGTGTCACTAAATCAAACCAATAATCGCAGAGGGGATGAAGCTTTTTATGCAAGCATCCCAATGCACTTAAACCATTTATTTATTGATATTTAGAAAGCTTTATTTTTCCTTCCAAATTATCCAACAATCCATAGACAAATTAGGGTCAAGATGTTTGCATAGATGAACAATGATCAATACAACTTGAAGTGTGATTTGACTAAGTGTGTTTACAATAGGGCTGTTCTGTTATCATTGATGTCTTGGGATTAGGATCTGTTTTTTGCTTTTATACATTTGGTTAATCTAGCATAGATTATTTATATAAAGGGGCTTTTTATACAACAAATCACCGTTTAAGTAATTTTCATACAGAATACCAAAAATGTTGTTTTTTAAATTTCAAGATCTTTTGTTACAAATGGTGATTTGTTACGGTTCTAAAAATTTACTTCTCTATGTGTGCATTGCTTATTTATAAATGAATTATTATTTGTTTGTAGTTATAAATTCATAAAGTACATTATTAAAAACTTTGTCAAAGGACAATCTTAACAAACATAGAACATACAAGTCACTAAAATTTTGAAAGTATGCCTTCAAATTTTAAGAATTTAGAAGAAATAATACATTTTGTCAAAAGTCAACTAAGATTTAGATCATTCACAAAAATGCAAGTAAGTAGATAACTGTAAAAAAAACTCCATAAAAACATCTATAAATGTGTCTTAATGTAGAAAAAGTGGCAGTTAAGTTTATCTTTATTTGAATTTTGGCAAATGCTATTTAGGAGTGACAGTGCTATTGTCTCTGACAGTATTTAGCATCATGGTTAATGAGATGCTTCCCAGAGTGTCAGATGCTGTTCCAATTATAGGTCAGCTGTCAGCAGCAAGATATTAATAAGCAACCCTTGCAGCACTATATCAAAGTACACTCTCTGAAAGGAATTAAAGTTGAAATTTTAAATTTGTATGAATGGTTTCCATTACATTTAATGCTTATAAAAATATATTCTTACAATTTGAAAACTTTAATTATCATTCATATCAATTTTGAAAATATTTCAACTGAATAGTTCCTAACAGAAATTTAATAAACCACATCCTTGGAATGAGATTATTCATGTATATATATCATATCATATTAAATACAGTTTTCCGTGGAAAAGAAAATGAAAAATTACTTTATTAATTCCTGCTTTGTTGGCCCCAATTTGCAGCAGGCCCGGGCCAGTAAAACAATAATTAATATCAAACAGAATATTTATCTTTTTTTCCAATAAAATTGTCTATAATAGGATATGATACATATTTTTTCAGTATTATTCTAAACTGGTTTTGATCCAGGGGTAGTGAATCAGATTCAGAACAATACTGGAAAACAAATTCTTCAACTGTAAAAAATGAAAATGTGTTTACTAAAACTAGGTGTGTGTATAGTATGCTATCTCACAGTGTGTTTGTGTGAATGTATCTTTACATCTTTAATCAAAATTGCATTTTTAATTAATATTACATCGTATAGTGATTTTACTTAAAATATTTACTTGATGGTAGATCTACAGGCATAGACTGGATTTGATTAGTTTTTACATATTTTATATGAAATTATTGAGAACTCTTTCATTATATTTTCATTTTATAGGGTTTATACAATTATGTATAATTAGCTAAATATGTTAAAAAATAAGACTTCCCTACAATATAGCCATGAGCCATGTGTTATATTTTATTTAACTAAACAATAAACAACTAAAAACCTAAATTTTTCAATATTTGCTAATAAATTAATGTATGTATAATCCTTTCTGTTCCTAGGTGTTACTATCATGCTAAGCTTAACTATATATGCAACAATTGTGGGAGATACTTTACCAGTGTCAGATAACGCTCCGCTCATAGGTCAGAACCGTAAAGAATATCCAATAAATAAATAATGATAAACACTATGTAGTCTCACACAATCACTAAATAGTAAGCATTTAGTATAGGACTTTTTTATGCCATTAAAATTAATATTAGATTCCTGTAAATGATTATAAACAACACTTGAACAAAGTTTATGAAAAAGAATTTTTATGACGCCTTCTTTATCATAGCTATTTTAAACAAAAAAATGATCAAATGAAAAAAAGTCCAAATAGTGATCTGCTATACTTGGTTTCTGATTCAAACCAATATAAAAGCAATTTAAATACCATTTGAATAAAATATCCATGAATAATATAAACTGTAGTAAATCTGATCCTTATAAAACCAATTGATAAACTATAAAACATACTATGAACAATACAAGCTATGTTACAAACTTATGGCTAATGGTTATAAAGTAGGTGAATGTCCACGCTTTGATTCAGAATTATGAAAGGGCAATAATTGATATATCATATGGATACACCTTGCACTTATTATAAACACATATAATTTGATATACTTCATTGTTATGGATTTTAGTAGAAAAAAACTACTTCTATTTATATTAGGCTCCAGTCTGTGCCATATTATGTAAATATGAATGGCTACATTGTAAAAATAAAACTAGCATTTTGCAGATTTAGCTAAAATGTTAAAACTATAAAGTCAGGATTATTTCATATCAAAAATTTTCATATCAAATTTTGGATGAGGAAAAAAGTTTGAATTCTTCAACCACTTTATTTAGAAAATGTTAATTTTACCTAAATCTTAAAAACTGAAAGAGGGTGTATATTTTAATTTAATAACTAAAGGAGATAAAGATGTTTGTATGTATATTGAACAAGATTATATGAAAAAGATTGTAAGTTTACTGCACCTCTTAGTTTGCATTTTCCAAAAATATTTCACTTTCCCCCATCAATCTTAATTTTAAAATGAGTTATCTATAAAAGTTCAAAACTCTTTTTTTCTAAAAAAAAGAGTCTAAATTATTGTTCAATTAAAGTGTCGCACAAAAAAAGGTTAACATAAATTTGCAATAATATTTACTGGAATCATATAAATGTTTACCTTTCTCTAACAAAAAAAAACCTATCTTCTATTTAGGTTAACCTGTCTTATTGGTAAGGTATACCTAACTTTAATGTGATTCCACTTATTATTGACTCCTTTCTGTTCCTAGGTGTTACTATCATGCTTAGCATAACTATCTATGCTACAATTGTGGGAGACACTTTACCAGTGTCAGATGCCACTCCGCTCATAGGTCAGAATACACCCAGAATTCATAAATAATTAATAATATTTAGTCAACGTCTTAAGCATTCTAAAATAAGCATTCAGTTTTGGACCTATTAATGCCTTTTATAATATTATATATTTACTTTCCTATATACTAAACGATTTAAACATTACTTGAATAAATTTGATATACATAAACTTTTTGGCAGAAATGTACTCGGCATGAAAAAAAGAATTATTATATTTCCATCTTTGCATGAAGCAGGATAAAATGATTCCTGTGTATGTGTAAACTAAGTTTCTCCGACTGTGCAGGGTTAGCCCTGGGGGGGGGGGTATTGGTTAGGCCTGCTGGTTGGGAGTCCCAGCCCGACTTTGGTTAGTTTTCTATACCCAAAAGGATTAGTGTCCCTGCTCGGCCTGGGAGGCTCTGACTGCCCAAGGGAATGCTTCCAGCAGGACCGTCCCGTCCCGGGTACAGTGCCCAATAGTAGGCCCATCTCGTCCTGGGTAGGGGCCCTAATAGGACCGGCCCAACCCGCCCTTGGCTGCAACCCTGCACAGCCCAGCCCCAGGCTTCAGAGTTTCATTCCTGGCCAGAAAAATTAGAATGCTTAAAAAGTTTTGCGTGAGCAGAATTTTAATGACGATACAATGCAGTTAAAAACATTGAAGCTAGTTTTCACTTCTTGTCTTGTGCTTCACAGGATTGACCTCTTTTAATTTAAAAAAAAAACTAAATTTTTAAAAAATAACTTAAAAACTAAATGTATTTCAAAACATTTGTAAACAAGAACCATGCACTCTAAAAAGATTGTAATCTTTTAGTGTTAATAAACTACAAAAAATAAGTCTATGTTTATGAAGCAAATATCTTTATGTTCTGAGTCTAATTAAGATAGAAAAACTTCCCTAATTTATTGTAAATTTTTACTGTAATTTTGGTGTAAATATGAGTATGTTTTAACAGGATTAATATTTTGATTAATATATTGAATAAAGAGTGCCATGTAAATATTTACTAAACATTTTTATGCAAACAATAAATTATGAAATTAAATGAAATAAATTGAATCAAAATTAAAGGTTCCCTTTGAGCACAAGACATTTTATTAAACCAAAATTTCTTGACTTAAAAAGCCTCCTGTTGGTTTACCAACAAAATCTTAATAGTTGTTTATAAATATTGTTTTAGTTTATCAACTGGTTTCACAAGGAATGCAATATTGCATAGAATCGCCCAATGATTCATAAATATAAAGTAGCTGTGCTGCTAAAAAATAAAACTTAGATTTCTACAAAATTTCTTTTCACTGTAGTTAACTATTTAAAATGAATGTAAACATATTTAGGAAGAAGCAAGATTAAAAATTTTCAGAATAATCTGACCAAATTTAAATCAATATTTTGATAGCCATGCTTGTACAAGTGTGGTAAATCAAGAAGAATGGTTTATTAGATGGAAAGGTTATTTGGTAGGATCACTTATTTGACAATTGATGGACAAATAACTCCCCCCATTCTCCCTTTAAGTCAGTGAAGATGGTTTTAATCTTGCAGGGCCTTAATTCTGACAGACACAAGCTGACAGGATCTAACATTACCTAACCAGGTCTTAAATAATTTTAAAAAGACACAAATGTTTTAGAGCTTATTTTCTAGTGGTGTGAGATTATGGGTTCTCCAATTGCAAAATAAGTGATCTTGGCCATTAATTGAATAAAAACCTGCATGATATTTGGTGAAACAGCACTATAGATATCTTTGCCTGTCAATTATAAATTTAAAAAGCTATGCCATTTCATTATCATTGGATTTTATTACAAAAAAAGAACTAAATGCCCTAAAAATATTAAGAAAAAAACAAAGTAGCCTATTTTTAGTCATAGAAAAAATCTTTAAGTTTTGTTTATATTCATGGCTAATTTAATTTCTCCATCTATTATTTAGATTTTTATTTTAACTTCATTTTTTTTGTATATAACAATGTGTAGACGCTTAATATTATTTGTTTAATTTTATTTTGCCTTGTAACATTATTTAATTCTATAGCACTTTTGGGCACTTGAGGAATCATTGAAATCAAATAAGATTAAGAGTAGAGGTTAGAAAACTTTAGTTGTTGGTAAACCAATATTAGAAAATAAATGAGAAAAGCAAAATAAAGTAAAACTGCAATTTTATCGTTTTAAAATTTTTGAATCAGGCACAAACTTGTAGATAGAATGCGCTCAAATAGATAATTCTTATATTATACATAAATCTAAATAATTTTAATCTAAATAAAGCCTAAACGTCTTGATAAATATTGCTATAACAGTCAACCTAACTCTAAATAAATTAGCTTTAGGCCAACTCTAAACAAAAAAAAACCGGATGACAGCTAAACCAATTCTAATCTGCTTGCCATAACCTCTCTTAAAACTATAAACCTCCTATGACTATTTGATTCAGCAAGCGAGGGATAGTTCAGTCAATATATCATTTTTTGCTTTATTAGATTTATTTTTTCATTGCTTTAGACTTTATTTAAATTATTTCAAAATTACCAACACCAAATAAAAATGAAAAAATATATCACCTAAATGAAATTTAACTAAACTGTTATTAAACCTAAATCTAAAGAAAAAAAGTGGAGGCCTGAGGGTAGGCCAGGGGTGTAATAATTTTGTATGATAGATATATATTGAAATATATACATACATATCCAGAGCATGCCAAATATATATTATTATTTTCTGTAGACCTGGGTAATGCCGACTCATCAATAATTATATTTTTTTCTGCACACGCGTACTGTCACTACATAGTAATATTTAATGCACGCTGTAATATTCAAAAATGATACTATTTACTTAGCACATATTTAAAAAAAATATAAAAAATGAAAATCTTCAGGTTGTGAGAACCATAAACTGATCAAATTAAACCAACCAAAATCAACTTTAAACAATTCAATGATAACAGAGCATAAGCGAACCAAAAATCATCTAAACCCACCTAAATATTCCTGGTAAACTAAATTTAAAGCATAATAGTGTAAATGTTCAGCCCCTCTGCTAACTGGTTCAAATGGTTGTAGTCTGCTAAACTATTAATATAATTATTTCTAGTTACCATCATACCATCATAAAGCCTGGAGCAAAACCTAAACTAAACAAAAAAATTTAAACAATTAAACAAAACCTGTTGGAAAATATTGCTATGCTCTGTGTTGGTATAATGGAACCATCTAAATAATGTTAAACTTGATACTAAATATAGATAATAACCCTTCTAAACCAATTTAAAAAGCTTATCCTGCAAAGGATTTTATAAGAAGGAAAATAAACGTATCTAGAATGCATGAAATTTATTTTCAACTTTTAGCAAAGCAATTTATACAAAGACTATTATTTTACTAAAGTTTACTTTTATTCTCTTTTTGTTATTGTAAACGTTACTCTTTCTAATCTTTCAAGCACATTATATTTAATTTGGCCAAATCACAACAGAAAATTGGTCTTGACACATAGCTTTCAATATTATGTAATAAACCTTGCTTTATTTGTCCATAATCTAAAGAAAAGAAAGACAATTTTCTTTGTGGAACAGCCTAAGTTTTTATTCAAGTTTTATTCTAATTTTTTATTAATACCGAAACCTTTACTGAACAGGTTATAATACTGTGTATGTGATTTAGGAACGTATTTCAACTGTATTATGTTCATGGTTGCTAGCAGCGTAGTCACAACTATTATGATTCTCAATTATCACCACAGACTTGCTGACACTCACGAGATGCCAGACTGGGTAGGTATCAATTTTACAATTTGGCAGCCGCAGCCGCTAAAAAAGCCGTTCGTACGTCCGCAAAACAGCATCCATTCAGCGGCTGCTATAATTCTTTGGATTCAGCGGTTTAATTGAAAATTAATCCACAGATAAGCCGTTGTCTTTTCAAGCATTCAGCTGCCAGTACTTATAGATGTACAAAAGTTGCGGTTGCTGGACCTTTGCAAAAAATCATTTTGTATAATATTTCATAAAGTTTTTCGAAATATCATAATGAAATTTTGTTTAAAAAGTTAGTTTATAGTATTTTAGTTTTACCGAAAATTATATTTAATCTACGTATGATTTGTCATAATATGGCAGGTGTTCCTCTTTATACATTTTTTCATGAATTTGTTTCATGTAACATGTATCCACATTTGTAGAAGAAATTAAGGTTAAAAACTTGAATTACTCTGAACTAAGTTTAGGAAATAAATTGAGTTTCTGTATTTGTATGTATTGTGGAAGAGCAAAGTTTATAAAACATTCAGTATGTGCCAGGGGTTGAAAGAAAGGTAAATTGGACATAAAAGTAGTTTTACTGCTGATATACCAAAAAATTACGTTTAGACATACTCTTTAGGATATGAATTTAAATCACATTAAATTTGCGATAATGCGATTTTTTGCTATAACATAGTATCGGTTATCATCTTAAGCTTTTAGACTTGAGGGGGGGGGGGATAAGGGTTTGCACACACCCCTAGGAAAATCTCCCGAAAAAATCCCCCCCCCCCCGATTTTTTTTGTTTATTAATAAATCCATTTAGGGGAGATATCGTTAGTTAAACTG
Source organism: Acartia tonsa (assembly GCF_053477335.1). Lineage (NCBI taxonomy): Eukaryota > Metazoa > Arthropoda > Copepoda > Calanoida > Acartiidae > Acartia > Acartia tonsa. The sequence continues at coordinate 48,071,961 of NC_137261.1, read as the reverse complement.
AAAAGTTTCTAAACATACCTTCTAATTGAAGTTAACAATTAAAACAAAAATGCGTTTTTTGTTTGAAAATTTATATATCTATCTTTTATGCCTAGTATTAAAACAGAGGAGAATAATTTTAGGAAACAAAGCAAACTTTTTCCATTAGTAAAATTTAAATGACTTTTTGCAAGCTATTTATTAAGCTGGTAGAAAATTAATGGCACGTGATAAAGTTTAATATCTTTGCAATTTTAAATCGTGCTCTCTTTCTATCCTATACATTTTAATGTTTTTTTAGAACTTATTTTTTCCAAATGCTAAAACTTTTTCAATACAAACAAGAATATTTATGATCAATATTAGTAGAGCTCAAAGGTCATTATTTTTGTCCTCTTATAGAGTGATGACCTACAACCTTAAGGATTTTTTTCTGATCTCTTGAGCTTTTGGTTCTTAACCTAAAATTCCCTCTTCTACATAAAACCAATAGTAAGACTAAGACTTATGGGGTAGGTATACCAAAAAAGTAAATTTTTTAAAACACGAACTGAAAGCTTTAATAAAAAACTATATTAGTAAAGATAAAGTTAAAGTTTGATGTTCCGAGAACATTACAGACCAACAGAAAGACTCTATGCAATAGATTTGCTTCGAAAAAAGCTTAACATTTTAATTTTGTAGTTAAAAAATCAACAAAAATTAAACTTCCTATAATTGAGCCAAAAGATAGCAACTATAATTCATTTATCAATGATAGTAAAAACCTGGCAAAAGTTGTAAAATGATTTATTAGATATCTGGCCCTCTGTCAAAGAAGGATTAAACTAATGCGGTCAGCAGTTATAAGAAAAATATTACAAAAATAGCTAAAAACATTGCCAATAAAGCTAAATACATAAATACTGTCTGTCATTCATTTTTAAATACGCTTTTAAGGAAAGGTTAGCTGCGAATTAATTTATACTTTTTCTTTGATAACATATTGTTTCTAGTCTCTACTGAACGCCCTAACCCTGCGGAAATCGCTTAAACCAAAACTAAGCCTAACCTAGCATGCTGGTAATATCAAACAAAACTAAAGTACAAAGTTACTTATCAAATTGATGCTCAGGTTCGAGTTCTGTTTCTGCAGTGGATCCCGTGGTTCCTACGGATGTCTCGGCCTGGTGAGAAGATCACCAGGAAGACCATCATGATGCAAAATAAAATGAAGGCAGGACTCACAACCACAATCATAACATATCCTTGCCATTAACATTAATTTTGAATTGTTTTCAAAATTTGTTTATTACTAATGGCTTCTCCACTTGAGGTCAAAGGGGGGGATCTTCCATTTTTAGAAAATAATGTTAATAATTATAAAAATTTGGGTAGGTGCTATTTATTCGGAAGTGTGATATACCTTACACACATAAAAATAGACAAAAACCACCACAGGATATATTTCATGAGAAGCACAAACTCGTCGATTCTGCGGTTATCGAGATCTTAAGCTACAGACATAAAAAAACGTACTACTTAATAAAATTGTAATTTTTTTATTTAAAAAATCTTAATTAAAAGCAGTTTGACTTCGACAAAGCTTTCGATGTTTATTAAATAAGTTTGCGGATTTTTTTCTCGTTTTCATCTGTAAAAAAACTTGTAAAATTAATTATGTTTTAGGTTTTAAATTACAAATATCAGTAAGCTAAAATTTAATGATGACTAAAATAAAATCATTTGATAATTTTCAAATTTTAAATCATTAGAATTAAATTAAACTAAATGTTTCAAATAACAACACTAATTCCTCAAATCAAATCTTCAAATTTTAATTAAATTTATATTTCGTAATTTTAGATATTTGTTAAAACAAAAGAAATATTTATTAAGAATTTATTTAGAATTTAAATAATGAATTAAATATATATACTGTCTCTGTGTTTCTAAGGTTTCTTTATGCTTGCAAATGCCTCTATTCCTGTTAATCTTTGTGCTAACATTAAATCTGCATAAGAAAAAACTTGTCGATTTTTGTATAATTTTTAATTGTTTAAGTCTCGTCACCTTTTCAAATACTAATATCTGCTCCCCTAGCATCTAGGCGCTTCGTATTCGAAGTAGAAGGAAAAGCTAGAAAAATAGCCTAAAACCATACCAATAATTGAATTAATAAATGAAATAGCCTTAAACCATCCCAGGACCTATGTAAAGGTTCCCTAAAATGGAGAAATCAACCACTTCAGTTGTTATTGCTATCTTAAGCTACAGACAAAAAAATGTCGACTACTTTATATAATAGGGTATACAATGTATGTCAATCCATTTGTTTAACGTTTAACAGGGGTTGTATATTTATAAATAATGCAGAAAATTGTAGATTTATTATTCGTTTTATATCACACTCTGAATTACAAGTAAATATTCAAATATTCAGCGAGAGATATTGCACGCACAAAACATATTCTTAAAATTTGGAATTGATATATATTATTTAAAGTATTTAATATCAAAGCAGGTTTTAATTTTAAAAGGAATAAGTATAATTTTTTGGCTGAAAGATTGAAGAGTTCTCCATGTTATGGAAGCTTAACATAGGTCCCGGGGTGGTTTTTGTCGATTTGTTTCTTAAAAATTCAAGTCTTGGGATAGTTTTACGCTAAAGTTCTGCCCCCTAAAGTACTAAAGTTGATTTCGATTATCAAACCCCTAGATGCTAGGGGCGCATCTTTTAGTAAATATATAGTATAGTTTTATTTTTTTCTGAAGCTTAAAAATTCGAGAACTACTGAACCGATTGAGTTCTCCTTTAGGTAATCTTTTTATAGATACAGGGTTAGTTTTAAGCTAATGCATTTTTCGACTCAAGTAGTGGTATGATTTAAGGCATCCGCCCCCACCCCCCTCTTCCATATTTCCCCTTCGAATACCCACTAGTAAAAAATACAGAACAAAATAAGTAAAATGTTTAAACTGTGATTGTGTGTGTGTTTTGCAGGAGCTAGATCTGAAGGAGAAATCTAGCAAATCTTTACTAGCCAACGTCCTTGATATGGACGATGATTTTAGGTCAAGTTGTGCTTTCAATAATTCTTATTGTAATTCTAAATACTGAAGAATGAAAAATCATGTATAGCATCGTATTACAGATAATTTTCCACGAATATTTAAAAATCATAATATCAATACCTGTTTTGTTTGTCCGGCCCTCCCATCGGTGCTAACAAAACTATTTTTAATCTAATAACTTTTAATTTTATTTATCCTCGGAAAGCTGTTCCCTCGGGGCTAATAAAACTGGTTTTAATCTAATGTTTTTAAATTTTAATGTACGCGAAAAGCTGTCTATTATACAATGCGATAAATAACTATTACATGGTCCTATCTTTTTCTCCCTTAATTCCCGATGTTATCGTATCATAAACATTATGATTTCAAGTTATGGTAAAAAGAATATTAATTAAACCTTTAAAGACGGAAGGTTAGAGTGTCTTATCTTCTTCGGAGAGGAAAATTTCAAGGTTTTCATGTAAAACTGATGTTGCCAGAACATTTGGAACATCTATTCCAGCATGATCATTATTACTAAAAAATGATAAATTTATATTACATCCATTTTTAAAATTTATTATTTCAAAGTTTGATAGCAAAAAACCTATTTTAATATCTTTTGATCGTCCATGAGTATTAATTTCCCCTGGAAGCCAGGAAAGCACAGTTTGATAACTTGTAGACCTAGTAGCACACTGCCCCATAGCCATGTTCACCCCCATCATCCCAGTCACGCACATCCGCAACAGAACAATGGCGGGTTTATCAGGTACAACTTTTTCAATTAGGAATTCTTTGGTATGGCACCTTGTAACTTTCAAAGAAAAAAAAACTTTTAAGTTCATGTCATCATTTTTAAATCAATGGAGAATTATATTGGGTGCTGGTTGACCCCTCAGGGTTAGGGCTCCGTAGGTATAGGCCCCTGCAGGGTTAGGGCTCCGTAGTTATAGGCCCCCGCAGAGTTAGTGATACCTATAGAAATAGGCCTAGGCAATGATTTTAAATTTATCTAAAAGTTAAGAGATTGAAATTGGGGATTCAGTGCTCAACACTTAGAAAATACTAGAGAAACTAAAAAAAGCACATATAAAATAGAGCTTGATTTATGGTTGTAGCAAAAGAATACATATAATATAAGAATAGGATAAAACAATTCTCTTTTTATAATAAAAATAAATGTAAAATGGAATATTTTAAATGCAAACTTGTATGCGAGTACAGGATTTATACATTTACAGATATAAATAAAGAGAGGGAGGGAGAGAGAGAGAGATAAAAAGTGAGGGAGATATAAAGAGAGAAAAACAGAGAGTGAGAGAAAGAGAGAGAGAGTAATATGAGAGCCAGAATAAGTTGGAATTACGATGTTACATAAGAAATCCTTTCATAATATCAGTTTGCAACGTCCAACAATTGCACAAGATAGAAAGACAGTTAGAGAGAGAGAAGAGAGAGAGAGGGAGGAGCAATACTCCCTAGAATTCTATCTATTTTCTCCTCCTATCATTTTTCAACCTTGCTCTCGTTTCGTTTGCTATCTCTTTTTTGTAGCGAAATTACTCAATAATTGGATATTCGGATAATTATGAAAAATTATTCCTTGAAGTGATATATAATAGCAATTTAGCGGGTTTTCTATGCTTTTTGGTCTTATATTTCTTTTGGCAACCTGCTATGCTTTTTTGAACATATTCATTCTGTTTTCCATTTCCCAAAGTTTTTCTTTTTTCCTGAATATAGTTTCTGTACCTGTAAATATATAAATAAATAAAGTTTTCTTATTATATTACATAAACTCCAGCTGAAGACTTGCTAATAGTTTAATATCAACAAAAGAACCAAGGATCAAGTACAAAATACGAATGAAAATGTTCTTGTATTGCTATTGGTGTCAGAAGTAATATAGGTTTTTACGCGCATATATTTGAGCTGAGCCGTTGCATTTTTAAACTATTTTTTAAGGCACATTCTTATAGTTACAAAAACTTTTGAATGCAGGCTATGCGTCTAACCGTTTTTCCTTACACAGCCTTTGTGATAGGTCTTACTTTATACTTTAGACTTAATTCGAAAAATAAGGCAGAACATCTTTCTTTGAAGTTTCTATTTTTACACAAAAGAGAGCAATTAAGACAACAATTCATATCTTTTCTCTATTCTAACTTAAATAATTAATAAATTTCTACAAAAGAATCATAATGGTTAACTCAATGTATAAAAAAAGATAAGACATTTATGTAATATTCCGAAAAAACGAATACCAATACATAAAAAAAATATTCAATTCTATTACGTAAGTGAAATAAATGTGAATTGAACCAGTCGAAGCTGCTAGTTGAAAAAACTGCTTTGAACTATTTTTTACTATTATTATAAGCCTATGCAATAGTTGAACATAATCGTTTTAGCACCAGAAAAATAATATGTTTGTGGCTATCTTTATTGGTGCAGCCATAATAAATCAATCATCATTTACCCAATTTTCTCAGTTTTTATGGGTATCAACATTTCTCTCAAGAGTATTACAACCAAATTAATAAACAGACATTATTAGATGGCTATAAAATAGAACTACCTATCTATCAGTAAAGTTAGGTAGATTTAGGTTTTAAGGAAAACAAAACGTAAATAAACACTAGACACTACCTAGAATTGCAGAAAATATTAGAAAACTTGTTTAGTAGGGAGGCTTTAGTTCTACACATTATTGGTTGTTTAAATTTTAAATGGTCCTTCTTGTTAAAATATAACTTAGAGTGGGCGTTCCTAGGGTTTTGTTTTGGGTATTTTACACCTCACACTGACCTAAACTAACTTCTCTATTGTCCTAACCTTACCTAAGCTTTGATGCCCCGAAGGTTCTAGTTAGTGTAGATAAATCTGCTCATGCATTGGTTAGCTATATTTTCTACTTTTCGTAACCTAACTTAAGCTTTGGTGTCCCAAGGGTTTCAAGTTAATCTAAAACAATATGTCTAACGTTTGCACTTCCCTCTTATCCTAACCTAAACTAAGCTTTGGCGTCCCGAGGGTTTCTAGTTAGTATGGAACAATCTGTTGTTAATGCGTAGGGTCTCTGGAAGTTTGCCTCCGCCAGCAGAAGATGTCAGCTCTTCCTTTCCTCCTGGTGCTCACAGGTAAACATCAACACATTCATCTGTCTGTCAATAGCTTAAGATCTCTGTAACCGCTGAACCAATCGGGCTCTACTATTAAGGCAATATCGAGACTGGTCTTGCGATGGTTTTAAGCTATCCTTTTATATAAAGTAGTGAGCTTTTTTGTCTGTAGCGAAGGATCTCGCTAACCGCGGAACCAATATGGTTCTCCTTTACAATGAAGCTTCTTATAGGTCCATGGAAGGTTTTTAACTAGTTTGGGGGAGGGTATCTCCCACATTAATTGCCCCTAGAGGCTTCTAGGGGGCGTAGCCGCTAGTATTTTTATAAATCAGGTATAAATTCACAACTACATAGACCTAATCCTCAGCCAAAATGTATCCAAATTCATTTCCATGCAAAGCTATGTTCTACAGAGAAGGGTTGTATAGGACTACACTTTTTTTCTAAAAATGTTCAAAGACCTTAATTTTGTATTATTTCAGAGAGTTGAGTCTAATCTTGAAAGAGATAAAGATCATCACGGACAAGATCAGGGACGACGAGGAGAGTGCGGCCATAGAGAACGACTGGAAGTTCGCCGCCATGGTCCTCGACAGGCTCTGTCTCATTGTCTTCACATTGTTTACCATTGTTGCGACAGTGGCCGTGCTCGCAGCTGCGCCTCATGTTATTGTTACATAGACTGCATTATTATTTAATCATAATAATAAAAGAACAAATAGCTTTCTCAATATTTTGTCTCTGACAACAAGTGTTATAAATAAAAATAATAAAAGACAGAGAAAAAAAATCTGGTTGTTCAAAAAATTCGAAGATTTTTCAAAGGAAAAAATCAAAATGTTGAATTTTTTATAAATCTTCGTGTTGTTTTTGGACTGATATTATATAAATAAAAAAACTTTATGGTGCATAAAGGTTGGATAATAATTATATTTACAGCTTTGGTTAAGAATATTATGGACAAGAACATAATAAAGTGTATAAAAAGTTATATCTCTTATCTCTAGAATATTTAAACTTGTCCTTAATCTTCTTTACTATCTGTTTTGAAAAATGCTAAGTTTATATTTTGACAAGATACAGAGTAAACCCCCCTCGGCTCAGGCCTTTCCCCTCAAGTAGAATAGATTATAAAAATAGAAATAAAATTTTCATTCTTAAACTGTAAACATTAAAGCAAATTTAAAAAGTAAAAAATTAATGGTTGTTAAATAAATGAAAAATAAAATATACCTAAACTTAAAGTTATAGCAAAATTGAATAATAGTAAAAATATGGCAACTTTGAAGCCAGAAAAATGCCCCTTAAAAATATACTTTTAGAAAATATAATGTAAATGATAGTTAAAATTTTAATTTGCAATCATAAGATATATTTAAAGTTAAACTTATATTTATTACAATTAAATGAATGTTAAGAATTTTAGAAGAAAATTGTAATTTATATATTTAAATTGATTCAAAATTTTAAAAATGTTAAATGAGGCACAATCATTTATTTCATTACGCTCAACAATTTAGCTTTGAAATTTAAAACTTTGTACATACTATACAGTTGAATATATGAATGGATTACTGTTTATGGGAGACGTAATATGATATTGGGATTTAATAGATTTTTAACTGAATCCACTAAAACCTTTATTTTTTGGCAGTCATTTTAATTATGTGAAAGATTTACAAAATTTTCACTCTTAAAACTGAGAAATTCATTTGTGTATTGAACTGTTAAACAGGCATCACTGGGATCAGCATTCTATTATAAAGGGACACTCTTCTTATTTATTTTTATATGTCAAATTCTAGGACCCTACAGGCCTAGTTTTCTTTCAATGTACTAGGTTCTTTTGCTACATAAAAAATGTGAATTTCTTTTGCAAGTGTGCCAAATAATTATGCTCATTCGATACGGGATTTTATATGTGCCAATATATCAATCAAAGTTTTACAATTCCAAAAATGTATCAAATTAAAATCAACCATTCAAGTTGGCTAATTTAAAAATTGTACATACTAAACTTTAAATAATGCTTTTTTAACATAAGTTTAATTAATTTAATTCTTAATCATAATGGCTCAAAGTTTATAAATATTATTGCTTGTCTTAAATCATTAAAAGATGTGAATAATTATATCAACTTGTAATGTTTTTAAATTTTTTTTATATATTATCTCGTATATTATATTATAATTATATATATAAATATATTAGTTCTTTTCTCAGATTATTGATGAATTGTAGCATGCATAATTCTTATTATTATTACTATTATTATATTAACTATTATGTATAAAGACTGTGATCTCTTGAAGCCAACTAAAAAAAAGTGGTTGTTTCCTAATCATCGAAATTTTAAGGAAAAAATAATATTTCTGATTTAAAGAAAAAATAATCTCGGTGGTAAAGTAATGACTTGTGCTTAAAAGCTATAGATAATTAGGGCTGCCAGTAATTATACTAAAAGCCTTCACAAAATAATAATAACTTAGCAAAAAATGTTTATGCCACTAAAGTGAATTTTCTACAAAAAAAGTAATGGCATTAATTTATATAAATATTCCCTGCTTCCATAAGCTCTCATTTAAAATATTAAAGCAAATGTTTAAAAAATTGAATCATATGTTTAAATAATTCTAGATTTATATTTATTTTCAGCTTCCTTATTTATTTGTAATGTAATACTAGTAGTCAAGTAGACATATGATATCAATTTTTAAGAAATGATAATAAACAACTTGAAAATGATTTTATTGAGAGTATAAATGATATAATTTTAGTAAATAGAATTAAGGAATAAAAAGAATCTATTTAATAGAAAATACTAAAAATGTCACAAATAAAAATAGTTAAAATGTTTATTTGTTGGTGTGTAAAAAGCTTGGAGCTTTCAACCAAAATCAGAAATATAAAAAAGATTTAACCAAAGTATTAAAAATCAAATTTTTTGAAATTTTAATGTTTTAAGTTCTTAACATTTAGATATAAAAATTAATTTTTAAAAAGTTAAATCTTTTATATAATTTTGAATAGAATTGCTCAAATATAATCAAACTAAAGCAAATGTTAAAATAAAATTATTGAGGCTTTTTGTATTGTACTATTAACTATTGTATTGAATAAAAAGAGTGCTGAATTTTTAGTCGTTAGTTCGTAATAGCAGAAAAAAATGATTTAATCAAATAATTTGGATTTTGGTTGTTTTATTTTTTTGACAAATGCAATAAGATTTTACTTGTCTGCTATTATGGAGGGCACCCTAAGTTAAGTTTTCTGATAATTATGTAATAATTATGAGTTTATGAAGTGTCAGTTTTATTTATAATAATTTCATCATTTTTTTCTATCAATTTTAGCTATTATTATTATAACGAATGTATTTGTTTATTTTGTATTTGATCAGAATACTAATAAGCATATCTCTTGTCAGATAAATTAGATATATTATAATCCATTTCTAGCATAACTTTATTATTTCTTATTTTGCTGACATTTCATAAGAACATATTGGAATAATAAAAATCTTGAATAAATTAAATTTGTTATCTAAAATCTGTCTTTCTTATTCAGCTGTCTACACAAAAAACAGGAATACACAGATAGGACAATGAACTATAAATTAATATTTCTTCTTGTTAAAACTCTTTCCAAGCCAAGGACGTTAAAGCTTTTTAAAGGGAAGGGGGAGGGGGGGGGGTGGAGGTAAATGAGGAGTTTCAAAGGTGAGAAAGCTATTTAGAACTTTGTATGAAGAATTTCTTTAAGACCTTACCATTTTTTTTAAATAGTTTAAAATGGTTAGGAAAGTTGACTAGAAATAATCGTCCCCCAAAAATTATGTGTTCAACTCTTCTAGAAAAAAAGTAGGGAGATTAGGGATGAGAGACACCCATTGAACTGAAAATGCACGCAAGTTTTAAAATTACGTCAAATACAAATAGAAAATAAATTTAAACATTAAACTCTAGAAAATTTTTACAAAATTGGATCCTGAAGTAACCCTAACTAGGTTAGGGTATATATTGATGCATAAGCCGTATTTCTACTTATTGCTTTCTTTTTTGAAACAAATAACTTATCCTCCGTCTAAATTTTGAAGAAGCTACACTCCAATAAGTGTACAAACTTTGTATTAAAATATGAAAATAAGCACTTACTACTAATCAGACAAAAATTCTCCTGTGATAAAAATATATGTATTTGAATAAAATATATATAATATATATAATCAAATCTATTCCCTACCCTTCCATTTGCCTATCCAATTCAGCACAATAGTATTCAATAGTGTTTCAAGTTAGAAGTTTGGTTTATGCTTTATTAAATTTAAAAAATTGGGTATTGACTTATTCGTAACATCGCACCTTATGGGGCGATTCTTCGTATTTTTCACATTAGCTTTTCTCCTATTTTTAGCCCCTGCGGGGCGTATTACCTAACCCTGTGGGACAATCACCTAACCCAATATAACCTAACCTAACCTAAAACAACCTATAAAAAGCCATTTTTTATGGGGCGATGTTACGAAAGGGACTAATCCCAAAAATTTTAATTTAAGTTTCAATAAGATAAGAAACACACAATTGTATTCCCTTTAACTTATGTTAGGTTAGCTTTTTTTTTATTATTTGTGTTTAATTTCGTATAGTTATGAATATAGCTCCATTCTTTAGGAGGGGAGGGGGATGGTGCCGAACCTGCAGAATGCGGGAAAATACCGTAATTTGATCCCTAGGGATGCGGAGAGCCTGGGATACCAAAATATGGTTAGGATATCATTCCTGGGCTCCCTGGGGACAACTCAGCCCAGCCTTGCCTTTCATTCATCTATACGCACACACACACACACATACACACATACACATAATAACAGGAATGTGAGAAATACATTTTTAACATGCTATACATAATGACGTGCCAGAAACAAAAATGGTTCTATTATTACAAACCTTACACCTGCTTAAAAATTCCAAGCCCCTGCGGGACCCACCAACCCATCCAAACCCCTGAACTTTAATAACTCAATACCAACCTACTCTAACCTGACCCTTTAACCATTCCTCTTTCCCTAAACAGATCCCCGCTACCCCTCCCAAAAATATAAAAAGCTTGAATGTCATTGACGATAAAATTAGCGAAAATAAAAATATTCCTCAGTTTCCCTATCCCTTTACTATGATTATTACGCCAAGGCCTGCGGCAACAGACTACAATGAAAATGATTTATTGGAATACAATCTTAGTACAAAAAGTTCTTTTAGACCTTGTAAACCTTATATCCTCACATAAAATGAAATTTAAAAGTTATAAGCCTTAAATTTCAATCCTATACTTCAGTGAAGTATATTAAAAAAATTTTAAATTTTCGACAAAGACCAAAATCTAATCTTCTTATATTTTGATAGAGTCTAAAATCTACACTCCTATATTTCGAGCCAGTCTTGACAAACCACTTGACAATTGAAAAGCGTAGAAACTTTGTAACTTAATTAGTCCGACTGTATTGTGACTGATATAATATATTCATTTTTATTTTTTTGGGGATAATAAAAAACTTGTGTTTTTTTAAGGGGCTCGTCAGACTTACCGCACTTAAAGGGATGGTTTTAGTATATCTATTTAAATTTAAGTCTAGGTATGGTTTTAGCACTTTTTTAGCTTTCCCTACCACTGCAATACAGAGCTCCTAGATGCTAGAGGCGCAGCTGCTAGTTACAAATAAAAATTCAGCAGCATAAACATTCTATAAATTCTATGTGATAAAGTTAGAGCAAATATAAATACAAGGAAAACAATATTCGTACGTGGCGATGATCAATATAATCATCTAACTATATAATATAACTAGAGATGCGTGCTAAAATTAGCCCGCTATTGGCTAGATTTATTTAATGTTTGTTTTAATTAACTTTATTGGTATTACAATAAAATCAGTACACTTAAAAACATAGGTTAATTGAGACAATTTAAGGAAGCTTTTATGTACCTTTTTCCTGGTAAATAACTGATGCATGATTAAATATAATTTCAACTATCTTCATTATTTTATTCCATGCAACTTTTTAGTTCATCTTGATATCTCTTGTGCTTTTAGCAGAGGTGCCACCCTCCCCCCTCCTCTCCCCTTTTAAAGTAGGATTTTCAAAGGTCCTCGTATTTATTTAGTTTTGTTAAAAAACATTCTATGTTACTGTAAAATCTTTTCTAAAAGTGTATGTTACATCATAATACCAACAAATTTATTCTTTGTTAGTACTTGCCCATTTTCTTTGCTTGTTATTGTTTCTTTAATTTAAATGAATTCCTAAATGAATGTGATGAATGCGGAATATATAGGAGAACAGGTTGTGTAATTAAACATGTTGTTGAGATGGTTTATATGTAACAATCGCGCAACCTCCATGATTTTGTATGTGACCATCACACAACCCCCTGATTTACCTTTTAACGTCAATTTCTATATTTTTAAGCGTTCAAAATAAATTAATAGGATTATCTTATTAAATCAAGTATGGAAGGTTATTTTGTAAATATGTTTAAATTTCACTTCAAAACCCCACCAACTTTTTTCCTTTGATGTGCATAAAACCTCTTCCCATTTTAACTTTGTATCTCTCTTACCCCCCATCTCTATCTCTTCTTTCATTCATAATTTTTTATTTCCATTATATTTTACTTTTATTTGTAGCTCAATTAAAATATCCTCCACATTAAGACAATATTTAAAATATCTAAAACTTATTAGTAGACTATTAACCTTAATATTAATTTGAATTGCTTCTTATTCTAATAGACATATTTCTCTCACTACAGCTTACCCTCTCTATCTCTGTCTAAAATTATCTCTTTCTCCTTCTCTCCCTCCCTCTCTGTCTTTCTCTCTCTCAAAGTACAATTTGTCTCACAATCATAACTTATTTCACAGAATTAACAACGTCTAGTTTAGCGCGATTTTTAAAGAACATAGAGGAAATGATTTAATTCTAATAAATTTATTTTTTTTGTAATGTTAAAGTTACGCTTTTTTCAAAACTTAGATAATCTTATATTATAAATGAAAAATCTACAAAACCCCGCCAAAAAAAACTTCGAGGTTTCGTGCCATTTTAATTAATTAAATTAATTGATGGGGGATTAATCCTTGACAGGAAGGTGGTAGGTTCGAATCTCGGCACAAACTACAACTAATAAATAAAAATAATTTCTGCTTTGTGGTTAAATTTAAGAATGGATTATATATATTTTTGCATCGCATAATTTATTGGACAGTTTTCTAACTATTGGAAAATGAAACATTCGCATACCACTTGACATAATTAATGGTGGAATTAAGAATATAACCAATTTTTTAATCATCAAAATATATCTCTTATTTAGCTTAGTGGTTAGCAGTGATCTTTAGGGTTTGAATGGTTGAGGTTCAAACCTAACTACTGTAATGCTATTAAAGTACATTTTTTTCTTCTCAAAAATGAATAGTAAACAAAAGGATAAAACAGAGTGTAAATTAAAAAAAATAGTTCTAATGGTTTACGGAAAAATTCGTAAAAAATCTCAGGAAAATCAAAACTGATAGTTGATAGTTTCTATTAGGAATCCTTGGGTCTAGATGTCCTTTTTACGATTAAAGAGAGAGAGAGAGAGAGAGAGAGAGAGAGAAAGAGAGAAAGAGGAAGAATGAGAGAGAGAGAAAGATAGCGAGAGAGAGAGAGAGAGGGAGAGGGGGGGGATAATGTACCCAAGACTTAATTTTAACCATATATAACCTATCTTCAATAGTGTAGTGGTTAACGTTCCTGAAATTGAATCAGATTATACCGAGATCCATTCTACCAAAGTTAATATTTTTACAATTCTTAAAGTAAAGTAAAAAGGATGTGTGTATATTTGTTTGTTTATCTGCACCAAAGGATCTCGCTAACCGATGAGCCGATCGATTCTCCTTAATAGGGTAGCATCTCTCACAATTTCCTGAAAGTTTTATAACTATTTTGGGGATGGGTACCACCACCCTCCCAAGAGAATTCGCCCCTAGAAAAAAATACCTACCCCCCTACAAATTTTTAAAAACTTTTTTTATGAATCTTAATATTAAAATGGGTTTTGGGATTTAACTCTCCCCTCCTCAAGTGCCCCTAGAGACCTTCTGGGGGCGTAGCCTATAATATAAAGTAGTAAGAGTTATTGTCTGAAGCGAAGGATCTCACTAACTGTTGAACCGATATGGCTCTCCTTTACAGTGAAGCTTCTTATAGGTCATGAGATGGTTTTAGGCTGTTTTCTTTTTATAAAAAAAAGTCTGGGTATGGTTTTAAGGTATTTTTCTGCCCTTCCATATACCTTTGAATACGGATCCCATAAATGCTAGGGGCGCATCAGCTAGTTTTAATTAGAGAGAGAGAGAGAGGAACGGAACGGAACAGAAGGGGTATTGTACAAAAAAGTTAAATTTTATTGTGGAGATTTTTGTCTTCTTTGGTGTAGAGGTTATAGTACAATTGTTGAGTTAAGAAGGTTGCGAGTTCAAATCCACATGTATAAATACAATTTGAGAGAGAGAGAGAAAGGGATAATGTACGCTTGACTTAAATTTTACTGTTTTATACCTATTCTTCTTTTCCATAGAGGTTATCATGCTAGTTGGAAGGTTTAACTCCATTTAAGCTAATAATTCTTTTGATTAGAGAGAGAAATGTTTATGAAAATGATTATGTTGTCTTTTTTTGCGATACAAATATAAAAATCACCATAAATTGATTGTGCTGTTGTGGTCTTGGGGTTAATTTTTACGTAACTTATCTAAGAATTAAAGTTCAAATCCCGGCAAGTAACTCAAAAGATTGTAGCAATCATCCATATAAGAAAGTAGCAGGATGTTTGTTATAGTTCTCCTTTACAGGGTAGCCCGTGACTTTGGCATTTCGTAACTAATTCAACTGGCTTTGATCTTATAATTGTACATATTTATATCCGTGAAAAGCTGTTTGTAATACAATGCATACCTCCATACTCAACGTTTTTCTCTTTTTTTTTAGATATTTTAATTTTTTGAAAAAATTTCCTTTCTATTTTAGTCTTGTGGTTATCGTCAAAGTTTTGTATTACAATGTTTGCAGGATCTAGACCGTGCAGCAAAATTTATTGCTAAAAATTTATAGATCAACCGCAGAGATTTGAACACGCAATGTTTCCATTAATGAGCATGTACGATAACCACAATACCAAGAACGCCAATATAAATGTGTAAAATTAATTACAATAGTCCGGGGGGGAGGGGTTTACTGAACCGGCATCATATGGCCTTTGTAGTTTAGCGAGAGAGGGAGAGATAGATAGATAGATAAAAAAATCACGGAGGTTTCGTGAATTTTATTTTGGGAGTGGGGGGAGACATATGGAGGAAATAGGGAAGGAAGAACATATGAAGTGGGATGGATTTATAATAATAGTATAGTTTTTTTTACAAAAACTTAATTTTCTCACAAATCATGAGTTATTTTTTATAATAGAAATGATGCAATTTATAATAATAAAACATTTTTTGAATAATAAAAGTTGCATTATCGGATAGTCACGGAGGTTTCGTGAATATGCCATAATGTAAAGTAGGGAGGTTTGGTGAGAAAAAAATCACCAAACCTCCAAATTTTTTTATGAAATAAAAACTTCGAGGTTTCGTGAATACTACTTTTTTTTAATACATTTTCTTTTTTTACATCTGTTTTCTGAAGTTTCGTGTAGCTTGTATATAGAACGCGAGTCTTCTTATCCGATTAACTCGGGTTCGAATCTTCTCCGAGAGGGGCGGGCATTTTATCAATGTTAAAAATTGGAAGATTTCATTAAATAAAAGTTGTCGCAAATATAGGTATTAAATAATAATATATAAGCACATATTAAAAACCCATAGATTTATTCACACAAAATACCATACCCTTTATACAGTAAAAGGAATGAAGGGACGGACAAACGGTATCAATGAGTAAATGCTTTTTGGCAAATTGAGTCTTTACGAAAAGCAGCCGTTTCTATGCATTTTCTGACGCTCTTTATATTGTCTGTAAAGAGTTTCCATCTTCCCTTTAGGATAAACGGACAGACACAGTGAGATATCGAGTAAATTCCTCACAAAAAAAGACAAGAAACACTAAGACAAACAAGTATTTGTTTATTTATCGCTTTACGTAAACAAAAGTTAGGGATAATGAAAATATGATCATAAAAAGATACGCTATAAAAGCATTGACAAAAGTTATATGTATGTTTAATACTAGCAGCTTCCCCTAGTCTCTAAGGAATGTAAGTGAAAATAGACTAAAACTACAGTATGACCCTTGTTTTTTTTTGGGGAAAAGCCGAATCTAATCGGACAAGCGATTTCGAAGATCTTTAGCTTCAGACTATAACTTAAAAAAAAGGCCTCGGGGGGTAAAAAAGTTGGTATGGGGGCCGGGGGGGGGGGGGGATTAGCAATGCAGAAATTTCCAGAGGCAATTTTTTTTTTCTAGGGAGCGTGTGATTACCTTTCCACAAAATAGGTTTCAACCTTCCCGGACCTCTAAGTAGCTGTACAGGATAAACAAGTCAGATACAGAAAGCGAGATCCATCTTTTACACTTACAGAAAGAAAGACAGAAAAACATCCTGTTGCTTTTTTATAAGGATTGATATATTTACAGCATACAATCAGACAGTAATTAGCTAAAACAAAATGGTTTAGATTAAAAAAAAACAATAAATAAGTAGAAAATAAACTTTAAAAACTAATTGCATAAGATTATAAAAGTTATTATTACAAAAAAATCTAAATAGATAAATCATGTCTCAAATCTCTATACTGCTTTTGGAAAAATATGAGCAAAAAATTTAACTGACTGATAATGTACATACTATTCTTATATTTTTTTTGTAACAATTATTCCATTATACAGCAATCAGAAGCATACAAATTGAAGAGGAGAATAAACCCCTTAAAATTCAATTAATATTCAATTCTACTATAATATTTTCATAATAAATTCCATGTTTAACGAATTCCTTAGAATATAATATGTAATGTCATTTCATCTTTAGAATAAAGGAACATTACATACTTTGTAAGTTTCCTTTATATGGCATATGGAACAAACAAAAAGTATTTTGCTGCAAATGTTTGGTTAATTAGGGGTTAGTAGAGCCACGAAAGGACAGTACCCGCAAGTGATAGGGCCCCTAAAGGGTTAGAAACATGTTTTTCCCTTTATCTATTTAGAATAAGAAAAATAATACTAAAATGTCGAAAGCTCCAAGATAAATGGCGTTCTATGGTTCCGTTCAGTGGCATGCACAGAGTTTTAGCAGTGGTCGTGTACCTTGATGTAAAGAAAGGCATCCCCAATTTCAATTTTATGGGTCTTGTCGACACCCATTACAAACTATAACACCCACTTTCAAAAGTATGTGGTATTCGCCACCCAGAAGCCCATAATTGTTTAGTAACTTCGCTCCCAACTTGCGGGCGGTCCGAGAGATCTCCCCTAAGTAGGAGGTGGGGCCATTTGAACCCCCCCTGTATTAAAGTATTTATAGTTTGACAACCCTATTGTGTTTAATCTGATTATCTTGCTTCTGCCCACCCCTTTCAGGGATGGGGGATAAATATTGCCTATTATGATTTTTATATGTATATCTTTAACCTCTGATTTTAGTATTAATTATTCCAATCTATGCATTGACCATTTTGTTGTATTATAAATTAGTATCTTGTGAGCTCTGAATAAAGCAACATCCCAAATTATATTCTGTTTGTTATTTGGTGATATATAGAGAAGCACAGCTTCTCTATAACTACACTTGTCCACGTCTGTTCACACCGCCGTAATACCCGGACTCGGGAAGCGGCTGACAAACTCCAGCCGCTACCACAAGTATACAAATAAATTTTTATTATAATAGTATCTGCAATTTACATTTTTAATAGAAGGTCAACAAAACTGCGTTGGACAGTTCAAAGCAATGTTAAGGATATGAAATTTACATTGGAAATTACAACATAATGATATTTTAGAATTATTTGTAACTCTCTTCTGAAGTTATCCTCTGTATAAAAAGCAAGATTGTCAACATAAATAGATAAACAGAAAAGCATATAAATAATATGTCCACTTATTCGAATTTTTTTTTTTACAAGAAGAATACAAAATTTATTCGTTTATTTGTAAAAGTGAACGTAGAAAAAAAACATTTCCTTCATATAAATCAAATATCCCGTAGAGCATTAACTCATATAGAAAATACAATTTAAAATTATTATGGGTTTAAACTCTTTTTGATTAAAAGTTTTATTTCTGCTTTTTAAAAGAAAATGCTTATAGAATCTAGGACACCTGCTATATCCATGATTATAAAATAAAGCAGTTTAAAAAATTCATTTGGTTGGGTGGTATGGTACAAGGCGCAAGAAACAAAATAGATAAATTTAAAAGAAGAAAACAATAAATTATTTGCCTTAAAATAAAGTAGGCTTTAAATCCCAATAAAGAAAGATTTTATACTAAAAATGTATGCCTTGCTTGGACTAGTTGACCTCAGAGGTATAGTGTTAACATTCTATTTCAATATATATTAATTTATTATGTAACATATAGAAAGGCCATGGTAGAAAATAAATAGAAATTTTGTTACATTGATACTTATTTCTGTCGAGGTTAAGATTGACTATAAGCCTATTCCAAACACATGCTTTAATTCTAACCATTTTAAAGTGACGCTTTAACGGTAGCTCTTATTGTTAATTAAGGTACGTTAGAATTCTCCTATAGATTAAAAACTTTGCGTGGCAATTCCTGCAGTAGTAGTTTAGAAAGCGTGGCAACTCATAAAATTGTTACCAAAATTTCCGTACGTCCATTAAGTTCTAAAAATGCAAGTTTGTCCTTAAATAGTATTCTGCGTGCTGATTTTATACTATCAACATACTCAGAAGTCAAACAAGCATTTTTTAAAGAAACATGCAATTTTTCCAATCCCCTTAATTTTTTTACTTGACACCTCTCTTGTCAAGTGGGTAGTTGGAGGTGGAATCGCCTCTGATGCCAATATTGTTATATCTATCTATAATACAAAGTAGAACGATGTCTGTCTGTCTGTCTGTCTGTCTGTCTGTCTGTCTGTCCGTCTGTCCGTCTGTCTGTCCGTCTGAAGCTTAAGATCTCAGTAACCACTGAACCGATTGGGCTCTACTCTTCAGGGAATATACCTACTGGTCCTTTGATGGTTTTAAGCTATTTTCTCGGGGGGTGGGACACCCCCAACCCCCCCCAAAAAATGAAAAATCCCCCCCCCAAAAAAAAAAAATTTTTTTTTTACTTTTTCTTTTTAAATCTAAATTACAAAAATTAGGTTGATCAAACCTCTTGGGGCAAAGCCCCTAGAGGCTAGGGGCGAAGCCGCTAGTCTATAATACAAAGTAGAACAATGTCTGTCTGCCCGTCCGTCTTTCCGTTTGTCTGAAGCTTATGATCTTAGTAACCGCTGTACCGATTTGGCTTTACTCTTCGGGGAATATAGATATTGGTCCTGCGGTAGTTTTAAACTTTTTTGTTGGGGTGTGGGACACCCTCAATTCCCCCCCCCCCCATCCCTCCAAAAAAAGAAGTTGAAAGCAGCTATTACGTTGATATACCATAAGCACCAATAACCAACAGGAAGTGAAAGACTGACAAATGACAAAGACTGGAATGAGAGAGTGTAATGATCCATAAATAAATGCAAAAACATTCAGATATAAAATTGAAGCAGGGAGGAAGGGATCATTATACTGGTACCCAAAGTCTGATAATAGAGTTATACTATTCATTGACTCAAAATGTTTGGGTACCCTAACAAATTTCAATGAGTTGGTTTTAAAACTAATAGTGTGCAAACTTTACAACAAAAAAATAAACCTACAGTCGGTGTAATTTTGTTTATCTTTATTGGGAATGTAGAACAATTTATTATCCCTTTTTTTTCAGACTCTAAAATGGATCGGAGTCCTGGCAGCCTGACTAGTTGCCTGCAACCCTGTTAGACTTGATATCGTGCTGCTGACATACATTCTAGTGATCCTCATAACGATTTCGATAAAAGAGTTCTACATACATGTGGACATATTTCCTTATTTCCTTTGCTTCTGTAGAGGTACAGACCAACTTATAGAGCTGCTATGCTCATTTGAACTCTGAAGCAAAACTTTTCTATATACTTTACATGTGTGTGTTGCCTGTTTACCGTGGCCGCCAACATGCCCGTCTTACTTTAGCCTAGGATTTATGGTTTCCTAACCCTTACATAGATATAAAGAAAAATAATTTTTATGATTTGGCCCATTACACGTTATTTGACTGATATTTGACATTAAGCTTTACTCATAATATTTAGGATAAATATAAATAGTTATTTTAGCCCGCTGCGTGTTTCACTTAGAGAGTATTAAAATACAAGATGGATGGTGTAAGATCTAAGTAATAATATATCCATTGATATAGTATGTTTGTTAGAGTGTATGTGTTTCTCTCACAAGAATTGGCCAATCAGAGAAGCATTTATGACACCCTTGAAGCCTTAAGTGCAGGTGTCCCTTCTTTAACACATGGCTTTTAAAATCATTAAATAAAAGGTAGGTATTTTTAAATATTTATATTATTTCCAAAGGAAAAAATAATGTTTAGTGGTGATCTAACCCATCTTCAAGTGGCACTAATAAAGTGAAACTTGTATCTGGCAAAATAACTATCCCCCCATCCACTTTATTTGCCCATCTCCTACCCACACTCACTTTTCCACGTATTGACAAAGACTAAATTGTGTTAGAATTGTGTCAAAAATGATCTATGTGACGTAACAAAATGAGGGAGATGCGAGGAGAAGTGAGAAAGAAAACCCCTAAAAAACGTCAAATGGCTTTGGTCACGTATTTTCTATATTTATTTACTAAATACACAGAAAATTTATGAAATTGTTGGTTTATCTGCGGAAATGATAGCCCAACTGAAGTGCATAGTAAACAGTAAGCACACTCAAATATAATATGTATAACATCTGGGCAGATTAATACAATTATCTTATATTTATAGAGGGAGGGGACATTGGATGTATATCTTACTGGTACCCAAAGTTTTTTAACCTGGACTTTTATTCATTGACTCAAAAACTTTTGGTACCTTTATGTAATCTTGATTAGTTGGTTCAAACTAGCTGTGTGTAAACACTTAACAACCAATAATTATTATCTACATAATTCGTAAATTTGTTTATCATAATTGGGGATTTACATAAATTTATCGTTCAATATGGGCTTTGTCAGAAAAGCTACTTATGCATTTATTTCTACACTAGTTCCATTTAAAATTTAACACATAAAGTTCATTCCCAGATTAGAGATGTCTAATTACAAAAAGTAGTAAGGTAATTTTGTCCATTAGCCTAAGATTCCAGAACTACTGAACCGATTGTGTTCTCCATTTAGGAAAGCCCGTGTATGGTTTCAGGCTAGGTTTGTTCTAGAGGTAAGTCTTGGAATTGTTTCAGGCTATTTCTCTGCTGTTCGAAAACAGAGCCCTAAACGCTAAGGGCGCAGCCGCTAGTATTATACAAGTAATAGGATATGAAAAAAAATATGCAAAATAAAATTTTGATCTGTCATATTATTGTACCGATCTAATCTTCATAAGAAAACTTTTTAGCTGCCCTACTGAAATATTTATATTGTACTGCTTTCAGGCCACAGTACTTTTCTCTATTTCAAAAAGGATAACATCATCCACACCAGCGAATCACTCATAACAAAAATTTTGTTATATGTGTCAAGCATAGAAAAACTTCAATGCTTACAAGAAAAATAGGCTCTAGTTAAATATGCTATATTCATAATAGTTATTTATCGCATCGTATTATAGACAGATTTCTACGGATATTAAAAAGTAATAAACAATTTTCTTAGCTCCATGGATTCTAGGGCTCAGGTTAACAAAATTGGTACTAATTTAATAATTTTTATTTTAACATTCGTGGAGAATTATTGGTAATACGATGCTATACATGATTTTTCAATATTGCTGAGAACCAGTTCTAACCCAGCGGATTTAAATTGGTTTTGAGATACGTGTAATTTAATAACCACGATTGGTGTAATAACAGCCCAACAACTTCATAGTTAAGAATCAATCATCCGTCTGTACTTGTCATACTAAGGTTGTTGATGGTTTTAAAAACGTAAATTTGTTTCAAATTAAAAAGACAATACCCATAAATTATAATCAAATTTTTTCTGTTTTTATCAAATTTGTTAAATTCTATAAGAATTTAGCAAAGAAACTAGAAGATGTCATAAAACAAAATGTTTTTTTTTAAAATGTAGTTACAACTTATCAAAAAAATAAAAAAAATATTCACCTTGATATTCAACTATTCTTAAACCGAAAAAAGATGAATAGATAAATTCGTCCAATATTTCGTTTTTAAGTTACAGGTATAAATAAAAATGTTGCGTCCATCTGCCATGTTTCAATGGAGTAAAAGTTTTCCCTTTTATCCATTAAATTACCTCTTTGTAAGTAAATGCAGATAATTTCAGATAGTATAACTAAGATAAGGGGGATTAATATCCGCTGGATTAGAACAGGTTCTCAGCTAAACTGAGAAATCATGTATAGCATCGTATTAGAGACAATTTTCCGCAATTAATGAAATAGAAATCGAAAAATTCTGCGGAAAGCTGTCTATAAAATGATGCGATAAGATATTGTTACTGGTCAAGAACGTCCAAGTTTTTTTAATGTTTTTTTTTAACATTCTGATACATGGAGAAAACAATGAAAGAAACATAATCTCCTCCAAAGATAGTTTTGTAAATTATTGTACTATATCACCCTACACAAAATAGTTAGTTTAATTTAATAATTATCAAATTTATCTCAAGCCTGTGATTACCAGATTAAAATTACTTAATATCCACCCGATCAATACGGCAATGTGGATTCTAATTTTGATTAATTTTTCTCTTGTAGTATGCATGATAATAATAAGGATTACTTTTAGTGCCTTCTAAAAGCTTTATTAGGCATGACTTTATGCACTGATGATTATTGCAATTTTAATATTTTTTTTCTCGTATTCATTCGAATCCGGTGAATAGGAACCGGTTCTCATCCATACGAAAAAACTATGTCTAGCATCGTATTACATCCAGATTTCTACGAATATAAAAATGTAAAATCATAAGATTAAAACCAGTTTTTTTAGCCAGTGCCTACGGCACCTCGGGGCTAAAAAAACTGGTTTTAATCTTATAATTGTACATACATTCTATATCCGCGGAAAGCCGTTTAAAATACGATGCGAGAAATAACTATTCTTGCATAGTTGAATCTTTTGATAATATAATCAATGAATACTTTTATATAAAATAGCCTAAAATAGCTTCCCTAAATTGAAGAACTCCATCAGATCATTAGTTATTAAAATCTTTAGGAACAGACCAAAAATCCTTACTTTATATAATAGAATATGATGAAGTCTATAGTTAATAATTCTGTCTATTTTTTTTAATCTATAAAGTATAAATAAAGATATAGGGCCTAGAAAAATTTATAGGATTAGATACAATTTAAGGATCTATATCACTTATCATCTATGTTCCAAAAAATATAACAAGAAAAATAATTAAAACAAAATTGTATAGTCCCTTTATGTAGGTTATATATATACTAGCGGCTACGCCCCTAGAGGCCTCTAGTGGCACTTTAAATGTTTTTGTTTGTTAAAGTTAATT
The DNA here is from genome assembly GCF_053477335.1 of Acartia tonsa. Taxonomy (NCBI): domain Eukaryota; kingdom Metazoa; phylum Arthropoda; class Copepoda; order Calanoida; family Acartiidae; genus Acartia; species Acartia tonsa. The sequence goes on along the minus strand of NC_137261.1, from coordinate 48,048,033 downwards.
TTTTATGTACGATACCACCTTATTTGACGTTGAAGTCTCCCAGATTTTAAGAAAATTTTCAATTTTTTTGTCATTTCTTTTGGGAGGGTGGTAGTACCCTCCCCCAAAATAGTTAAAAACCTTCCCAGGACATATGAGAAGCTACCCTGTTACGGAGAACCCGATCGGTTCAGCGGTTAGCGAGATCCTTCGGTACAGACACACACACAGATACACAGATACACACACAGACAAACAAACATCCTGTTACTTTAGTATAAGGATTTAAGATCAAACCTTTGTTTGAAGTTTTATAATCATTCATTTTTGCTGGTTTTGTCTCAAATTACCAGATTTTAGTGGACAATTGTAGATTTCATTCCTATACTGCATCTTAGTTAAAAGGACACTCATAATTAAATATTTTTCTTAGTTATTAATTCTAATTTTATTAAAAATACATCTTCAAATATGAATATAAAAGACATTATTGTATATAGGGGTATACAAATAGCTGTGGGATTCCTCTTATATTTATTTTCCGACAGTCAATGGCGAGTTTACTTAAGCCCTTTAGGACCTGAAGTACAATACTTGGAGGCTAAGATTGGATTTTTGAAGATATATAACAGTGTTATTTTTTGCACTTTACTCAAATGAGTCAGGTCTTCTAGTTTTAATTGCTTTTGTAAGGAACTGCATATTTATAATTTTATTTTTTGGTGGCTGTTTTCAAACTTGCGGACTAAAAAGCTTCAATTAATATGGATGTGGCCTTAGGGCCCATTACAGCTTTCTAATATTTTTAACCTAAAACTTCTTTTTAAAATTCGTACTTGTTTTGTTTTGTTTTCATGTATAAAGCAAAATATAACGTGATAAAAAGTTATTTTTAAAAGCAAAGCTTTTCTATAATTAGGGTCGGCCCGTCCGTACGTCCGTCCGTCCGTAACGGATAGCTTTTTTCGTTAATTTAGGCATGTTAGAATTGTCGTATCGATTTCAAACTTTGCATGGTGATTCCAGTAATAGTTAGGTACGATTTAGAAAGCGTAGCAACTATATAATCATTACCAGAATGTCCGTACGTCCATTTTAAACATGTTGATTTTTTTTACTTTTTTAACAAAATTTTTTTATGTGATCTAATTATCCGATTGATCTGATTTAATTTAGGCATGTTAGAATTGTCCTATCGATTTCAAACTTTGCATGGTGATTCCAGTAGTAGTTAGGTACGATTTAGAAAGCATAGCAACTATATAATCATTACCAGAATGTCCGTACGTCCATTTTAAACATGTTGATTTTTTTACTTTTTTAACAAAATTTTTTGATGTGATCTAATTATCCGATTGATCTGATTTTTGGTATACTGATTCCTGCGACAACAAAGTACAATATCATAAGCGAAGCAACTCTATAATCAAGTACTAAAAGTGTAAGTATGTCCGTAAACATTATTCTGTATCAAGCAGTTTTTCAACAAATTTACTTACAATTTTGCTTCAACTCTTATACATTTATATTCTGATTATTTAATTCTGACACTATACAAGTGTTAATGTCCGTTTGTCCTACTGTTTCAGTGCTTCGCTTTTATGGATGTTGTCATCCTTGTTTCTTCTATATATCTTTCAAATAAAATGTAAATAAGATTGTCCCATGAAGGTTGAATACATTTGTGCATAGGAAAGCAAACAGGTAAAATGTCAAGATTAAACACCCTACAGAAACACCAGGAATCTAAAGGGATAAGACAATGGCCGAAAAATTGATGTACATCCCCAATGGTACACAATTTACCCCTTCTGTAATTTAAATTGGTGATTGAAACGTTTGGACACTCAACCAATTAAAATTCAATAAAATTCCCCAAAGTCGATGAAAATGAAAACATTATTATAAAGCTTTGGGAACAGAGGTAATAAACAGTCCAATGTTCCCTTCCTCCCTGGTAGAAAAGAGAATGAGAGAAAGGATGATAACAGTCCTGTTCTGTCCATTTTCCTTTAATCCTTGCTCCCCGCGTGTTCCAACACAATATCAAGGGATGGGGAAATATATTTACAGATTTTATTTCAATCATGTTAAATTTGTTATAAATTTAACCTTTAAAATCAGGAATTTCTTTCATCCATCCCCATTCAAAGAAAAAATTTATGTCTAGTGTCTACAAAATCCTATCCCGTTTTTGTATTGAGTCTTTGAAAAAAGCCAATAGCGTCGGAAATATAAACACAGCCATGTCTCTACAAAAGAACAGAAAGCAATAACGAAAGATTAACTCAAACAAAAATTTGAATCGATTTGAATCGCTTTATGTTTGTGATGTTTTCAGTTTTCTAAAGGTTTTTAAAAATATTTGGAAACCTAAGATATTCATTAATATAGGGGGAAAAAGGGAAAGACAGGCCTTCCAATTTTCAGTTTTAAGGGGGGAGTTGACACCCTCATTCATTGAATAATACTACTAGTATTTTAACAAAGAAATTAATTATTTTGTTTTGAGCAGAAAATTTAAAGGTCATGCAAAAAATGGTTATTAATTTATTATTCATAATATTTGTCTATGTTATTAAATGGTAAAGGAAGAGTGAAAGTGTTGTTGGCCTTTCATGGGCACAAAATTTAAAGTAGATTTAAAGTAGAAAATACATATACATACATAAGTAGACATGCATTATTTTACAGTGAGGGAGTGGACATTGGACTTTGTATTACACTAGTCCCAGAAGTCTTATAATAACGTTTTGTAATTTGTTGCCTTTTTTTAAATTTTGATTTGTTGGGAGTCCAAACGTTTTATGTTTTAACCACTAATTGTAATCTACAGAACGGATAATTTTGTGTATCATCATTGGGGATGTAAATCAATTTATCACCCATTGTCTTATCCCTTTAGATTCCTGATTATTTTATGTATTGTTGATAGCGAAACCGGGCTATTCTAAAATTTATTCTAGTTGGGCAGTTTGTAATAAAAAGTTAATGCATAAAAATATAAAATTAGTTTTTAAGTGATTTTTAAATTTCCAGTTTTAGTGAAATTTTTCGGCACTTCGCAGTAAATTATTTTACTATACAAAAACATAAAAAGAATATTTGTTTCCGTAAACCTATTCTCCTAAAATGTAATTAAACTTTCTTTTTTCATGTTATAGGTGTAATAATTATCATGTTTTTCATCTGACTAATGACTTTTAAATTAGGTTCTTTAACAGTGAAAAAGAAATTAGGCAGGCCTTTCTAATCTTAATTTAAAGTGGTGTTAACACCCCCCCCCCCCCCCCTCTAATTTATGCCAGTGTTATAAAAGAAAGAAATGTCAAATTAAACTACAAATTTTTCTTCACCGGGGTTTGGAAGTCAGATTTTTTAAAATTCATGTACATATGATTATTATTTACCCTATCTTAATGGATATCTTATTACTTGGATCTTACAACAGATTTTCTAGTTTTTTAATAAATTGAAACTTGTAGCAGGCTAAAATAACAATACATACGATAACAATACGATAAAAGCCACTCTTTTTAACCCATCCCCTCCCTTTTTACTGGATGAACCTACTGACAATAATCGAGTTCCATGTAAGCAATCTAAATTTACGACAATTTTTCCCTTTCATAATATCCACGTATATTCTACATCTATTCCTTTCTCTGTACACTACGAAATGATGAAAGAGTATTAGTTTGTAGTTCAGAAATTTCTAAGAAGTTTCAGCCTGACAGATATACTAACATCGGTCACAATATCAAAAGCCAAAATATTTATGGTACATAAATTTTTTCCTTCATATATTGCATGTGTGTGACAGACAGGTTTATCGTTAATCTAGAAATGTTAGCCCGTGTCTCCGGCATCTCGGGGCTAAAAACTGGTTTTAATCTTATAATTTTACATTTTATATCTGCGGAAAGCTGTTTATAATACGATGCGAGAAATAATGATAAGTTTGGGTTAAAACTTGATTTGTAAATTTGGTCTTAATTTTATCTGATTTCAAAGTATAACTTGTGTTTAGTCTCAGAATTAAATAGATAAGAAACAATTCAAGGGTCTATACTGTTTGATAAGTTTTTATTAATCTCAAATTTACTTTTAAGAGATCCTTTTGTAGGTTCCATACCCTCAAAGAGCTTTAATTTCCAACTACCTCTAAAATTGAATTTTAACATACTCTGACCCCTTGAAAAATACCAAGCTATCCTGAGAATTGTGCACCTGCTGTTAGTGAAATCTTCAAGGACATACTTTAGTAAACATAAATTTTGTTTTTGTTCTCTTTGAACGATTATGGAAAATCTACCTTTTTATTTTTTTTAGCTATACCCAAAAATAATTCCGAACAAACCTTTGGACTGTGTCTATCCAATCTGTATATTTGTAAACATATGCTTTATCTATATTTCATTCAGAACAGAGATAGACCAGACACTACAACTTTTACAAGTGGTCATGGAATATCACAGCAAAATAAGGATGGACAGACAAACTTTTACAAGTGGTCAGGGAATATTACAGCAAAACAAGGATGGACAAAATAATTATTTTTCTCGTATTCATTCGAATCCGGTGGATAGGAACCGGTTCTCATCCATACGAAAAAAACTATGTCTAGCATCGTATTATATCCAGCTTTCTACGAATATAGAAATGTACAATCATAAGATAAAAAACCAGTTTTTTTAGCCGGTGCCTTCGGCACCACGGGGCTAAAAAAACTAGTTTTAATCTCATATTTGTACTTTCTATATCCGCGGAAAGCCGTTTATAATACGATGCGAGAAATAACTATTATAATTTTTACAATTGGTCAGGGAATATTACAGCAAAATGAAGATGGACAAACAAACTTTTTACAACTCTTTCCAGTGGTCTGGGAATATCACTTCAAAATAAGGATGGACAAATGACAAACCTTTCACAATTTGTCAGGGAATATTAACAAAATATTATTGGATGGATAAACTTTTACAAGTGGTTAGGGAATATTACAACAAAATAAGGATGGACAGACAAACTTTTAAAAAGAGTTTAGGGAATAACACAGCAAAATAAGGATGGACAGAAAAACTCTTTACAACTTTTACAATTAGTCAGGGAATAATACAGCAAAATAAGGATGGACAGAAAATAGTTTTACAACTTTAACAATTTGTTAGGTAGTATCACAACAGAATATGGATGGACAGACAAACTTTTTACAACATTTACAAGTGTTCTTGGAACATTACAACAAAATAAGGATGGACGATAGAAAATTGGCCATGGAAAATTACCACAAAATAAGAAAAACAGACAAAAATTTAAAATCTTTTACAAGTGGTCATGGAATATTACAGCAATATAAGAATGGACAGACAAACGTGTTACAAAAGTGGTAGGGAGTATCAGAACAAAATAAGGATGGACATATAGACTTTTTACAAGAGGTTAGGGAATATCGGAACAAAATAAGGATGGACATACAAATCTTTTACAATTGGTCCAGGGAAAATTATAGCAAAAAAAGGATGGATGACAAACAAAGTTTTTTACAATTGTCCAGGGAAGAATGCAACAATATAAGGTTGCACGACAGGGAGTATTACAACAAAATAAGGATGGTCAGAAAAACTTTTCCAATTTTTACTATTTGCCAAATTAAGGATGGACAGTAAGCTATAAAAGTTGGAAAGAATGTTAGTTAATATATTAGATTTGAAATCAACATATAATTTTAAAATTTTCTAGTTATTACAATTTTTATAAAATTCTTTATTTTAAATCTCATTTAAATTTTTATTACAGCTTTTCATTAGTTTTTTTAAAATCAAAGTTAATTTACAATGTCGTCTTTGTCATAAATTGGCGCTATCATTGGTTGAGACGTCTCTAGCAGACGAATTTTCTAGGCTCTCATTGGTTGACTTTCTATCAGACAAGTAAAATATAAACAAACATTAAATCATTATCACATAAAGTAAAGAAGCAAGGTTTTTTTAATGTCTGTTCAGATCTTGCTAACTACTGAAAAGATTTTTCCATTTAAGAGAGGCTTTACATAGGTCTTTTAAAAATATAATTTATATAAAAGTATGTGTTGAAAGATATTTGTTAGCAATAATATACCAATAAAACAAAGAAAAGGATTTAAACTATCAATAATTTATGAACTTACTCTTATTAGTAAGAAGCTATTCTATTATTAGTTTGTGTCTGTATGTCCGTCTGATATATCTATCCATTATTTAGAAACTACCTTTTATTAGTAGCGAAGCATATTTACTATACTAATATGTAGAAACTTCTTTTAAGTTCTAGCGAAACTATAATGTAATTAGTTTGTATCTGTATGTCCGTCTGACCTTTTATGTGCGTCTCTCTGATCTAACAAATATTTTAGAAGCGAAGCTATTCTTTTATTAGCTTATTTCTGCGCGTCTGTCTGATCTTTCAATTCAAAGTTGGCCAACATATTATTATTGCTTTTGGAAACTTCTGTTTAGTAGAAGCAGAGCTATTCTATAACTATCCAATGTCTGTATGTCCGTGTGCTTTATCAACTATGTAGAAACTTCTTTAAAGTTGTAGGAAAGCTATTTTATAATTAGTTTGTATAAGTACTTCTGTCTGACCTACTATAAAAGCCTTATATAAAGAAGTATTGTGTCTGTCTGTAGCAAAATATTTCTAACCGCTAATTTAATATGGTTTTCCTTTACACATTGAAGCTTATTACAGGTCAATGAAAGGTTTTTAACCTTTTTGGGGGAGAGTAACCCAATCTTCTGAGGAGGTATCACCATAAAAAATGAGCATTCCCATTTAGAGACATAATTTCTTTAAAACTAAAATTGTGTCTAAGGACATATATCTTGGGAGGGGGGGGGGGGTAACTTTTGTAGGATTTGTAGGTCTTTTTTTAGGTTAGGTTTTGTTAAGATTATTTGAAAGAAATTTGTGCATATGATTATTGGAAATCCAATTTGTATAATCTTAACCTAAGTTAACCTTACCTAACCTTACTTAACTTAAATTTGAATCTCTTTACTTAACTTTTATCTTATGTCAGATTAGGTCTTTAGTCAGATTGGTTTTTATGTCTTTGGTAGAATTAGGTCTTTTAATTTGTCAGCTTTGTGTCTGTCTGTCTGTATGAACAAATAACCACCGAACCAAAATGGTTCTACATTTTATAAAGCTTTTACAGGAAATTAACTGTCTTATTTTTATTAAGTCTTGTGATGGTTTTAAGCTATTTTTTAGCAATCTCCATCCCCTTTCAAATAAAGAGCTCCTAATTGCTAGGGGCTAGGCACCACCACTAGTTTGAAATAAATTTCTGTTACTTTCATGTGTCAATAATATTCCCTTTGCTCCTTTGCTATAGAGTTTGGTTGTCTGACAGTCTCATTTTATGAGCTTCGCTTTTCTGAATGGTATGTTCTTGTTAAAAGCAAGTAAGGTGTGACAAGTTATTTCTTTTTTTTTGGAGGGGGGGGGGGCGTGATAAGGCCCACCAAAATCTTCCTGTTTGTCCAAACCTCCATTAAAAATATCTTTAACCATCTTCTACCGCCCCTAATTCTAATGAATGTAACTTTATTTTATTTTAAAAATTTTCGGGGACGGGGGGGGGGGGTATGGGTCCCCCACAAAAAATCGCTCTTGTATCCTTAATGCATGTTCCTGGATGCAATTTTGAAACTATTGTACAGCAAAGTTAATATTTCTTTTAAATACTAAAAATAGAAATCTTCAAATTAGTATAAAAACAAGCCATTTTTACTTAATTTTGTATACAATATATGAGGGCATTTGCGCCCGACGAAAAAATAAAAAAATGCCCAAAAGATGTATGATGCATTCCTCTAATATATGTTGATTTAGAATCCACTATATGCACATCAAAAATACGATTTTAATGAAAAATTTTTATAGCTTAATGGACAGACAACCTTTTTTATAATTCAGGGAATTTTAGAAAAAAATGTAGATTCAAAATAATACTTCCTATAAGTTTTACAAATTGTAGATCACCCCAAAATAAAAATGGACAAACAAAATTCCTATACATTTCTCATGTGGTTGTGGATTATAACAACTAAGAAATAGATAAACATATGCTTTTTATAATTTTACCTATTGCAAAGGAATTTCTAGAAATTTACAAATGTCTAGAATAGTAAAAAAAAATACACTCATAAGAATTTCATATTTCGCTCCTGAATATTTTGCTTCCTTTATCCCACCCTTTTGTATAAGTCTAAACGTGAACCTTAACTTTGTCTATAAATAGAAATAAAGGAAAAAAGATAAAAGAATATATGTGTGTGGTTGAAAACGTATATGAGATATAGGATAGGATGGTTTTCTTTTATCATTTTAAATTCGATATTTGTTTTTGTATTTTTGAATTTTACTTTTTTGAAGTATTTTTTCAAATACTTTACTATTTTAAACAATCGAATTTGTTCACTTATATATAGTTATGAAAAGTTGATTGGACACTACTACTTTGGAACCAACCAATCAAAATTGAATAAAAGTTTTTTAGCAAACGAAGTTGATAACGTGTTGAAAAATCTTTGGGTACCATAGTAATTTACAGTACAATGGCCCCTACGCCTTTAATTTATAAAGCATACGTTCTTAATTATTTTCATATTTTACCCTTCGCCCATTAAGCTTCTTGTTTGAACAAAAAAATTCATTTATAGGAAAGTTTTTTGTCATGAAGACAATAAAGGAAGAATCATGTAAAAATCACTTAATTAGTGCGTGAAATTATGTCTTTAGTAGATTAGAAATCTGAATAAAGTTGGAGGGAAGAGTAGATTAATTTAACTGTCAATGTCTTTTCCTCGACCAGCTCCCAACCCCACCCCCTCGACCACCACCCTTCCATATTAGAATTGCAAAACTGTATGCTTGTGAATGATTACTAAGTCCTTATCACGAATATAGGGATAAACCAATTGTAGAAAAGTTAATAATTTTGAAACTAATTTGTCAACTTATAATTTATGGGTAGATATAAATATCCCCTGAAAGATAGAAAACAAGGATGACAACATCCATTAAAGCGAAGCTCTTGAATTAGAGGTGTTTACCCCCCAAAATTTTAAAAATATATCAGATTTCCCCCTTCCAAATCTTTGAAAAGCCTCATTTTACCTCTCAAAAAAAAGCTTGGACGTCCGTGCTTATAGCCAGAGGATAATAATTAACAATTTTGCTGCCAGTTGCTAAGCCTCCCTGAGAGTTACTAGCACATACTATCAATCAAGTTGTAATGGTTTATATACAGAAACCTTATTACACAAAACTTACTCTGGTTACTGCTACACACTAAACAAAAACTCAATACATTACTCTACACTAAAAAAAAAGTGGCTTTTATTTTATGTCTGAGAAACTTAAAGTGAAAAAAATGATGATATACTGGTTACATATATTTACCTTTTCTTAAAGTACAAGATAAAAACAAGAACCATTGAGTTCAATTATCATAAATCATGGATGACTTTTATGTTTTTAGATTTGTAAAATCTGTTACAAACATAAAAAACTTATATTATTTTCTTTAAAAGGAAGGTTGGTCTGATTTAAGGTCGTGTTGACCTATCCAAGAGTTGTAAAAAAGCTAAGCTCCTGAAAAAAATTTTCTTTGATTATTCCAGTACGGTTTCGAAACCGTCTAAATATCCATCGGATTAAACCGGCTTTTATTTCTACTGAAAAATCATATATAGCGACAAATTATAGATAATATTCCACTAATATTCAAATAAAAATCTTTAAATTATTACCAGTTGTGTTAGCCCGGATCTTTTGCACCTAGGTTTTAATAATATAATTTTTTTTTAAATCTGCGGAAAGCTGGCTATTATACGATGCGATAAATAACTATTCTAGAGACTTACTTAGATAAACAGATGGGCTAGATTTATATAAAACATTTGCAACCCAAAAAAACGGAGATATGATAATAAAGAATAGGAAGGAAGGATTATTATTTAAGCTCAGTCAGGTTGAGAAAGAACATTTCAACAAAAGATTTTACCCTTCACCTCGTTATTATATAATGTTATGTAATGAAAGATGAAAAGATTCTTCATTTATTAAATTCGTAGTAGCTCTACAAGTTTGGTTTTAAAAAATTAAATTACTTTTAGGTAGGTCCATAAAAAAGGATATCTCTATTAATTTAGATATATTGCTTTAGACAAGTTGATCTACTCTAAAAAGTATTATCATGCTATTTTTAAATCTTCAGGTTACTGATTAGGCACACAGATAGCCTTGAACTATCTAAAGAAATATTTTTGGAAATATAATGGGCTAAAACCATTCTGGAGGCCTTTTGAAGCTTTCTTAATATGCAGAATTTATCAGTTCAGTTACTAATGTAATAAACAGGATAGCATATTATGGAATTCTAATTGTTTTTAAAGTTGATTTGATTATAAAATATTGTCATTTTTTATAAAGGAAAAAACCTATGATTATCTCTTTCTAAAATTTATGAAGATTCGAAAATTGAGTTGTGGGAAAACTGAGCATAAGGTTCGTTGGAACCATATCCTAATCCCTAGATGACCTGAAAATAGTGTGCATTCACTACGGCACATGTAACACATTATCAGAACAGCACAACAGCAGATTCTGGTTTTCATTAATAAACATTTAAACATTTAAAATAAATACAAATGACCAATGATAGGCCAGTATACAAATACCATTGGTCAATTACAATGTATACTGTCCTATCATTGGTCATTTGTATTATATGGCGTCATTTTTTTTTTACACTATATACTGGTTCATGAACATTCCTATTTCATTTATTTGTTCTTTTGTCCTTTTTCAACATTCGATAATTTAGGTGTCTTACTTAAAAGCCCCATATCTTCAACATACATTCTGTTGATTGTAGATGAATCCAGCACCAAAATCTTTATTAGAATATTGTTATATTATATATAGGTTTCTTGTAGTCGAATTATGTCTTGATAAAGTAAATATCAGACAATTATTGTCTTATGGCAGTATTGTAATAATAACACTTTCATTAGATATTATAAATGGTTTATATGGGACATACATTATTGAAATCATTGAAAACACTTTCTTTCCTTATTTTTTTCTTGTTGTTTTGTAAAGACATATAGAATCTCCAGTGAAAATTATTTTTAGCTCTAAATTCTTTGGACAATTTATCATTTGTGGGAAACAATTATAGTCTGCACAACTCACAATAGAGTTAAACTAGAGTAAACAATTATAGTCTACACAACTCACATTAGAGTTAAACTAGAGTAAACAATTATAGTCTACACAACTCACAATAGAGTAAGACTAGAGTAATCATTTATAGTCTGTACAACTCACAATAGAGTTAAACTAGAGGAAACAATTATAGTCTGCACAACTCACAATAGAGTTAAACTAGAGAAAACAAATAAAGTCTGCACAACTTACACAAGAGTTAGACTAGAGTAATCATTTATAGTCTGCACAACTCACACAAGAGTTAAACTAGAGGAAACAATTATAGTCTGCACAACTCACGATAGAGTTAGACTAGAGTAATCATTTATAGTCTGTATAACTCATAATAGAGAAGAGCTAGAGGTAACAATTATAGTCTGCACAACTAACAATGGAGTTAAACTAGAGGAAACAATTATAGTCTGCACAACTCACAATAGAGTTAAACTAGAGTAATCATTTATATTCTGTATAACTCATAATAGAGAAGAGCTAGAGGTAACAATTATAGTCTGCACAACTAACAATGGAGTTAAACTAGAGGAAACAATTATAGTCTGCACAACTCACAATAGAGTTAAACTAGAGTAATCATTTATAGTCTGTATAACTCATAATAGAGAAGAGCTAGAGGTAACAATTATAGTCTGCACAACTAACAATGGAGTTAAACTAGAGGAAACAATTATAGTCTGCACAACTCACAATAGAGTTAGACTAGAGAAAACAAATATAGTCTGCACAACTCACACAAGAGTTAAACTAGAGTAATCATTCATAGTCTGCACAACTCACAACTGCAAGAGAAAAACTAGAGCTAAACAAGAATAAAAACACTTATAGTCTGAAGTAGATACAATAGAGTTAACAACTATAGGTACAACTTAAAGAATCAATTACAAACTGCACATTTTGTAAAAAATAAGGTCTAGTAACACAAACTGAAAATAGTTTAATACAAAATTTGAAAAATGTAATAAAAAAGAACAATATTATAGAAATACCATTTATTTTTTTACACTTTTCCTTCTATTAATAAAAAATAGATATGTCTTATTTGCTTGCAACGAAATTTTTTGCAAATTTTCTAAATATTTGATTCTTTTGACTGTCTTATTTTTCTTATTTTGCACATCCCTAAAAAAACTATATGAAGCCTATCTTTGTACAATAGTAAAAGTTGCTTGAGTACTACATTTAAGTGGATCACACAAGAAATACATAGAAGGAAAAGAAAAAACAGAGGGGGAAATCAGTATAACACATATAGACCAATAAAGATTAGACTTTTCTTTTTTAGTCATTTACTTCAAAAATAGCTTTTTTGAATACTTACTTTTGTATTTTTGTGCATTTACAGTTGTTTGATTGTATTTTTTTGGTTATGTCTTTTCTACACTAATTTTGTGTACAATTCTATTTTTTTTATCAAAATTTTGTACATTTTTTGGGTGTCCAATTGGATATTTTTTAATGGCTAAGTCCCTCATTTTTTATACCTTAGTTTTGTACATTTTTTGTTGAACAAACCTTTTTTTGAGTAAATTTTAATAGAAATTAACCCTTAATTTTTTAATTTGATGAAACAAAATTATAAAGCAAAACATTAATGTCACAATTTTTAATATTAAGATTTAAGATAATATTCTAAACATCTCCGTTGCTTACTCTAATGTGAATAATATATATATAAGCAAGGTTTCTTTTCTCAAATCTAATTTGTACAAAACAATTCTCTTCAAAGGCCTAAGAGACAATTGTGCCTGGTATTTGTTAAGGGAAAAGTATGCTTTGCGCAGACTTATATACAAAGTATGTTAGAAATGATGGCAAAAATATTTTCAATTATTGGAGTTGGAAATCGAAGATTTAGTCTATAATTTCTATAATACAAAGTAAAATGATGCCTGTTGTTATGCCTTTTTTGACTGTCTGAAGCTTAAGATCTTGGTGAAGCTGAACTAATTGGGCTTACTCTTTTGGGGTTTGAGACACAAACCCAAAAAAAGAAAAAAAACTCTAATAATTTTTCTTTTGTAAACAAAAGCAAAGAAGGAGTATAGCGGAACCTCTATTAACGTTTGGTTGAAGCGCTTCTGAGAAAACCCCCCCTCCAAACTTAAGTCTTGGTCCTGCGGTGGGTTTAAGCTTTCTTATTATTTTAATAATATTTAAAGATAATTAAAGAAAATATGCCTTCGCCCCCCCCCCAAAAAAAAAAACATTTTTAAAGAAAATTGCGCACTTTTAATTTCTACACTTGATTTAAAGAAATTTGCTTGAGCTATATTTTTGTTGAGACATTGTACATTTTGACAAAACGGTATTCTCTGTAAGAATTTCTACTTTTGTCCTAATTTATATTTTGATTCATCAAAGAACATTTATTCTATATTGCAGGCAGGTAATTGTTCATAAGTCTGATAATTGATATAAAATATACGTGGATGTTATGACAGGGAAAAATTAAAGTAAATTTAGGTTGCTAACGTGGACTTCAATTATTGGTCAGTTCGTTCATGAAGTAAGAGAGGAGGGAATGGGATAAAGGAGGTGCATTGGGCCCGAGGGTATAGTTATTTTAGCAAGTTCACTTTATTAGAGTACATGATAATCTAGTGTAACATCCAAGTGATATTATGTCGATTGAGACACAAATAAAAGAAAATATTGTATATTTTGGGTTTTTATTTGACTTATGTCAGCTGATATTCCATCCCAGTAGTGGTGTTATTATAGGACGGTAAATCCTCTCTTGGAAATGCCTCTAGATGCGTGTATGAAACTTAGCTGTCTAATAAATGATGGATTAAACTTTCTTTCTCAAAATTTTGATTATTTAATTTTAAAAAGGCGTTAAAAAGTAGGTAAAAGAATAGTTATTTTCGAATGAATACGAGAATAAGATATACATCTGTTAATAAAAAAAAATGAAATACACCAGCTTATCTGTTGCAGAATACGTCTACTACACTGCATACAATTTTCTGAAGGAAATAAAACCCATAATCAATATCCTAAAAACAGTTTTATGTTTCCTTGACCATGAAGCCCCAAACTATTTTTCCCTCCACAGATTTTCTTCTTTAAGGGAAAAATTAGCATTAGAAGGCAATATATTTGATGTGGACTCACATTTTACAGCTCAAGTTATATGGCATTGAAAGGCCACATTTTCTATGGAATAGATAAAGTTGCCCAGGGAGAGAGGGGATATTGGGTTTAATATATTACTAGTCCCCAAAGTTTTGTAATAACGTTTTCTTATTTGTTGACTCAATAACTTTGGAGACTTTCAATGAATTTTCATTGTTTGGTTCATTAATTTGAGTGTCCAAAAGTTTTAACCACTAATTATAATCTACAGAAGGGGTATTTTGTGTATAATCATTTATCGGCCAAATTCTTAACCCTTTAGATTCCTGCCCACTAATCTTCTTCACAGACAACTTTTTTAAGAGTATGTTTTCTTGACTTTTTTATTTTATATTATTAATATATTTTTAAAAAGTATATTTGTTTTTAGCTCAGGCTTAGTGTAACTTAGGGTGACTGCGACTAAAGATCTTTGGGAAGGGTATGTAACGTCACTACTGTGACGTATTAAAGTAAAAGAATAGGGTGGGCAGAGTTTAAATAACTGTAAGTTCACAGGGTGGGGACCAAGTGTCGACTTTTAATTGGGCCGATAGTATCGAAAATATTAACACACAAGTAGCTACAAAAGAGCAGAAAGCACTTTGCTAGCAGACTAAAAAGGTCCCCACCACTGGAACCAGATAGTTGTCTGGGTTATAAATCTGTACTTATACATTTATTGCTGACGATAAGATTTCATTAAGCCGCGTGGATGACCGCTCCTAAGGCTAAGTACTAAATACTTGTATTACGAGATCGCTACATAAAACCTGCCTCCCCTTTTCTTTACATTGAAAATTGCACAGAAAAGATAGTTCTTAATGTATGAAGTTCAATATCAATTTTTAGTGAGATAAAAACTGCAATTGAAGAACATTTTATTTCATTAATAGAAAAGAAAAGAAAATACAATTGTAAAAATATAAAAAGTAAAAATCTATCGTTTGCCTTAATTTATTTTACATTATGGATTCGAAACCGATTAATATTTAATGGATTAGAACCGGTTCGCATCCATACTAAAAAATCATGTATAGCATCTTATTTAGACATTCTTCTATGAATATTTAAATAAAGATCATAGATTAAATACCAGTTTTGTCAGCCCGGGCCTTTCATTTGCATATCCGCGGTAGGCTGCCTTTAATACGATGCGATAGATAACTTTAGTGGTAGAATTTTTTTGATAATTAAGCACCACTACAAGAAACCTATAACTTCCATGTAATAAAATTCTAATAATGAAAAAGGGAATATCTTATAACAATGATATCATCTAATACAACGGCAGTAATGACCTTAACCTTGATGGTTATGGTTTTATGACAATTAAAAACCTAGAGAAAAGTTACACAAAACAAATAATAAAAACCATTTCCTTTTGTATCTGGCAATCTTATCCTACACACGCTGGGTTCCTAGATCAACAAGTCTAAAAAAAAGTTAACTGCATCCCTATTACATATTACAATAAATTATATGCGAATATATCGATAGGGGAAATTTTCGTCTTTTGAGGTTGCTAAAATGGTCCTCATTTATTGGCCAGTAAATAATCTAAAATAATCTATTAGAACAAACTTATAGATGGTTCATCTAACAAGATAAAAATTGTTAAATTCATGTCTTTTTTTCTTCCAATCAAAATATTTTACCAAAAATAAATAAAGTATTTTCTTTTCATATCATCTTTGCCTTTATAAGGTACTAACAAAACGTGCATTTTCACCAACAGCTTAATTAGAGTTTAACAGGTAAGTAATCTTTTTAGTTCTGATGTTTTTGGCGAGATAAATTTTTATTAAAATCCGAAAATGGATTTTTTTGTTGCGCAACAACAACCTATAACTTTATATGTCCACTAGCCTGGTGTGTAGACTCTATGGAGAGTCAAGTATTTTTGGCTGACAAGCCTCTACCATTTATACACCTCTTAATAATGAATATACATAACTAATTGGCACCATATGCTTCGGGTGTTCTGTCAATTCCGCCTGGCATTACAATTACAAGCGTTTCACAATAGCTAATTGAGGATTTTACTGATGAAAAAGGAGGAGGAGAAGTCTGTGCTTTTTCATTAATATCAATGAGGGAGGAGACATATTTTTGTTTCTTACACTAGTATCCAAAATTTTATAGTAACGTTTTCATATTCGTTGGCTTAACAACTCTTTGGACTTGTATTGAATTTTGATTGGTTGGTTCATTTAGTTTAGTATCCAAACGTTTCAACCACTAAATGCAATATACAAAAGTTTTTTTTTGTGTATCATCATTGCGGATGTACAATGATTTATCGGCTATTGTCTTATCCCCTGAAATACCTGATTGATAAGTAGTTTGGGTATAGTCCTTTTCACGACATCCCTCCATAAGGAGCGATTCTTCGTATTTTTAAAATGGCTTTTTATAGGTTATTTTAGGTTAGGTTAGGTTATATTGTGTTAGGTGATTGCCCCACAGGGTTAGGTAATTGGCCCCGCAGGGTTAGAGCCCCCCGCAGGGGCTAGAAATAGGAGAAAAGCTACTGTGAAAAATACGAAGAATCGCTCCTTATGGAGGGATGTCGTGAAAAGGACTATACCCAGTAGTTTTAATTATTCGTTGATGTAATAAATTCGCGTAATTAAAGACACACCTCTGCTATAAACAACCGGCCTATTCTGCTATAAGAAAAGTATTAGTATCGATGATATTTTACAACTTTAAGTATGTCATAATGACTTTTCGCCCTAATGCAACCATTAACGTTAATTGCTCTTGCTATTATTTAGATTAATAGAGCTGATCTTTACGTACGTGATATCACACCTCTATGGAATAGAATACAATATAATACATCTTGGCCTTTATGTAGATCCTTAAATAAAGTAAGGAGGATGATACTTTATTCTTATTTGTAAATAGAAAATACACAAACATTGTCAATACAGATTTCAGAGACCTCTCTTTATACATATAAGCATATCATTTCTATAAATTGAAGAATTTAGGTATCTGATTTTTTTGTACATTAATAAAAAATTTAATTGCTTCTAGGTAGGGGACATTGGGCTGTTTGTTACACTAGTCCCCAAAGTTTTATAATAATATTGTTTTCTTATTCGTTGTCTTTTGGGACTTTTATTGAATTTTGATTAGTTGCTTCATTAAGTCGAGTGTCATAACGTTTTAAATCACTAATTCATGATTGTAATCTACAGAACGGTTATTTTGTATATTAACATTGGGGTTGTACGTCAATTTATCGGCCATTGTCTCATCCCTTGAGATCCCTGCATTTTGGTTCACAAGGAGGACATTATAGTTTAAAGAAAAGATAATGAACATCACCATCTCAACCAAGGAATAATTTTTATGTTTATTATTTTTATACCTTAGCTTTCTCTTCATACATTCAGACTATGATCATTTTAATTTTTTGTTAAGGTAATTGATATATTATTACTTGGATGTTGCACTAGATTTTCATGTACTCTGAAAAAGTGATTCTTGCAGCTGGCTAATTAATATATTATTACTTGGATGTTGCACTAGAATTTCATGTACTCTGATACAATGATTATCGCTGACGGCTAAAATGACTACACCCCCATTCACTCCCTTTCTCCGTCCCCTCTCGTCCTTTTGTATCAAAGAACTGAACAATAAATGATGTTCATATGTGCAAGGTACATTGACGACAAATTTTCCCCTGTCATAATATCCATGCATATTCTATATCCATTAAATAAGGGGTGTAGTTCTCTATAACCAATTACAACATACCCAAATGAAAAAAAGATATATAAAATTAAGATTATGGGTATTTATTCAAAGTGATAGTTTCTCAAGCATCCGTATTGATAATGAAACAAGGATGACAACATCCATAAAAGCGAAGCACTGAAACGGTAGGACAAACGGACATGAACACTTATATAGTGTCAGAACTCAATAATCAGAATATAAATTTATAAGAGTCGAAGCAAAATTGTAAGTAAATTTGTTGAAAAACTGCTTTATACAGGATAAAGTTTATGGACATACTTATCTATTTAGGACTTGATTATAGAGTTGCTTCGCTTATAACATTATACTTTGTTGTCCCAGGAATCAATATACCAAAAATCAGATCAATCGGATGATTAGATCACATAAAAATTTGCTGTTAAAAAAGTAAAAAAATCAACATGTTTAAAATGGACGTACGGAAATTTTGGTAATGATTATAGAGTTGCTACGCTTTCTAAATCGTACCTAACTACTAAAGGAATCACCATGCAAAATTTGAAATCGATAGGACAATTCTAACATGCCTAAATTAACGAAAAAAAGCTATCCGTTACGGATAGACGGACGGACGGACGGACCGACCCTAATTATAGAAAAGCTTCGCTTTTAAAATCAAGGATAGTTTTATCCATGAGTAGTGCAGAGACAGAAGAGACAGAGAAAGCAACTGCAGTGCCTTTAGTGAGTTTGTGTTTCTTAACGTTTTTATGAGGGGTTAAGAAGAAAAAGTATGATTAAATTATATAATTGTAAATAGTACGACACCCTAACATACATATTCGCTTGATTAAAGCGTTTTCCACCCCATGTGAACGAAATTGTACAAACACTCTCAAAAAGTATGTAGAACTAACATTGTACTAGAGATAAACTTATGAGAGGTTCTGTGATTTTTTAAAGAAGCAAAGAAATTAGCGAAGAATCAAAATCAATAAATAGGTTACACAAATAACTTGAACGTTCCACTGATTCAGCCTTTATCAAATTTACAAGAGAAACTGTTTTTGCTAAACAGTTTTTAATTTTGCAAGAAGTTTTGAAATAGGATTAGGGAAGGTAGGAAATTAATTGTGGAAAAAATATTCGCTTCTATTGGAACTTAGTTCTCCTTGTATTTTTTTATCTAAGTAGAAAGAAGATACTAAATGAATTTATATGCACGTCTATAATGATATTACTCTATTCTAATACCAGGGAGGGAGAGGATAATGACTTACAAATATAATATTCCACAGTGTAAATAAAAAGCGGTTTCAGGTATGAAGAGTGTTTATTACTGATACTTTTCCCATTACCTTGTTAGGGCGGGATTTTCCTTCGATTTATGTGATCATCTACAGAATATTCTAACACCCATTGATATTAGGTTAAGTAACATCCATCAGACAACCAACCCTTTGATTGCACGACCTTTGTCAGAGAAGTCCTAACTGTGCATGGTGGAATCCCCCTATGTGCAATCTCCCTAGTCTTACTATTTATGTCGCGGGTTCTTATTGCTGATATAGTTTATATGTTGATACAATAACGGCACAACGGTTTATTTCCTAGCGATAATAAACTTATTATTTGTTGGATATTACATCAGATTATCTTGTGCTCTAATAAAGTGAAACTTGCAGCTGGTTAAAATAATGATTCCCCCCATTAAAGCTCTTTACCCCATCCTCTCCATTCCTACTGAATGAACGAACCGATCAATAAGTGATGTCCATGTTAACAACCTTAATTGACAATATTTTATCCATTGTAAAAATATCCACGTATATTCAATATCTGTAAAAAAATTGTGAAGCAGAATAATATATCCTTGATTGTTCTATCCTTGAATCCTTGTTATAATACACATACACACACATCTTGCCCTAATACTTTTTACATCCCTCAGTAATGTATTTATAGTTTCTTAGGAGGAATAAGCAGGGAGTAAGGGAGGGGACAATGGATCGAATATTCAATTTTTAGGAGTCTCAGACTTTGGGTACTGACTTAAAGGGAATGTGAAAGAATTTAGCAGTTTCTGACCGAGTTTGGGTACTTGCGCATGAAATGCTGCTACTCGTTGTGTATGTTTTGAATATTGCAGACGGGGAGAAGGGTTAAGGGAAGTGGGGGCAATGGAAATAACTACTCGTTGTGTTAGTTTGGAATGTAGCAGACGGGGAGAAGGGAGATGGGAGGTGGGGGCAAGGGGCAAGGGAAATAAACAGAATAAAAAGGGGCAGTCATATTCTTGCTAGCAGCTGGCCGGGTCCAATAATCTTTTAATATAAAAATCACACCATAAAACCTCAATATGTTTCATCAAAAAGAAGTTGTGATTTCACTTTACATGACGCTATGGAAATCTATTAACAATCCCTTTATAATTTCCTACAAATTTATTGGATTAAATTGGATTTCATGCCCTTTCTATGATAACTCTTATATTGAATTAATTGCCCATTGTCCCCTCCCTTACTCCCTGAGGAATAAGTCTATGAGGTTCAGGAAATTAGGGATAGATAAAATTATAAATTGTCAGGATTGTTAGCCATATTTGGAATGGCTATGTTGGAGGTGGGATGGCTTTTGCTTCTTACATTGTCTTGGAAAGGGGGGTTAATAAGCCCTCTACTAACTGTTTTTACATTTTGA
This sequence comes from Acartia tonsa, assembly GCF_053477335.1. Lineage (NCBI taxonomy): Eukaryota > Metazoa > Arthropoda > Copepoda > Calanoida > Acartiidae > Acartia > Acartia tonsa. The sequence continues at coordinate 48,027,237 of NC_137261.1, read as the reverse complement.
AGAAAACTAACAGATATGAAGAAAAACTAAAAGCAGTGTTTTTGTAATTGAAAAATAAGGAAAATTGACACGATGCTCATTCCTTTATCCAATTTGTAACTTACAAGAATATATTTCATAAATGCATGGCTTTTTATACAAGTATTCACTTCCCCCACTCTCTTAGTTTTTTCTTCTTTTGTCAGATTTAAATGGGCAATATCATAAATGGTCATTTACCTTTTTTTTTTTATATCTATTCTTCATTTACTTTATACATCTTTAGTTTTCATAGATTTGTAATGTGCCTCTTGAATTTGATAACCTAATCTTTTCCGACAATTACATTATCTGTTAACGAAGAATATTAAATACTCTTAGAAGCTAGGGGCGATATTGTATTCAATTTATATCTTATACATGATATTGCTTTTTATGGTGTAAACCTTCATTTAGTTTCTACATATGTAAAAATAAAAATCATAAAAATTAATTCCAGTTTTGTACGCCCGGGTATTTGGCCCCTCGGGGCTAACAAAACTGGTTTTAATCATATAATTTATAATTTTATTATCCGCGGAAAGTTGTTGTTCAGCCCTGTAGTACGTACTAGTTCTTGTTATATACATATCAACCCTTAACAGTCGGGCCCCTTGCCGCACCTTAACCAGTCGGAGGGGGCACCCTATTAGCTCAGTTCCTATTAGTGCTAGAGAGCTAAATTTTTTTGTGCAAGTCCCCTGTTTGATAATGAATTTCCGACCTTTTATAAGTCAAAGTCAATTTTCGCTTCCGTTCAACGTACCCCCCCCCCCCCCCCCCCCGACCGTTAAGGGTTAACAGTATATTTTTTGTACACTAAATTACTATCAGACTAGCATATCTAAGCTCATATAACATATAATTCAGTTAAGCTATTGAATATCTATTACTTGAAATACTTTCCAAAATTATGGTATGTTCATCATCACCCGTCAAAACGTCACCTTCTGCCAGGATTAGCTTTAATTGCATTTTATTTAAGATACAAATTTTACACAAAAAACAGGGATTCTAAGGGATAAGACAATGGACGATACATAAATGCACAATCAAAAACAAAATGACTCGGGTTTCGTCGCATTTTCAAAGTAGCTTTTCTCCTATTTCTAGCCCCTGCGGGGCCTATTTTCTAACCCTGCGGTGCAATCATTAACACTTACCTAACCTAAAATAATCTTTCGAAAGCAACTGTGAAATTGCGACGAAACCCGTAACTTCGTTTTCTGTCCATAATGACTTTGGGTACCAGTGTAATATTCCAAGTGACCCCCCCCCCCTGTGTCAAGTTACAAAATTGTGATGTCTTTGTTTTGGGTGCAGCTACCTTCTTTGATTGCATGCCCTTTGTCAGGGTTCTTTATCGACCAAGGTAATAAATAGGGGCATTTCAACCACCCTTCCTATCAAACCTTTCCTCACTTTGAGGCTAGGACGAAGCCATAATTACAGAAAAAAAACATATCTATCTGTGTGTAATTTATCTTTATCTGTATAATCAGACACAGCTATTATTCTCTCTACACAACAACTACTACACAAAAAATAATTGATTAAAAGATAAAGACTTTTTAGCAGCGCAGATATTCTACAGCTATCATTATATTTATGGGTGTAGAATATACGTGGAGATTAAGACAGAGGGAAAGATTGTTGCCAATTTAGGTTGTTTGCTCATGGAACTTGCTTATTGGTCATTTCGTGCATCCAGTATGCGGGGAGGAGTTTATTAGAGATTATGAAAATCTAGTGTAAAATCCAAGTAATAATATATCAATTATTCTATTATATGATTTAATGGTTGCTTAGTGGGAGATAAGGGAATTCAGGAAAATAGCATAAAACTACACCAAAAGTTTTTCTGTAAAGGACAACTCAATCAGACCATCATATATCGAGATATTTATCTTCAGAACTAAAACAAAACTTACTACTTTACATTATAGGATGATCTAAAGAAACTGTGTTACAACTATAGTAGCTGCCCTACTGGGGGAGTTGGGGGGGCGGGGGGTGTAGTAGTACTTTTCCGAGGACAATAAGAAACTTCTCTGTTAAGGAAAATCAAGTCTATTTTGAAATTAGCGAGATCTTTTTGAACGGACAGACTTATCCAAATTACGTTTTCATAAATATATAAATATATTTTCCCTTTAAAATCTTTAATACTGTATTGTATTAGATTGTTCTTTTTAATGACCTTTATTGTAATTTGTAGTGTAACAGTCCGTCGGTCCTTTTTTTTCATCCAGAAAGAATAAATTTACAGTTTTCCGGGGCGGATAAATAGTTAAAGGCTGCGCTGCTGTGATTAATATGCTACTTGTTTCTGAATATTAGTGTAATGTAATGTAATAAAAAAGACAGGGTTGAATTTATGTGTCTAATCATCCTTTATGGTGAGCTAGTCAATTTGGAATATTTTTGCTTATGGGGATAAATTTAATTGATTTTGAAAGAAAAGGTAAAAAACTAAGAAAAATAATTTAATTATTTCATATGGTAAGCTAGTGAACTTGGAATATTTTTGCCTGAGGGGTTATAATATTTAGATTATTTTTGAAGTTTTTAATATTTGAAGAAAGAAAAGAGGTAAAAATATCATCCCTATCTAGTCAATTTGTAACATTTTTGCTTGAGGGGGAAATTTAAAAATACTTTTTACGTTTTTTATATTATAAGAAACGAAAGGTAAAAATATTTTTTTACTATGATGTCAATGTTTATTAGATTTTTTTGTTAACTTAAACATAAAAGATATTGAAATTACAGATTTTTAATCATCGAAAAAGGAAAATTTTAGGCTTAAAATTAAATTAAATATTTCGTGTATTTTTTTTTGGAGGGGGGGGTAATGGTCTTTCTCTTATTATAGAGGATATAAAACACACAACAAGCCAAGGACCAATCAGGGGTGAATTTAAGATTGAACAACACACCAACTAAACTTCCTATTGGCCCAGCTTTTTCTCATTGAACAGACATCATATATCAGAAACATGAACAAATTATTAATACAATCTAATAAATTTCATCTTAGCAAGGCTGACAACATCCATTTAAGCGAACAGGAAAAGTCGTAAATATGGACAATGACATACTCATATTTTTAGACTTGATTTAAAATGATATTTATAATGTAAATCTACAGATCAAATTGTTTGAATACAAAAAGATTAATATGGCCGTAACATTCAAAGACTTTAGAGATTTTAAAGAGACATACATTTATGCCCAAACGTCCTAGGAATCGTCATTGACGAATTGACCAATGAATGAATTCCAAGTTAGCAACCTAAATTGATGACAATTTTTCTCCTGACATTATCCATGAATTAAATATCCAATGAAACAAATATTTCTCCATCCATCTACTAGCTGTTTATTTGTGCAGTGTAGGGCAGACATTACAATCGGATTAAAAGCTGTGAGTTGTGTCTTCACTTACTCACAATATCACAGTAAGTCAGTTTAGCCCTCTGGATTAATGGATATATTACTATTTGGATGTTACACCAGATTTTAAAAAAAGAAGATTCATATAAACATAAAAGTGAACATACAGATTGCTCTTCTTTTAATGTAGCTTTGCTAAATTGACGATAATGATGACTTACATTTTTATATTAAAATGACGCTAACCTAAAGTCCAACTAAATTTTAAAGTTAGGTACTGCAGAATAATTTATACCAAAACATTAAATTTACTTAAAACTGAAATATCAATACATTAACACTTGTAGATTGTCAAAACTGAATAAGCAGAATATAACGGTTAAGTCTTAACAAAATAGTAGGTAAATTTATTGCAAAACTCCTAAATACAGAATATTGTTTAACTTTAAGGTCATACTTACACTTTGAGGACTTGATTCATTTAGAGAAGCTTCGACTCCAAAATATATATTCTTTAAACTAAACACTTGCTAATTCATAAACAACCTAACATAAAAAAAATTATATATAAAACGCCAAAGTAAAATTAATCAGTTACTATTTCGAGTTCCAACTAAATGTAACATGGTTACTGCAGACTAATATGTATTTATAAGAAATATTAGATGTTGAATACTAGGTCACACAAGTCTTATTATATGATACAAGCTTTATAAGTGATTGCTTCTCTTTCTACCCGTTTAATCTCATACATATATGTATGCTTAATATATATGTTGTACTGGTTGTAAGGGCGTACATAACATTTTTATATTTTTAAAAGCGAAGCTTTTCTATAATTAGGGTCGGTCCGTTAGTCCGTCCGTCACGGATAGCTTTTTTCGTTAATTTAGACATGTTAGAATTGTCCTATCGATTTCAAATTTTTCATGGTGATTCCTTTAGTAGTTAGGTACGACTTAGAAAGCGTAGCAACTCTGTAATCATTACCAAAATGTCCGTACGTCCATTTTAAACATGTTGATTTGTTTAGTTTTTTAAATAGCTTTTTTCGTTAATTTAGGCATGTTAGAATTGTCCTATCGATTTCAAATTTTGCATGGTGATTCCTGTAATAGTTAGGTACGATTTAGAAAGCGTAGCAACTCTATAATCATTACCAGAATGTCCGTACATTTTAAACATGTTAATTTTGTTTACATTTTTAACAACAAATTTGTATGTGATCTAATGATCCGATTGGTCTGATTTTTGGTATACTGATTCCTGGGACAACAAAGTACAATATTATAAGCTAAGCACCTCTATAATCAAGTCCTAAAAATGTAAGTATGTCCATATGGCATAATCATTATCCTGTATCAAGCAGTTTTTCAACAAATTTACTTACAATTTTGCTTTGACTCTTATACATTCGCATTCTGATTATTCAGTTCTGACATTATACAAGTGTTAATGTCCGTTTGTCTCAACCATGACACTTTGGTTGAGTATGACTTCCGAATTAGCGGGAAGTTCTTGAGATCTGTTGGCGAACATACAAACCCCCAATACCAGGAACCATCAAGTTTCAACAGCAGGTTTGAATATAGATTTATTGATGAAATTATTTCAAAGTCCTGAAATTACAAAATCAATTAGTTCATAATTCCAGTTATTTATATCCACGTAATCTTAATTGCTTTTTAAAAATCATTTTTCTCTACGGTTAAGAATCTTTGGAAACTTTGGCTTTAAAGGAAAATTATTTGGTTTAATAAATCATTGTTAAATGCAAAAATAAAGGCACATAAAAAATACTAAAACATATATTAATCATTATTAAGTTTCATGTTTAGCTGGCTAAAGCCTTTTTAAAACTACATATAATCGTCCTATACACCATTCTTCTTAATAAAAATAACAAATTCTACCTGAAGTTCTTATGGTTTCAAATCCCTGGTATACTAGGGTCGTTCACACACTATGAGACCAATGATAGGCCCAATTTTGTTCTCCGAAATCTTCACACACTCATATCTCATTCAAAAGTAACGAACGTGCGCATCAAAATATATAAACAATCCATGCCGCGTCACATTATGAAAGGAAAGCCAAAAAAGACGACATTTGCGCTTAGTTTTAGGATAATGATAAGGAATTAATTTCGAACTTGATAAACACAAAGCCTCCTCTAAAAGAGGTTAAGACACACCCCCCGTTTGAAAGTCAAATTAACTTCCTTAACGAGATTCAAGGTTTTTTTGCGCTGAGCACTAGCAACATTTCTCACTAAACTCAACTCACCATAATCACATGAGAATGGCCACATCCCGAAAACGTGACAATTTTGCTCCTAACTAAATGAAACCCCGTGAAATGCATACACAATATTATACTCCTCACTAGGACTCATAATACCTCACATTTTAGGATAGAAGGATGGGGATTGGTTTGTACCATACAACATTCCATGCACATGACAATCACAAGATCACATACACAAATCCTAAAATAGATAATCCTATTAATCATGATGTTGTAAATATAACAACTTATACTAAATAATAATCATTTCATAATCAATAGGTAATAAATCATTATTAATAAATCAATAAGTACCTACGAAATCAGGTCGAAATGTAAACAATTTTGGTAAAATAAAATGAAATAAATCTTAGACAAGAAAATTAAGATTTATAGGTACTTAAAACTAAATTTGTTAAGCATCAAAAAGAGTAGTAAGAAAAAATGTTTCAAAATCCTTGGGCAGAAAGTTTTTCAAACTTAATGAATAAGAACTGTACTATCTTAATCAACAATAAAACTTTTTAATACTTAAAGAATAGCAAAATAATAATATCTTCGTTAGAATTTTCATCGGAATTATAAAAAAAATACCAATTTTTCTTTGTAAAAAAAATATGAGACTTTAAATATGAATTTTCAATCATTCCTTGAACTGAATAAAAATGTTTTACTTGATTGAAATTCATATATACTTTCTTTTAAAAAAATCTGCTAAAAATACTTGATTTTTTTCTTTAGAATAAATATCGAATCACGCAACCTCGATATATTTATTCTTTTTCAGTAAACTTTTCAGGTAAGTTTTATAATGAATTGTACTTTTAAAAAGAATTTAAACTCAATAAAATTAAATTTGAGCATATGAAAATAGAATAAAACTTAATCGCATTTCATTTGATTCTTATTATAGGCATAAAATAGGCGTATGAAAAATGTGGCTTTTTTCTAAAAAAAATCTCAATTTCCATAAATAAGAATCAATTATTAATCATAATTTTTAACAACTGCCTGACTGATACAGCATGTTCTTCCAGGGGAGATTTATCTGTCAGCCTGAACAAGACTCTTGCAGTCTTTCTCCCATCCTCAATTCTCGTCACTCGGCCCATCCTCAAACATCTCATCAGCGGATTGGTACTCGTAACCAGAACTATATCTCCGTCAGCTAGTGGCTCCGCCATCTCATCCTTCCACTTGGACATCCGTAATATCTTCGGTAGGATCTCCTGGCGGTAGGCAGTCCAAAACTGGGCAGACAAATCTTCTGACAACTTCAACCTGGAGGAAATTTGGTCCTCCGGTTTCATCGCCACATTGCACAACGGCTGGCGGTCAACATTTCCCAGCAGCTGGCCAGGGGTAATCAGCCGCCAATTCTCCACGTCGTTCGCAGCTTCTATCGTCAATGGTCTGCTATTCATCAACTTGCTAACCTCCGCCAACAGCACCAGGAGCTCGTTGAAATTAACAGAACTATTCACCAACTTCTTGGACAGCAATCTCTTGGTTAATCCCACCATTTTCTCAGCTTGCCCAATGAAATGGTGGGCTCGGGCCGGGATCTGAGACCAAGAAAACTCTACCTGGCTGCCCAACATCTGCTCTAAAACCTTGCGAGCACCGGATAATTGTGTGCCCATGTCGCTTACTATGACCTTCGGCAGACAATGAACAGCCTCCAACTTGCGCAGGGACAACAGGATACTGCTGGTATCATACTTTTCCAAGGCATCTAACCATAACGCCCCTGAGAACCTGCAGACCACCACGAACACCCACACCTTCTTCGTTGCTGTCTGACTCCTCGTTTTGGCGGCAGCTCTCCTCGTAACCAGCGGACCCATCAGGTCGACTTGCACAGCTTCAAAAGGCCTGCTCGGGACCAACTTGTCAGGTAACACATCCTTCATGGTAGTACGACATTCCTTAGCCCTCTCAACACTGCAGGGCCAACACTTCTTCACTTCCATGATGGACAACCTCCTTGCCTTCACAATCCAGCACCAACGGCGGCTCTCAGCTAAAGTTCCACGGACACCAGAGTGAAGCTCAACATGCGCTTCTCTCATAAAAACAGCAGCTAACCAATTACCAGGCTCCAAAATTATTAAACCTGGCATGTCTTCAAATATCATTTTACGGCCACCAGTAATGGCGTCAATGACGGGCTCTCCACGACCAACCATTTTAAGAATTCTCATCTCCCTGGTCACATAATTTCCTCCGGGACCAACGACAGGCCAGGTCAATGATACTTCATGCACTAATGGATTCAATGACGCATAATTGCCTTTAGCGTCATTTATCCACTCATCCTCTTGGCTTCGTGACACAATGAAAAGTTCCGCCGCCGCCATAAAATTGTACAAAGACGGCTTGTACACAGAATCTGCGGCTGCTACATGACTACCAGCGGCTGTAGTCTTACCTTCTTGTCTGCTCTTTAGCTTCTTCAACCAGGTGTTCGCTACTTGCAGGACAGCTGCCATAATACGTTTGGCCTGTCCAAATGATCTCCTGTGCTTAAACCTAAAGACATCTTCAGCGGCTTCTCCGGCAACTTTCATTGAACATAACTTAACCATTTTGGTATTCAACTCCTCTGGTGGTAAATCCTGCTTGACTTGTTCGGCAGTTTTCACCGGCCACGCACTTTCATCCTGGCGCAACCATTCTGGGCCCAATCTGTACCTGGAACCTGGTCCCAAATCTGATACCTTGCAGGTGCTTCTGGTGCCCAAATCTGCAACATTGTGTGTCCCCGGGACCCACCTCCAGTCATCCTTGTTGGTTGCAGATTGAATTTCTCCAATGCGATGAGAATTAAATGTGTTCAACATAGCACTGTTGGAAACTATTTGTGATAAAACACACGATGAATCAGTAAAGTACATCACTCTGATAACATCAAAGGGCAGGGCATCTCTGATGGACTTTGACAACCTTGTGGACATCTGGCAACCCATCAATTCAAGGCGTGGAATTGATTCACACTTGACCGGCGCAACTCTTGACTTGGTGGCTAGCAGAAACGTTTCAAATCCTTGTCTAGTTGGCCACCTCAAATATGCCACACATGCATAAGCCTCTGATGACCCATCCGAAAACATCATTAAGGATGGAAGGCCAGTTGGTTCCTCCGGGACCACACAACGGTCAAACTCCAATTTAGCGACCTCAGCTCTGTCCTCCAGCGACTTAACAAGTTCATCCCGTAGACTTTTTGGAATGAAATCTTGCCAGCCCAAATTCAGCAAACATGTTTTCCGCAGGACAAGTTTAATTCTCAACAGAATAGGGCTACAAAGCCCGATCAGGTCGAAGGTCTGGGCGGCGAACCTGTGGACCATCTTCTTTGTCAGATTCTCGTCCAAGGCGTCCTGGAGGTTGTACAAGTCAGCATCCTCTTTCACCTTCTTTCCCTTGATTTTACCATCTTGGTTTACTCGTGTGGCGATGGATAACACATCGGTGGCTGGCTTCCATATCAGCCCGAGAACCTTGGTTGGCTGGCAATCATCTCCAGAATAAATGACTTGTTTGAAGGAAAAACTACCTTTGCCGATAATTCTGTCGGCCTCTTTCATCATCTCCTTGGCTTCTGGCTTCGATCCTGCTCCCGAAATAACGTCATCTATGAAGCTGTGCTTCTTAAGCTTGACTGCAACTGGAATCTGAGGTAACTTGAAATCCTCATCAGGGTAGGTAGGTATTTGTGGCTCCTTCCATAATTCAGGTTTAGCAACAATTTCACTACCGTTTATCTGCCCCTCTCCATACATCTCCTTGACCTCTGCTTCACTCTTTCCGCCGAACAGGCGGGACGTCAACTTCAGGGCTGTAACTGCCAAGTTTCCCGCAGCCAACTCGCCAAAATTCACAACTTTAGTCAGGTAAATTTCAAGTGGACCGTCTGGCGTCGGGGAAAATAAAACTCTCTTCATCTGGCTGTCGAACTCTGTGGCCAGGATGGAGTTATAAAACTTGGAAATATCCGCGGTTATACCAACCTTGTAACCGCAGAAAAGCATCAAATGATAAAAAATCTTCTGCATTGGCGGCGGGCCTCCCAGCATTATGTTATTAAAACTGGTACCTTTGAACGTCAGAGAACTATTTGCACACAATCTCATGGGTGTGGAACTTAATCCTCCTTGAAAGCAACCACTATTGATGAACAAGACTTAGGCCCTTCATACTGCAATTCTTCAGGCGTGGCTTTTTGAAATACGCCTCTGGATATGGCGTCGTTGAATACCTCCACATACATTCCATAGGTACCTTCCTTGACCATCTTGGCACGATCCTTTTCAGCAATTTTGCGGGCTAAACTCTCATTGTAGGGTAAAGTGTGAGGATCTTCAATATAAGCATATTGACCTGTCCACTTGTTGGACTGCAAGTCTAGTGTTAAACCTGCCTCAATTATCCTCTGCCTCTCACGCTGGTCCCAGGTAGTGCCGTCGGCCATAGCCTTGCACTCTTGACAGGCAGTACATCCTGGACAAAGTGCCTGCGGCTGTACGCCAAACGATTCAGACGTCAGAAAGTCTGGCAAGGTGCCTCCACTGACACTGACAGCCTTATATGCCAACTTTTGATCTCCTGCTCCACCGTCAGCACTGGTACAGATAAAACCACTACCAAAAATGGTTCGCCACAACATAGACTGGCCCACTTTCTGGTAGGTTGATGGAAACACGTCAGGATGTGTATTTCCAATGATGATATCTAAGCCTCCACTAATATATGTAAACCTTTCTGGCGGCATTTTAAATATCTCGGCGGCAGTTTCGGGGTGGACCGAGCGCATCTCGTTGGCCCCGCCGAGGGTAGGCATGACAGCTGCCTCAAACTCCCTCAAATTGCCGTCCCTATCCTTCAGATAAAACACAACATTGCGGCAGGAAGACTCACTGCCGTCAGCTACAGAAATAGTTGTATATCTGCCGGTAGATTTCAGCTTCAACTTGTTGGATAACTTCTCAGACACAAGTGGCAAATTTGCACCAGAGTCAAACATTACAGTGGCGTGGCAGGTGCCGCCGCCAGGTGCTACAACAGGAACTAACTGAAGTAAGAAGGTACAGGGGCTGGGTGCAGAACTTGACTTGTAGACTGTATTCACACCAGCACTAGCCTCATGGAGTAACCTAGAATGGTATCTGTCGCAATTATTGGTACCACAAACACCAAGCTTATCCGATTTATTACACTTGTCAGCAGTATGGCCGTCACACAGGCAGAGTTCACATAACTTCTTCTGCTGGACAACTTTCTTTCGGTCAACCACATCCATCTTCTTAAACGTGAGGCAACGGAAAATCGGGTGTTTCTCCTTGCAGCTCTCCACAGGACATGCACTGTTCCACTTGGAAGCCTTGTCCTTTCCAGCCTTTCCATTCTTATTGTCGCTGCGGCCAGATACTTGCGCGGCGGCAGCTCTGTCACGATTTCTCTTGCCGGCGCTAGTGTCATAGGACATATCACCGGCCAACATGGCTCCCCTGGTCCTCTCCAGTAGTTCTACAATCTTCTGGATGTTTGGTTGGTTCATGCTACCTAGCTCCATCATAATTTTCTCTCTCAAATTTTCAGGGCACTTGTCTTTAAAAATATGAATAAGAGTTAGGTGGTTGTAATCCTTAGCTGCAGAACCAACGATGGTTTCTACTTCCTGCATCATGCTCTTGAAGGTAGCAATTGCGCTAACCACGTCCACAGGTTTATCCACAGGTTTCATCTTGTTCAGCTTAGTCAAAATCCTCATGAACCGGCGAGTGTTTGATAAAAACATCTGATCAAGAAACGACCATTGTTCATTATGATCTCTAATCGCTGACACTTGCTTGCGTAGTTCCGGGTTGGTTATCACCTTCTCCATACACAACATCAGACTTAACCTCTGGTCAGCAAATCCGTAACCAGAGCATAGATCCTTAAAGACCTGTTTAAAGTTTGGGTAATCCGTGTCAGTACCGTCGAATGATGGCAACAAACTGTTGTCCCAGCGCCCATACTGCGGGTTGGAACTCCGAATATCCACGGCAGACATACTTCTGGAGAGCATGGCAGGTGTCCCACTCTCATCCAAGTTAGATGAACGACGTTCCATCTCTCTAAGCCTTCGGTACATATCACGTACTTCTTGGCGCAACTCCACGGAAATTTTAAGCACTCCCATGTCCATCTTCACCTTCTCAATGACGTCGAGGTTCCTGGCGACAGTGCTTGACCTCGCGTCGTCTGAATCATTGTCAAGCCAGTACAGAATTTTTGTACACTGCTCCAACGACGCATAAACTTTATCTGCAACAGTTTTCTGCTCACTAGCTTCATCCAAATCACGCTTGAACTCGCGCAGCTCACTAGTCTCCACGGCAGGTTTTAGACTTTTTATTAGGTCAGATTGGTCCTTGACCTCACTAAAAATGTCACGAATTGATTTTACATTCACATTCTCACATGAACTAAAACTTTGGCAGGCTTTTAGATTGTCATAAAACACTTTTAACTGTTCGTCAAACACTTCTAGCCTTTCACTGCCAATAGCGATAGCTCGCTCAATTTTCTGCTTTTTGGTTAGTGGCATATTGATTCACTAGGTACTTATTTCACAGAAAAAATTGTCACAGTTTATTGCATCAATAATTCACTGGATGCTATTGATCTCTTGATGAATGCTAACGCCTATTCATCAGATACTTTGAAATTGTCTCAACCATGACACTTTGGTTGAGTATGACTTCCGAATTAGCGGGAAGTTCTCGAGATCTGTTGGCGAACATACAAACCCCCAATACCAGGAACCATCAAGTTTCAACAGCAGGTTTGAATATAGATTTATTGATGAAATTATTTCAAAGTCCTGAAATTACAAAATCAATTAGTTCATAATTCCAGTTATTTATATCCACGTAATCTTAATTGCTTTTTAAAAATCATTTTTCTCTACGGTTAAGAATCTTTGGAAACTTTGGCTTTAAAGGAAAATTATTTGGTTTAATAAATCATTGTTAAATGCAAAAATAAAGGCACATAAAAAATACTAAAACATATATTAATCATTATTAAGTTTCATGTTTAGCTGGCTAAAGCCTTTTTAAAACTACATATAATCGTCCTATACACCATTCTTCTTAATAAAAATAACAAATTCTACCTGAAGTTCTTATGGTTTCAAATCCCTGGTATACTAGGGTCGTTCACACACTATGAGACCAATGATAGGCCCAATTTTGTTCTCCGAAATCTTCACACACTCATATCTCATTCAAAAGTAACGAACGTGCGCATCAAAATATATAAACAATCCATGCCGCGTCACATTATGAAAGGAAAGCCAAAAAAGACGACATTTGCGCTTAGTTTTAGGATAATGATAAGGAATTAATTTCGAACTTGATAAACACAAAGCCTCCTCGAAAAGAGGTTAAGACACCGTTTGTCCTACCGTTTCAGAGCTTCGCTTTTATGGATATTGTCATCCTTGTTATGTTGTTGTCTAACTTACTGTATACAAATAAAATAAACTTCATGTGAAAGTTAAATGTGATTTTACAGAATAAAAGGGTTGAAATTTATCGACAATAAACATTATTTTATATAACACTTGCAAAATTTCGTTGTCTGTTAGTTTGTCCGTAGTGCTTTTGGGGATTTGAGAATTCTATGTGGAAGATTTACTTAGCTGGCAGGTTCCATTTTGCGAAGATTTCTTTGACAGCTACAAACCACTTTTTCTTTTAGTCGACTGATGTATAAAATTAGATTTTTGCGAGTCATAGGGATTACTTAAATTGACATTCAATAAAAGACCTACCTTATACGTCCGTTTGTTTATCTTTTCTTGATGTTTTAATACATCATTTTATATTTCTTTCCTTTTACTTTCAACTTTTTAAATCCTATATCATATGTTCTCACATTAGTCTTATCGTACAAAAAACCGATTCTCAGCCATACAAAAAAAATCATGTATAGCACCGTATTACAGAACCTTTTTCAAGAATAGCAAAATAAAAATCATATAACTTATACCAGTTTTGTCCTCGTCCCTTCGGGGCTAAGAAAACTGGTTTAAATCTTTTATATTTTTTATTTTAATATCCGCGAAAAGCTGTCTAAAATTCGATGGGATAAATAATTATTGCACATCCCTTTTATACGTATATGTATTATAATAGTGTATATTCAAGCTTGATATTAGAAAATAGGAAAATAAAAAAAACATTAACATTATATTTTTTATTCGCGTTATTTCCAAGAAATAGAGAGAAAATTAATTTGTTGTTATTGTTCTTTACATTTAGGGCGTGTCAGTTCGTTTGCACATACAGTAAATGTAAGTATGTTAAGATTGATAAATCAATTTGTAACCTTACATGTGGGCTTCTTTTAATAAAAATTTTAGCATTACGATTCTTTTCATGATTAGGAATAATGTTTTAATCAAGTCAAAACATCATACATTTAACAACTGTATAACATATTAATACGTAATTTGCATTTGTTTAATTTCGCTTTTACAAATATTGTCATGCTTGTTACAATAAAGATTAAAAGAAAATACATTTAGTGGAAATATGTAATAAGAGTTAAGGATAACAAGAACGATTACAATTGGTATTAACAAAGCTTTTTTGATGTTATTTTATTAGAAAATGTTAATTAATGAATAATAATGGATGTAGAATGTACGTGGATATTGTCTTCAATGAAGGTTGCTAACATGGATATCACTTATTGGTCAGTTCGTTCAACCAGTAGAAGGGGAGGGCATGGGTAATGGGGTGAATTGAGGGGGGGGGGTCGTTATTTTAGCCCGCTACAAGTTTCAAATATTTAAAGTACTTGAAAATATCAAATTTTATTAGCATAGGTCTGTTGTCAAAATTTCATTTATAGACTTCAAATTATTACATACATACTTACATGGGTTACAATAAATGTCTATTTAATGTTTAGTCTTATTCATTGAGCCAAATTATCACAAAGAAAGTTAACACAATACGTAAACTTTATTTTTTTAGGTGGCTTATAGTTCTCAAAAAAAAAGACAAAATGTCACTACGTTTGGTCGAAGTATTTTGATTGACGTCATAATACAAGAGAATATATGACGTCAATCGGGATATTTCGGTCAAACGTTGTAACATTTGTCTACTTTTGTTGGAGACACTATAAGCAGATTCTTTGTTTAGCCTTATAAACATCTGAAAAATTCTAATGCTACAAGCAGAGGCGCGGCGTGCAAATGGGGGTGTTATTGGGGGTCTATCCAACTCTCTTAATTTGGGTTGTATGAAAGTGTAAAAAATCTTAGAAGGAGGGGGTTTGTTATACCTTTCGGCTTTCTATCAAAATCCCGTGCACGCTTGATAAGACGTAATAATATCAAGTAAGAAGAAGGTTGAGCAAAAGCCACTCGTCACTGTCATGCTTAACAGCTGACAAGTTTTCAAATAATCCGCAGCCAATTTATTGGTGCATTTAAAACTACAGCTGAGCCCCGAGGGAAGGTTAAAGAATGTAAACAAAGAAATAAGAGTTGTGGAGTAGCTTTGCTTATAAAAAAAACATACTTTTTGTAACGACCCAAAAACCCTGACCCTAATCTAATAAATCAAACATTGGTGCATTTATATGTCAATATCGAAGGTTTTTATACACAGAGTTTCAAGGGATATATCATCTAAAGAGTAAAATTTCCTCAATTTTCCGCTTTTCAAAATGGATGATTTTTCTTGAAAAAAATGTAAACCTAGGAAAAGAGAAATAGCAACTGCCTAAAAACTGTAATAATCCGATTATGCATATAAATTAGTAAGGGTTCTTTGTATCAGTCTTAAGATCACAATAAATCTTGAACCTATTTTAGGTATGCTTCACATAGCCCTTTGAATAGAAAGCCACATGATATAGTACATTAAGATGCAAAATCAAATAAGAAAAGTCTAAATTTTCTAGTGCAGTGGTAAAACAAATTTTTAAGGATTGTTGATTTTGTAGAAATGTTTTTTTATATCCCTGAGCCGTTCTAATATATTGATTACTTTTTGCCTAACAATGCCCTTTACATAACATTGATATTTACTGTCAAAATATCATTGTCTGTCTGACTAATTCATAATTCCATATTATTTACTAACAGCTGCGCCCCTAGCATCTAGGGCTCTTTACTAAAAGGGTTAAAATACAACAAGGATGACAACAACCATAAATTCGAAGCTCTGAAACGGTAGGACAGGCCGACATTAACACTTTTATAGCGTCAGAACTGAATAAGCAGAATATAAATGAATAAGAGTCAAAGCTAAATTGTGAGTAAATTTGTTGAAAAACTTCTTGATAAAGGATAATGTTTAAGGACATACTTACATTTTTAGGACTTTATTATAGAGTTTCTTTGCTTATAATATTGTACTTTGTTGTTCCAGAAATCAGTATACCAAAAATCAGAACAATCAGATGATAAGATTACATAAAAATTTGTTGTTCAAAAAGTAAAAAATCAACATGTTTAAAATGGACGTACGGACATTCTGGTAATGATTATAGACTTGCTACGCTTTCTAAATCGTACCTACCTAATATAGAAATCACCATGCAAAGTTTAAAATCGATAGGACAATTCTAAAATGCCTAAATTAACGGAAAAAGCTATCCGGCTCGGACGGACTGAAGTACGGGCCGACCCTAATTATAGAAAAGCTTCGCTTTTAAAAAGTATGACTTAAGTCTAAAAAATTAAATCGCTATAAAATGGTGCCTTATTAAAAAATTACTTACATTAATAAAATTGAGACTAGTTAATGATTAACAAAATGGATCTATTTAAGTTAAACATTTCATAGCGTATTTCATTCCAGTTTGGTCAAATCAATCGTTTTAATAGCTTATACATTGCAAAATAGAAAACTTATAAAAAGTTTGTCAACATAAACAAGTTATAATTTTGCAAACAGGGATAGTTTGTGAACTTAATCCAACATATTCACTTTATGTTTGAGTAAAGTAATTTGATTGAATTACATAGTAGTGCCCCCCCCCCCCCCCCAACTCTCCAGTGTGAGAACATGCATCATTATATGCAAACAAGTTCACTAGAAAGGAAAGGCTTCAGGTTTTCCAATTATCAGGAGACAATTCAGGACAAGGATGAAGTGGGGGAATAAAAGTAGGAAATTTTTTGGTTGGTTGTCTGTTGGGTAACCCAATACCCATTGGGGGAATGGACGCTTTACACTGCAGTTATTAGACATGAAGTATGCTTCGAGGTGCGTGGACAGGTCTAGAACCCGCAGCGACACCCTGCCACCTAAAGGTTATCATGTTATATTGTATAGATTTCCGCCAAATGCTTTACTAAGGTCAAACTGACGTAAATGTCCATTTATGTTACCCAATTACAACAATAGATATATTATTACTTAGATGATACACCAGATTTTCATTGTCTCTAATAAAGTGAAACTCGCAGCGAACTAAAATTAGGATATCCCCCAATCCACCCCTTTAACACCATCACCTCCCCTCCTATTGGATGATTGGCTGAACAATAAATGAGTTCAAACAATGTTAGCAACCTAAATTGACGACAATTATTCCCCTGTCATAATATCCACATATATTCTATATCAAGTATTGCAATTTAAATTTTATCTATTAAAAATTTAAAAGAGTTCTCCTTAACATGCTCCTTATTAATTAATATTTCAGGTTAAAATTTTGTAGGAAGTGTTGGTTTACTGCATTCTGGTATGTATACCACACTAGCATATTTTTCTTTTAAAAAGAGATATCTAAACCACTTTTTTCATTAGGGTTGGGTGGTCATACTTTTTTACATAGCATACAGAAACGGGTATAAAAAAACCTCTGTTAAATTACGACCTGCCATAGTACTATAACATCAGAAAATCAGTCTAAAAGAGGAAAGTCATTTTTTATTATACTATTATATAAAAGAAAAAAGTTTTTTTTTCTGAAGCTTCACATTTCGAAAGCCAATGAACCGATTGGGTTCTTCATTTTAGGGAAGCTTCATATTGGTGCCAGGAGTGTTTTAGGCTATTTTATTTTTAGTTTAAAGTGTGATGATGATTTCATATCATTTTCTTCTCTTCTATAACCCTTCTAATACAGAGCTTTTAAATGTTAGGGGCGCAGCAGCTAGTTTCCTTAAAAAGTATTTAGTACATCATCTAATGTTATTATTCCTTTTGATATCTATCATATGCTACACTCTAGACGCCTTCAGGGGCAGGTTTAAAAGCAGTGGGAAGGTGTAAAAGTCAACCCACCACCCACCCGCCATAGTGAAACAATAGTCTTTGCTTCGCAGATTTATTTGGAAATATTTTTCGGTGAACATGGCACCCTCAGTCTAAAAGACAAAAATGATATTAATTTAACTTACATGTTTAAAAGGTTATTAAAAATAACGAATTTTTCTTTAAAAAAAAATGTTGTTTGAAAACAAAAAAATAAAATAAAGTTTTAGAGAAAAACACTCTACATAAAAAAATAGAAAAAATTTACATATGTAAAGCTCCATGTAAAGGAGAGCTATATCAGCTCAACAGATTTTTTTTGTTTACAAACATAACTTGCCTCTATTCAAGGATTAATTTCATTTATACAATGACATATAAACCAAAAGTATACAACATTTTCTTTTATTTGTGTCTCATATACTGCCCCCTTGTAAATCGATATATTATATCTTGGATGTTGCACCAGATTTTTTCATGTTCTCTGGTAAAGAGATGCTCGCAGCTGGCTAAACAAACGATACCACCCCCTTCACCTAATTCCCTCCTCTTATACTGGATGAACAACCTGAACAAAGAAGAAATTTTCCCATGTCAATATATCCACGTATATCCTACATCCATTCCCTTTTCCACCCCCCCTTTTTTTCTATTTAGCCTACTCTGTCTATTTTTTCTTTGCTGTAAAATTGGTTTATTAGTTATCAGGCATTCAGGTTTAGGCTGAATAAAAGCAGAATAATTAAAATTTTCTCCAAATCATTCTGACGAACAAATTATCAAATCATAGAGTATCCAGAAATTTTTCAAAAGTAAAATTGCTTTTAAAAAGTCTGCTAAATGGGTAAAAAATCTGTTTTTCTAGTACTAAAATTAAACACTCCATTCCCATTAGAACGAACTTAACCCAAATATACACATATTCTATTAAAACCTATACTATATCCCTGAATATATCTAACTAAGTAAACCCAAAGTTATACATATTCTATTAATACCTATACTATATCCCTGAATATATCTAACTAAGTAAACCCAAAGTTATACATATTCTATTAATACCAATACTATATCCCTGAATATATCTAACTAAGTAAACCCAAAGTTACACATATTCTATTAATACCTATACTATATCCCTGAATATATCTAACTAAGTAAACCCAAAGTTATACATATTCTATTAATACCAATACTATATCCCTGAATATATCTAACTAAGTAAACCTAAAGTTACACATATTCTATTAATACCTATACTATATCCCTGAATATATCTAACTAAGTAAACCCAAAGTTACACATATTCTATTAATACCTATACTATATCCCTGAATATATCTAACTAAGTAAACCCAAAGTTACACATATTCTATTAATACCTATACTATATCCCTGAATATATCTAACTAAGTAAACCCAAAGTTATACATATTCTATTAATACCTATACTATATCCCTGAATATATCTAACTAAGTAAACCTAAAGTTACACATATTCTATTAATACCTATACTATATCCCTGAATATATCTTGCTAAGTAAACCCAAAGTTACACATATTCTATTGAGCCCACCAAAAAGCATTCCTTTAAGCACAGATTAAGAATTTCAGAATGTCAATGTAACATAACAGAAACCATTAGACCGAAAATGTACGTAAGTTTCAAAAGTACAAGTGCAATTAACCACTAAAAAATTGCTCCTATAATCAATTTAGGGTCCGATTTAGTACAGTAAATATTCAAAACATATTATTGTATTTTTTTAAATGTTTATTTACTGAAAATTACAAACAACAATATTCCTAAAAGAATAAAATAATATCTAATATTTTATAAGCAGTATTTCATTTTGTATTGCACATTAAAACTTTTACTTTCAATTTACAACTGGTTGTCAGTAATTAATTTATGTTCTAGTTTTCATATTCCATGATTAGTGCAGAGAACAAGATAGATAGATAAATATATAGGAGAGACAACACTGTTAAGCTTTATATTTGGTATTATGCCAACATGAACCTGTAGTCAAAATGGCATTCTATATAATAAAGTTCCAGTATGTGTGGTGTTAAAATCTCGTAAAATCCATAAAGAAATAATGCTCCCAAAAAAATTAAGTCATTTTAAAACTACAACAGACATTACTAATTTCAATAAGAAATTCGAAATTCGAAATTTACCATTGTAATTGTACACCACTTTACCTTCCAGATGAACAGAGGAGGGTATCCTTGAGAGAGATGGATTGCAATAAAGAAAACAAAGCTTGTGTATAGTACATTCAGATTCTTTAGATGTTACAGCATTTCAGCCAATAATTTATAATTGCAAATAAATGATATCTCCATGATTACTAAACAACAGGAATGGATTGGACATTGGGCTGTTTATTACACAAATCCCCAAAGTTTTATAATTGTGTTCAGTGTCCGAACGTTTCAACCACTAATTGTAAAATTTGTAAAAGATGTAATTTTGTGTATCATCATTAGGGATGTACATACATTTATCGGCCATTGTCTTATCCTTTTAAATTCTTGCTAAAAAAAGTTATACACATTCACAAAATTAACTATAACAACTAAATTGGTTGATAGGTCTTGAAAATTTAATTGCTTCTTTAACTTAAATATATTTTTGAACCACCAAAACCCATCGTTTAATTTTTACTGCCTGTAAAGAGGGGCCCTAATTATCCAGGGCACTCTTCTTACTGGGTACTGCACCTGCGAGGCCCTTCTAACCTTCACTTAAACTAACCTAAAATAAAATTATAAAGTTCATTTTTGGTTCAGATGCAATATGACGACAACCGACTTTTAATTTGTCTTAACATGAGTTTTAGACATATTTATAACA
Organism: Acartia tonsa; assembly: GCF_053477335.1. NCBI lineage: Eukaryota > Metazoa > Arthropoda > Copepoda > Calanoida > Acartiidae > Acartia > Acartia tonsa. The sequence goes on along the minus strand of NC_137261.1, from coordinate 48,006,395 downwards.
TCCCAGAAAATTGGATTTATTGAGAAACTCTGCTATAAAACGAGTGATTTTTAGGCTTGCGGGAACACTAATTCTTTACACACACATACTACTACTTATATATATATGTCCCAAAATAACAAACAGTGAGGACCTAGAAACAAGGGCTGATGAAAACATTTATTACATTTTATTACATTAGTCTTCAAATTTTTATAATTCTTATAAGTTGGCTTAACAACTTTTGGGAATTTTATTGAATATTGATCAATTGTTCATTAAGTTGAGTGTCCAAACGTTTCAACTACTACCTGTAATATACTGAAGGGGTAAAGTTCTGTATTATCAACTGGGATGTATATCAATTTATCGGCCATTGTCTTATCCCTCCTTTATCTTCTTCAGAGTACTGAGAAACTGTCTATTTTATTTATAAAAGAATAAAAATGTAAATGATATTTACAAAGTTGTTAATTTTTGTGAATAAAACCTAAGTACCTAATAGGAGAATAATATGTATTGGCCACTCTACAATACCCAAAATCATTTCATTGTCCTGACTGAGAAAGACGGCCTAGTTTTTATCATTATGAGATTGTACTCCCTTCTTTAATAAGATTTGTTGGTGTGCAAAGTATGAATACATAATTATTGGTCAATCTTGCATATAGTATAATAATTCTATATTTTTTTGTGTTTTATGGTATCAATATTTATGGACTTGCTCATCATAATCATTAAGTTTTACTTTTCTTAATCTCATACTTTCTTTTTAGGTTTGCATCTTTAAATGATCAATCACATAACATGAACAAAAATTACTTTGTCAATTTTAAGTCTAAAATTACAATTTTTACGGATTCTTGGTTCATTTGATGCATAAAAATTGCTAAAGTTTATTTGTCAACCGTTGATTAAACGTGCAAATTTAAAGGGTTGTAAAAATTAAATAAAAATATGAATATTTGTAAATATCTGACCCTGTCCCAGGTAATAACCTGAAATATCCGGTAATGTCCTGTTGTAATAAGCCACAAGTTAACATATGCTCAACAACAAAAGACTATTATAATGGATATAAAAAAACATGGATTTTGTGACTGGCAATTTTTGTCAACATGTTCTTCCATTCCTGGTAGCTAGCTGCGAGAAACATTTTATCGGGTTAACGAGAATCTTTTGTAATATCCACGTATTCTATATCCATTACAATTACTCATAATTACTCACAGTTTCTCATGCTCTGTTCAACACAAATCAGACCTTTATGGGTTTTGTGATTATTAAGTAAAAGTAACAGGACATATGTGTTTGTACCAAAAGATCTCTCTAACCGTTTTGCTCTCATTAACAGTAAAACTTCGTAAAGTCCGGGTAAAATTTAACTATTTCTAGGAAAAGTGGTAAATCCAAAAATCAACAAACCTTTAGTATTCTTTAAACCTTTTTATTTTAACCTTGGAGTGAAATGGATGGTTTGAAATAAGCCTTAAGCCAGGGATACAGATCAATAAAATTTATGATTACTTAATATCACCTCAATTTAGGTTAATAATCAAAAATAAGAGCTTGAACTTATTAATGTGAAATCATATCTGCTATTGGTCCAACCCTCTCTGATCTTAGCACGAAAGTTTTGCTTTCACTGTAAATGCAGAACAAAGTTCTTCTGTACAGGGGTAGGAACATATTTTCACAGATTTTTAATTCATCTTGAAATATTTGCTGTCCCTGGTTCCTGGGAGCTTTTCCCAAGAGTTACTTTTGTGTTATACAAAATATAAATGAATACCTGTATCTATCCGTGTATATGTTTGTACACACTGTATACAAATATTTAACTTTCTTATATTCATGAGAATACCTGTATCTATTCATGGATCTGTTTGTACACACTGTATACAAATATTCAACCATCTTATATTCATGAGAATACCTGTATCTATTTATGTATCTATTTGTACACACTGTATACAAATATTCAACCATCTTATATTCATTTGAATACCTGTATCTATTCATGGATCTGTTTGTACACACTGTATACAAATATTTAACCATCTTATATTCATGAGAATACCTGTATCTATTCATGTATCTGTTTGTACACACTGTATACAAACATTCAACCATCTTACATTCTAGTGAAACATTACAACATTAAACAGTCTTCATCTTTATGAGCTTAGAAAAGTAATTGATTATTAGGGAGCAGTTCACTTTAAATTGTTCGTTGAATCGATTATCTCCAAAAATCTATGAAATATAAAGTCTTCTCTGAACGCGTTTTTCTTCAGTGAAGCTTTCCCTTGGAACTTGACTATTCCAAATTATTTACAGGCCTGTTTAACCCATAACAGTCGGGGTCCTTTATGGATCGGTCGGGGGTTGGGGGGGGGGGTGCGGCGATGACCCCTCCCCCCTTTGATTTTCTCAGCTTCTTAGTTAGAGGGTTGAAGATTATGTGTGAATGTCCCCTGTTTGATAATGAATTTTCGTTTCCTGTTTTGCTATTATATGATTAAAATAATTTTTGTGTTTCGTGAAACTGTTTTCTTACATTCATAGAGGTTTAAACTCATTTCACATTCCAGTTGCATTTTTAAACTTTTCCTTTAAGCAAACTTAAATTTAACTTTTTAAAGTTTATCTTAAAAACATTAAAGATAAAGTATTATGCTTTTCTGCTCTTGCAAAAGTTAAGCAGCAATTGAAGAGACCAAGTAGAAATAGTTTTTTAGAAAGAAAGTAAATTAAAAACAACCTAAAAGAATCAGATCAAAATTTTTTTTGTGCGTTCCATAGCTGAATGGAAATTAAAAACTAAAAAACTACAATAGGGATAAAATAAACAGAAATATAAAAAAAATTGGAATTGATTTTAGTAACTTAAGAAAATAAAAAGGTAAAGTTAGCAACCAAAAAAGAAGCAAATAAATTTGAATGCTATTTTTTCAGAAGCAATCTAAAAAAAATAGGATTTACTAGAAGTTTTGTTATAGAGATTACAGTCAAAAAAAGTTATCTAATGGTTCAAGATTAATAATAATAATAATGAATGTATAAGTTTTGATGTTTAACCCAGATATCTACCTGGCCCAAGTGGTGGGGACCTTTTTCGTCTGCGCTAGCAAATTGCTTTCTGCTCTTTTGTAGTGTTTATGTTTCATGTTCTTTTGGCTGTTATTCAATGACCTAATTGAAAGTCAGCACAAGGTCCCGTAAAGTTACATATATATATCGTGTTTTAATATTTACTTTAATCTAGTAATAAATAAAATAAGATAATTTTTATTGTAAGGTGATGCCATGTGACCTATCTAAAATGAGCAACAATGTGTTTGCTAAGAAAGGATTCTGCATTATATTTGCACACATCACCAGATGCCAAAATAATAGAGTTATGCCAGATAGAGTTATCACACCACCAGATGCCAAAACAAAGGAGTAATACCAGCCAGAGTTATCACACCACCAGATGCTAGGATGTTTGTGCTATAAGAACTGAATCTAAGTAAATTTTCCATCTACATAGCATTTGTAATTGACAGACAGTAAGACAGTCACAAGGAGTTATAGAGTAAATGCTTGTTGGTAGAAATAAATACGTTTTTAAGGAATGTGAAACCTCCATTTTTACTTGCAACCCAATAGATTATATTTACTACCTTTTAAATTGCCAGTTATTCCTTATGGATTCGTCAACACGATGAGCGGCCTGTTAAAACTACTTATTGAATAAAAAAAAACATAATACATAATGTTAAACAAAACCGAAAAAAAAATATTTTCTTTTAAAAATTGTAATGTTCTAATTCTAAAAGCTCTTTTAACTGAGCTTTGAATTAATGTTGGCAACATTATGGGGCAAGGAGCTCAAGCAAGAAGAGAGAAGAGAAAGATAGAAATGAGGAAAGTGAAGGGGGGGAAATGCATGCAACATTTTAATAAATGAGATATTTCATACATTTTAAAATATTAAAGAATATGTAAGTCAAGGAATAAAGTTATTAAATGTATGTAGTAGAAGTAGTTGTACATGTTTACAGCTTTATGGAACGTTAAATTTTGGATAGTAGACATAATATTAGACTGTTTTTCCTCAAAAAATTAAAATAAATCAAAGTTTTAGGATAATTTTATTAAAAACAAGTACGATAGAATGCGATAGCCATGGAGATTTTGTACAACAAAAGAACTAATATACATACAGACATATACACTCAATCATAGCGCATGCTAATGAAACCTTTCGACTCTCCTACAATCTAATACCAAGTTAATAAATAGAATTATCTGAATTATTAGAGATTTAAAGGGATAAGACAGTTGCCGATAAATTGATGTACATCCCCAATGATGACACACAAAATTTCGCTTCTGAAGATTGTATTATTGGTTGAAACGTTTGAACACTCAACTTAATAAACCAACCAATCAAAATTCAAAGTTATTGAGCCAACGAATAAGAAAACGAATTTATAAAACGTTGGGGACTAAGGCAATAAATATCCCATTGTCCACTCCCTGCCTGGCTTTGTTTACAGGATTAAAATCTGGCAACCAGATTTACACAGGTTACAATTGGTGCCGCCAAAATTTTACTATCCAACCATAAAGGATAACAATAGAACATTCCATACTGTATCCCATAATGCAAACAAGCAGGGAGGGAGGGCACATTAGGCTGTTTATTACACTAGTCCCTAAAGTTTTATGATAAAGTTTCTTATTCATTGGCTTAAGAAATTTGGGGGCCTTTATTGAATTTTGAATTTTTAGTTGGGTTTTGTTCAAATTAAAACAAAATATATTTTACTAGGAGTTATAGCCAGTCAAACAAATAGCAATGCAAATAAATATGTTGATTTTTGTTTTAAATATTTGCTTTTTTATTAAACTAGTGTATAATAGTTCTCCGTTATCTTTTAAAATCTAATCATCTTATTCAAGGCCATTAATTGATACATGTATACACAATCAAGAAATTACAATTTGAGGTTGTGTTAGGATTTTTTTTAAATCAGATGAAGAGTATTCGTTTTCAAACTTTTTTTTATATCTAGTGGGTTAAATGTTGCAAATTAATATAAATATCTCAGAGTAGATGTTTGAAATATTATTTTTTCTGCAAATTCTTGTTTTCATTTAGGAACGCCGCGAACAGGGAATTTTGAATGTGGTTTAACTATCATGTATATTAAACATAACTTTGTTTAAAACCCAACAAACAAGCACAATTATATTCATAAATGACGAGGCTTTAACAACAATCTTTCTTTTATTACTATACTTCATTAGAATTATATAAAATATGTTAATTTTTTTTAATAACGCTTTAAAAACATTGCCGTGGTAAAATTTTGCAAAATTGAAAATTATGTGTCATTTTCAAAAAATAAAATTTCTCCAATATTTTAAATTCTTAAAACATACCGTTTACATATTCGTGGGAAATTGTCTGTAATAGTATGTTATGCATGATTTTTCCGTATGGCTGAGAACCGGTACTAATCCAGCGAATATTGATAAGTTTCGGTACCATACTACATAGGAAAAGGAATTAAAAATCTCACATTTTAGTTTCTATCAAAATATGGATGGGAATATTAACATTCTCATATGACAGGCATCAATTTTAAATCATTCAAACTTCAAGGATGTAGAATATAAGTGGATATTATGACAGGGTGAAAATGTCTTAAATTTAGCCTGCTAACATGGAACTTATTTATTAGTCATTTCGTACATCAAGTAGGAGAGGATTGGATGGGGTAAAAGGGGTGGAAAACGGAAATCGTTATATCAGCCCGCTGAGTGTTACACTTTATTAGAGACCATAAAAATCTGGTGTAAGATCCAAGTAACCCCCGCGTCCTCGTACCCTCACCCGAGACCAAACTTGTCAAACGTTTTCGGAACTTGTTGTCCTCTTTGATGCTTGGATTAAATACTGGGTACTAGTTCAGAATAAGGACAGGACAACATGTGAACTAATAACTACGGCACGTCGGCTGACCTATCAGCTACAATCACTATAGTGATTGGGTGGGAAAAATATCTTTCCCACCCTCGACGAAATCTGTAGGAATCTGACATGTTGAACTTTATTAATAAATTGACTATCAATCAACCATTATAATTAAATGTTAAATTATGAAATTGTAATCGGGACTTTTGACATAGGAGTTATATCCATTGTGTCATCGGTCCCATGGGAAGCCAGTGGGCTACCAACCTATAACATTCAAACCTCACATTTTTTACGGATAGATAGGTATATACCACCTGAAGAAGAAAAAAACGGTTGCTACTATCTTTCAGCTTGTGAAATATGAAATACTAGTTCAAACTTCTAAAAAATGTTGGAATATTAAATGCACTGTTACTCTACTTTTGTTAATGTACGTTTGTATTACTTTTTATATCACTCTTTATCTTTGGGAATGGATGTAGAATATACGTGGATATTATGACAGGGTAAAAATTGTCTTCAATTTAGCTTGCTAACATGGAACTTGATTATTGATCAGTTAGAAGGGTAGGGGATGGGGTTAAGGTGATGGATTTTTAGCCAACTGCTAGTTTCACTTTAATAGAGAATTTGTTAACCTGGTGCAAGATCCAATTAATACTATATCCATTTCTCTAGGCCTTAATATTTTACATTTGTGAATGATTTATTACAAGAGAGATAGGGAGAGTGGGGGGGGGGCTAGGGGGATAAAAAGGAGATATTAAAGACCTTAAACTTAGTATTCGGGGCAGTAGTAAAATGTTCTTAATGTTAAAAAAAAAACATTTTTAAAGCGAAGCTTTTCTATAATTAGGGTCGGTCCGTCCGTCCGTAACGGATAGCTTTTTTCGTTTAGTTAGAATTGTCCTATCTATTTCAAATTTTGCATAGTGATTCCTTTAGTAATTAGGTACGTTTTAGAAAGCGTAGCAACTCTATATTCATTACCAAAATGTCCGTACGTTCATTTTAAACATGTTGATTTTTTTACTTTTTGAACAACAAATTTTTATGTGATCTAATCATCCGTTTGATCTGATTTTTGGTATATTGATTCCTGGGACAACAAAGTATAATGTTATTAGCGAAGCAACTCTATAATTAAGTCCTAAAAATGTAAGTATGTCCATAAACATAATCCTGTATAAAGCAGTTTTTCAACAAATTTACTTAAAACTTTGCTTCGAATCTTATACATTTATATTCTGATTGTTCAGTTCTGACACTACATATGTGTTAATGTCCGTTTGTCCTACTGTTTCAGTGCTTCGCTTTTATGTATGTTGTCATCCTTGTTAAAGTAAAAAATTGTAATGTATTTTCCATTAGGTTTTGTAATAGAATGAGAGACAATTGGTTGGAAATAAGAAATGATATATTCTATCTATTCCAAGGAATTTAGGGAAAGGTAAATTAAAGAAAAAAAGGATGTTTGTATAAAATTTAATCGAAATAACCAAAAAAGAGATATACAGGGTGCGCCACATAAAACCGGACTTTTTCTAATTTTTGAACAAATGAACATAAAATCGTCAATTTTAAAGATTTTATTGAATTTTAAAAACTGGGAAGCTAACTAGGTATATGACTATAAGATCATTCAATAAAATCGCCGCCAGGATCAATCACCGCCTCCACCCGCGTCCTCAACCGCCGGCAGGCCCAGGTCAAAATGTACCTGTCCAAATTGGCGAAGTTCTCCTTGATAGTGACAATAAGGGAGGTCTATGTGTTATGGGCACGTCTATTGGTGCATACTTCAAAGTAGCTCCAGGCCCAAAAGTCCATTGAATTAAGATCGGGCTGCTTGGAGGCCCCATTTCCTTAGGAAAGTGAGTAACCGCAGGATCCAAATTCACCCAACTTTCAAGCATCCCTTCAACACGGCGGCTCTCATTTGGGCCACAGTTGAGCTAGAACGATGTTCTGTACCTTTTTCGAAATGGCATGAAGATTCAGCTAGGGTTGTCAGCGCAATCCATTGTCTAAAATGAGTTTTTAAGTTCCATATGGGTCTCTAACGTCGAGAATCGAGAAATTTTCACGATTTTACACGGTTTTTGACATCTCTAAATCTGCCACGTTTCACTTTGCCGGAGTACTACAGTCAAGCCATTTTAGATAGAGAGCTCTAGTCTTTTCTAGCGTCTTACTTATGTATCTAACAGTATCCCCAGCAAGTTACATAACTCTACCTCATCTACAAATTGACTGAGGTCCGATTTAGTTGGCCCCAGTCGAGAATCAATATTATACCACCAGCGCATTTCAAATCTGCCTTGTTGAACATAAGCGCGACCAGCTTGGAGTACGAGCCTAACTTCGTCCAAAGATTTTTATGTGTTGAAAGGTCATTACCTAAGCTTTTTATAGTGGGGTCAAACGTCCTGATTGGTCAAGTAGTTTTGACGCTATGGCCATTTAAAAAAAGTCCGGTTTTATGTGGCGCACCCTGTATATCGCAAAACAATTAAACAATAATCCAAAAATATTTTAGTGTAAAACCATTAAATTGTGATGTAAACTATTCAAATCTTTTGTTGCTTTCGCTCTAACCTATTTCTTTACCACAGAACACCCAGAAAAGAAGAAAAAACCATATTTCCTGCCCCTAAGGGGAGCTTAAATCTTGTATCTACGGGATTATATGCCTGCAGGGCTCTTCTAAGCGTAACCTAAACTACAATAACCATCTTCTCCAAAAGTTTGTTTGTGTTCCAAATGCAATATTAGGAAAACCGCCATCTTTCACTAGAAAGAAGACTGCAACGAGACCAAAGACAACAGTAATCTAAATTATCTCCCATTGTGTATCTCTGTATCCATGAGTTATTCCTTTAACAATTAACATTTACAAACATTAGCTTTTAACAACAGTTGCCAATTTAGTATTTATACCTGGATAAAATTGAAAACAATTACTTTTTAGGACTTTTCATACCTAATTGTTTAAAATTTAACACGGCTGACTTTTATTATTGTTGACATTTGGGATAAAGAAAGAAATCAAAATTAGTTTATAACCAAGGCTTCGCCTAGAATAGTAATAAACCTGCCCACACAACTCCTTAAATTTCCCGCGATGTCTTATTGTTGACATTTAGGATAAAGAAATAAATCAAAATTAATATTTAACTAAGGCTTATGCTAGAATAGTATTAAACCTGCCCACACATCAAGTTTGTAGTTCTTTAAATTTTCAGAAACGTGTTTTGCACTGTGAAATAAATCTTCAGTTGTAATGTTTTGATAATGTTGAACATTTAGCTAAGGTGAAATAGCGATAACATTGTATTATAGTAGACAACTTTCCGCGGATATTAAACTAAAAAATATGAGATTATAGCCGGTTTTGATAACACCGAGGGCCTTAAGGCCCAGACTAACATAACTGGTTTCAATTTTATAATTTAATAAAAATTGTATGTAATACTATGCTGTACATGATTATCAGTATGGACGAGAATCGGTTCTAATCCAGGGGATGTCTATCGGTTTCGAAGCAATACTGGAAAAATATTTTCAAAACTATCAGAGTAAATTTTGGAGTATTAAAAAATTTAAGTTGAGAACTATGGTTGCACAAATGTAATTGTTTGTGTATAAATGTGTCTGCCTAGGCCAAGGTTGGTAACCATGCTTGCACAAATGTATTTGTTTGTATAAATGTGTCTGCCTAGGCCAAGGTTGGTAACCATGCTTGCACAAATGTATTTGTTTGTATAAATGTGTCTGTCTAGGCCAAGGTTGGTAACCATGCTTGCACAAATGTATTTGTTTGTATAAATGTGTCTGCCTAGGCCAAAGTTGGTAACCATGCTTGCACAAATGTATTTGTTTGTATAAATGTGTCTGCCTAGGCCAAGGTTGACATCTACACAAAGTAAGAGACAGTTTTTTATACATTGAAATCATCAAACATTTTTAAAGTAATTTATCTTTAAACTGTTTTTAACCTATTTTTAAAACATATATCAAAAATATACTATGACACCAGTAGAATCAAACTGCAGAGCCTAAATTTGAATTAAGTCCCCAATAAACTTTTTTTGGGGGATTTTAAAATTAATTTTTACTGTTGCTGTGGTCCATTTTGATCAGAGCAAAAGGTCTTTTTATATTTGGTTAAAATTCATAGCTTTTAGAGTGTTTTGCTTCATAAATATTGTATTCTGGTATAGAGTAAAATTAGGCCTTTTGATTTCATCTAAATTAATTCATTAAAAAGTTAATTCTTTACAATATATCAATGAATTAACATTATCATGTTTGTTTTCTATCACTTATTTAAAACACATAAAAATTGGCTGTAAAGGGTTAAATAATGTAAGATGACAACAAATGTTTATGCAATACAACAAATTTATTTTTGTCATACATATAAATATGATATAATATAAGATTATTCAAACTTATTTTTTTAAATATTTTTTAAAAGTATGTATCTTTTATGTGTATGGTTTTCATTCTTTTCATTTTAATTAAATAAAAATTATTTAACTACATTGGAAATAAGTCACGTTGTGAAAACACTCTTTTTTAAAATGTAAAGAATTGAAATGAAAGAAGACTTCTAATTGGTTCAGACTTCAGAATTATATGTTTTATTCTATATGTTAGATTTTTAAATGAAATTAATTGTTTTAGAGAAAAAAAAATATTTCCATTGAAAAGAGTAATGTTTTTTTATTGTATCAATATAAAGTGAATTATATAAATTGTTCTAAAAGCCACAATATTACCCCGAGTATAAAAGACCTTTTGCTCTAGTCAAAATGACCAGAGCAACATTAAAAATTAATTTTTAAATCCCCCAAAAAAAGTTTATTTGGGACTTAATTCAAATTTGGGCTCTGCAGTCTGATTCTATAGGTGTCCTAGTATATTTTTGACCCCTCATTCAAAAATAGGTTAAAAACAGTTTAAGTATTTAAAATTTGTTTAAAAAGGTCGTTTAAAAGGCATAAATAAAAAAATGACGACCATCATTATATAAAAGTAACAGGATGTCTTTGTGTACTGGAGGATCTCGCCAACCGCTCAACCGATGTGACTCTGCTTTACAGTGTAGCTTCGCAAAGTTCGCATATATGAATGGTTTTAACTATTTTTGGGAAGGGAAACACCAGCCTCCCAATATAAATCGCCCATAGAAAAAAAAATACCAAACAAGTGCCGCTGTGTTATGCTCCCCTCCCTTCCTTCCCCTCACCCCAGGGCCCCCTAGAGGCCTCTAGGGGGGGGAGGGGGCGAAGCCGCTAGCTGTATAAAGAGTAAAATTATTCTGTGTTCGCTAACCAATCAGTTCTTTTGAGTTCTTCTAAATCTTCATATTAGGAAAGCTTTAAGAATTGACTTAGGATATTTTCTGCCCCCTATCTTCACCTTGATGCTAGTAAACTATCAAATATCAAACTAATAATGTACTTCTGTTATATATCATTTCCCCTAACTTACTTTTTATTTAAAATTATGCTATACTATATATGGATTTTGTCATCATTGTTTTATGAAGCAAAAAAATACAAAAAAATAAACAAGTATGATAACGAAAAAATGAAGAAAATTAACGTGTAAAATAATTATTTTGATACAGAAAAGAAAAGAAAATATTTATGTTGAGATATCATCCATCTATTAAATGAATAAAAAATTGATATATCATATGCAATAATGTTAATAATATGTTTATGTTGGTATGTTTAATGAAAAACATATAGTTTTACATGTTACCACATATCAAATATACAAATAACATTTGTAGGGATACAGTGATAAGACAATGGACAATTTATTTATATTAGTAGACAAATGGTTGTAATTCCGCAATTTTACTTAATTTACAATTTTGAAAACATTAGATTTAGTGGGATATACATAAATAGATCTAAAATAATATGATTTATTAGCCGAGTATGGCAGGTGTCCAAAAGTCTCCTCAGAAAAGCTTGGGCTAGGTATTGTTCCCAGGACTACTAAGTCCCCAAACTACTCAATTATCTCCTTTTTTAAACTGTTTTTAACCTATTTTTAAAACGTATATAAAATATATACTATGACACCAGTAGAATGAGACTGCAGAGCCTAAATTTGAATTAAGTCCCCAATAAACTTTTTTGGGGGGATTTAAATATTAATTTTTACTGTTGCCGTGATCATTTTTACCGAAGCAAAAGGTTTTTTTTTTTTATTTAGGTAAAATTCGTAGCTTTTAGAGTGTTTTGCTTCATAAATATTGTATTCTGGTATAGAGTAAAATTAGGCCTTATGATTTTACTATAAAAATTCACTAAAAAGTTAATTCTTTATAATATATCAATGAATTAACATTAACATGTTTGTGTTCTCTCACTTATTTTAAAAACATAAAAATGGCTGTAAAGGGTTAAATGACAACAAATGTTTATGCAATACAACAAATTTATTTTTGTAACATATACAAATGTGTTACAAAATAAGATTATTCAAACTTATCTTTTAAAATAATTTTAAAAAGTATGTATCTTTTATGTGTATGGTTTTCATTCTTTTCATTTTAAATAAATAAAAAATATTTAACTACATTGGAAATAAGTCACTTTGTGAAAACACTATTTTTTTGAATTGTAAAGAATTATATAAAACAAGACTTCTTATTGGTTAGATTTCAGAATTATTTGTTTTATTGTAAATGTTAGATTTTTCAATGAAATTAATTGTTTTGGAAAAAAAAATTATTTCCAATGAACAGAGTAATGTTTTTTTATTGTATCAATATAAAGTGAATTATATAAAAATGTTCTGTAAGCCACAATATTACCCGAAGTAAAAAAAGAGCTTTTGCTTCGGTCAAAATGATTACAGCAACACTAAAAATTAATTTTTAAATCCCCCAAAAAAAGTTTATTGGGGACTTAATTCAAATTTGGGCTCTGCAGTCTGATTCTATAGGTGTCCTAGTATATTTTTGACCCCCCATTCAAAAATAGGTTAAAAACAGTTTAAACAACCAAGGTGAAGTTCAGAGATTAAATAGCGGATAAGAAATTCGAGTAACCACATGGGGACTTGAACTCGAACTCTCACCACCGTGTTTTACCACTAAGCAACGACGCCCCTATAAAATACTTTCTCGTATTCATTCGAATCCGGTGGATAGGAACCGGTTCTCATCCATACGAAAAAACTATGTCTAGCATCGTATTATATCCAGCTTTCTACGAATATAGAAATGTACAATCATAAGATTAAAACCAGTTTTTTAGTCGGTGCCCTTGGCACCTCGGGGCTAAAAAAACTAGTTTTAATCTCATAATTGTACTTTCTATATCCGCGGAAAGCTGTTTATAATACGATGCGAGAAATAACTATTCTCGTATTCATTCGAATCCGGTGGATAGGAACCGGTTCTCATCCATACGAAAATAAACTATGTCTAGCATCGTATTATATCCAGCTTTTTACGAATACAAAAATGTACAATCATAAGATCAAAACCAGTTTTAATTGTACATTCTATATCCGCGGAATATATAATTGTACATTCTATATCCGCGGAATATATAATTGTACATTCTATATCCGCGGAATATATAATTGTACATTCTATATTCGCGGAAAGCCGTTTATAATACGATGCGAGAAATAACTATTCTTGTTCGTAATGGTTGTACTTAAGGACTGTCTGGATTGTAGGGAAGCTGAAAAAATGCCAAGAATTTTTTTGTCTTATCCCTGTATCCCTGACTAGCATTCCATAATAATATGATAATTATAATTAATGTGTATTGTAATTTTTATAATTCCATACATATAAAATGTACAGTATAGATATTATTTAGACTTGCATAATGTTATGTTGAATAAAATTTTTAGTTATGTGTTCTTTTTAAAAGCAAAGCTTTTCTACAATTGTGGTCGGTCCGTCCCTACGTAACGGATAACTCTTTTCGATAATATAGGCATTTTTCGAAAGTCCTATCTATTTTAAATATTTGTCTAATGATTCCTGTTGCAACTCTATAATTGTTACCAGAAAATCCCTACGTCCATTTAAATCATATTGATTTTTAACTTTCTTTAAGTATTAGGGATATAAGAAACGAATATTTAATAAATCCACCCCAAAAATCTTTTTACTTCAATAAAATTTATAATTTTTACACAAATACAAAATACACATTTCAGGCTTCTTGAAATACTATGATAGTTATTAAAAAAACGCTTGTTAGTGTACCATAACCGATGTATTTTTACTTGAATGTTGCACCAGATTTTCATGTACTCTGATAAAATTATGCTCGTAGCTGGCTAATATTACGTTACTCCGCATCCACCCCCTTTACATCATCCCCTCCCCTCCTTCTAGATGAACGAACTGACCAATAAGTGAGTTACATATTAATAACTTCTAACAGTTATAAATTTATCATAACCATAACATTTTAAATTAGTAACTACTGTTGCTTCATAAGATTTCCCGTATGAAAATATCCATATCCTATATCCATTTGTACCATAAACCGGAAGAAATATTTGTTATAAAAAGATGATGTAGATAATTGTTCTCTAATACTTGGCACTCTTATGTAATAGTGGGCCATCAGTTTCGTGTAAAAATAAAGAGTGCAAGAATATACTAACACCAAAATAAGAAAATCCAATGATCAGAATTTTCATATGTTGTTTTAGTTCTACGCCATATAATCTTATATAAAGATAACAGGATCTCTCTCTGTCTGTAACGCAGTATCTCGCTAACCGCTCACTTGATATGGTTCTTTGCATATTATAAACATTTTGGGGTTTATACACTGGGCCTAGTGTACCCTTCCCCAAAAATATTTTTTTGGGTTGATATTACTTTTTTTATTTTTAGGAAACTTATCCGCAAGTTATTAAAAACATCATTATTGATTTTAGATAACCATATTTATCAAATATCTAAATGATATTTGTCCATTTTGTGATGGTTTCGTGGGGAAGTTATTGCACACCAGAAATCATACCTCACTTAATTTATAATATTCTTGTCATACTTAGGACTGGCTTGTGGGGTAAAGACAATTGCCTATAAATTGATGTACATCCCCAAAGATTATACAAAAAGTACCTGCAATATAGAACAATTATGGCTGAAACGTTTTACTTGCGGCTATGCCCCTAGAGGCCTCTAGAGTCGATTTCTCTTAGGAGGGTGGTGGTACCCTCCCTCAAAATAACCATGAACCTACCCAGGACCTATAAAAAGCTGCACTGTAAAGGAGAACCATATTTGTTTAGAGGTTAGCGAGATCCTTCGCTAGACAGATAGATATCCAGTTAAATCTATACAAAGATTTAATTTATACAAAGAATAAGATATTATTTCAGATAAACTGTATTAATTTTGGCATGTTAACGTCAACTTCATTATTTTTAAGGAGACAATATTACAATGGTTCAACTGACGTTTTTCTGATAGGTTAATGTGAGATAAATTATTTTTTTATTAAGAAAAGAAAAATATAGTGTAACTTTTAGTAATGTGATAATGATATTTTAATTTAATAAAAGAAAAAGATGTTAGTTCCAATATGTGATTTTAAAATTTATTTCTTTTTATCAGTGGACTTCACAATCACATATCCCTCTAGGTCAGCTTACAGTACAACCGTCCGTTCATCTGTCAGTCCGTCCGTCTGTCAGTAAGTCTGTCCGTCTGTCCTTCCGTTAATCCTTCCTTTAGTCTGTCAGTCTGTCAGTCCGTCCTGATAAATAGAGGGAAATATGACTTTTTAAAACTACTATTTTAGATAGACCATTATTTTTTTCTTGCTGATATTCCTTACCAAAGGGCATTTAGTATACAGCCACAGATAATTATGTTTAATGCCATTAACATTTATATATATCATTTTGACTGAGGGAATAGGGCAAGGACACTATACTAGCAGAATATAGGAACTTTCCAAACTGTGCATTGTTGTACAATATTGTGCTGCATAAATCATTTTAACAATATAATCAGATTCAAACCTCTTTCACTTCAATGAAAATATTTATCAAAGAAATTTTATTTTTTCATATAAATATGCTTTTAAACTTATACAAATTTAGTTATTTATTATAAGATACTTGTATTCATAACAATAATTTTTTAAGTATAGATGGGTCATCCAGATAACTACCTGGTTACAATCGTGGGGACCTTTTTCGTCTATTGGCAAATTGCTTTCTATCCCTTTGCACCGACTTGGCTGTGTTTATATATCCGACACTTGTGGCTGATATTCAAAGACCAAATTGGAAGTTAACTCAGGGTTCCCACTCAATGGACAGAGCACTAATTTTAGTACTACGAGATATAGCAGTTGCTTATTAAGTTCTGACACTCTACACGAGTTATTGTTCGTTAACCCTTCCTTCTAATTTTAGAGCTTCGCTTTTATAGATGTTGTCATCCTTGTTTAACCAAAAAATAACCTAAAAGTAAAGTTATTGTATACTAATTTTAATATATTTTACACCCTCCAATTTTGTTTTGATTGAATATGTAATCATTCATCAGGAAAAATCGATTATTTTTTCAGATATTGGGAAACATTATGATCTATTGCTTCCAGTTTGAATTAAAATTTTCAATATTATGCAAAGTAGATGAATATATTCCATAAAATTGTATTGTATTAAAATTTTGATTTTCCCTGTATGTAATAATTATATTTACAAAAATAAATTGTTGAACTAACCGCTTTAAGTTAGGATAAAAATTTCTCGTTCCTTTTTAAAAAATTGAAAACACGTTTGACAAAAAATTAAAAAATAATAAAAGTTATGATGAGGGAGAGAAGGGCATCGGGATGTTTATTACACATGTCCCCAAAGTCTTATAATAAAGTTTTCTTATCCGTTGGCTTAACAAATTTGAGGAATTTTATTGAGATTTGATTGGTTTGTTTATTTATTTGAGTATCAAAACGTTTCAACCATTAATTGTAATCTACAATATGAGTAATTTTGTGCATTTTCATCAATTTTCGGCCATTTTCTTATCCTTTTAGGTCCCATAGTTATGATACTGAGAAAAAATATCTATCAAAAGCGTTGATGAAGTCAAGGTAACACTAATTATGATTTTTTTTTGCCTTTGTAGAAATCGGTAAATTATTACTTTTTTCATGTACTCTGATAAAGTAATACTTGCAGCTGGCTACACTAACTAGTTATTAATTAAATTACACTATTCTAAGAAATAGAATTATATTTTGATTTTAGTAATCATTTTCAATTCATGTTGCAATAATAGCTTGATCGTTTTAACTAAAATGTTTTGTCTTTCTATGGCACTTATTTGTAAACAGGAGCTTTAAATTTTGTCTAATCTTTTACAGAAAACATCGCAAATTTCAGACAAAACAAGAATGACAACATCCATAAGAGCAAAGCTCTGAAACGGTAGGACCAAAAAACATTAAAACTTGTAGAGTGTCAGAACTAAACAAGCAGAATATAAATGTATAAGTCTAAACAAAATAAAAAAAAAGTTAAAATTAACATGTTTTAAATGAATGTACGGACATTCTGATAGTGATTATAGAGATGCTATGCTTTTAAAATCGTACCTAACCACCACAGGAATCAACATGTAAAGTTTGAAATCGATGTGACAACTCAAAAATACTGACCCTGATTATAGAAAAGCTTCGCATTTAAAAAGAGAAAAACAAAATACTTTCAACATTTGTTCCGAAAACAAATCTGTTGTCATTAAAAATAAAATAGGACCAGTTTTGAAATAGAAAGCAAACATAGAATTGACAAGAATACTCATTTTCAAAGTATCACAGCGAGTCTAGAAATACATTCTTAAAAAGAAATATTTGATTATTTTCGGACTTGACGTTTATTCTTGAATCTATAGACTTAGGGCAAGAAATTAAATCACAAAGCCTGTCCAATTTATCTCTTTATCTCTGAAACTGACAATGCAAGATTATTTCATTAAAACTTTTAGCCGCGCATAAGCCTTACTTTAGTTCAAAAATAAAATAGATAGTCTGTTGAGGAACATGTTCAGACATCCATCTGAATTTTGAAGTTATTATATGACGATTTCACTGAGGCTTACACGCGGCTGACGTACGGCCGCCGAGCCCGGGTAGATATTCATTTATAATTACTAATTCCATATTATGATTACTTTTGTATTTTCTCTATTTGGACATTTAAAGCACTCGGATTGTTTTTGTAGCACCCTGGAAGGAGAGAGGGTGGGAGAAGGTGTAGGATTTTTTGGTGTCTGACAAGCTTCTAACTTTCTGTGATTTGGGTTGTTTATTATAATCATTGTTATATCTTTGTGTGTGATAGAGAGAATATAACAATGTAAATGTTTAACAGAGTGCATTTTCTTTTTTATTTCTACTGACTTGCGGATAAAATGAATTCTAAAGAAGTTTTAGATAAAAAGTAAATAAATACATTCTTGACAGAAATGGCAATGCTTTTTTTCCAGCTATCAATCTCTAATCCTGTACAAATAGAAAACTCTTACAATTTCTCCACAATTTTCCTTAATTTCTTTTTTTTCTGTTCAGTGCTGCTCATTTGTTGTACAATGGTGTTGTGCTTAGATCTACAGTTAGGATAATGAAACAATTAAAAGAACACAGTAATAGTGTCTGACTGATTATGACGTAACAAAAAAAATTAGCCAATGAGAGGCCACTATAAATTTTACCATTGGTCAATAACGGCCTCTCATTGGCTAATTTTTTTTTGTTACGTCATAATCAGTCAGACACTATTACTGTGTTCCAATTAAAATTACAAATTATATTTTTAAAATAGGTTTATTTAAACCTTCATAGATAAATACTTTCAATGGGGTGTGAGTATATCCCCTGAATTCAAAATTCAATTTGCGCCATTCCTGAAACTCTTATTAAAAATTCAGGTACATGTATTTAGGCATTTATAACGAAAAGAAAAAAAATCTTCATCTTGTAAATTGGTAAATTGGCTGAATAAACGCAAAAAGTTTAAAAGTAAAGTATTTAGATTCTTCAATTTGAAATTTTTAATTCATTTATTAAAACTAACATTTAAATCAGTGGAGTGCACAGTGATTCATAATGGGGTGTGAAACCATTAGGGGATGAAAGAAGGGGTAGGCAGGTCTTCCAATTTTTGATTTTAAGGGTGGTGTTGACACCCCTCCAAACAATCCACTTCACGCCACTGATATAATATCGACTAAGAGGACATTTTGTATCAAAGACATGCTATAAAAGCTATATATATTAAAAGGTAAAATTTTGGTTCCAAACTCCCCACTGTTCTATGTATGGATGAAGTGTTTGTTTTATGTTAGTTAATTTATGTGGTAAATAAATATGAAAGCCACAAAACATATTAATCTTAATATATGGAGTAGTAATGTAATAATTTACCTATAGTACTAGACTAGGCTAGGCTGCTTTTTATACTCAATTTATACTGTTTTTAAAAATACTCTAAGCACTTCTCAGTAATATGGCTAATTCTTGTTAAAGACGAAGAAAGTCCCTCAAAAAATTAGCATGTGACGACATAAAAATGAGGGATTATCCATCTTATTTTTAGGTTTTTTTGCTCTCCTTTATAGTGGAGCCTTTTATAGGCCCAGGATGATTTATAAATATTTTGTGAGAGGGTAACTCCACCCTCCTTAGAGAAATCAACCCTAAAAATTGCTCTCCCACTCAAAAAGAAAAATATATTGTAAATAAGGGGGGTGGTAAAATTCACCCTCCCCCCCCCCCTCCTTCCACTCCATCTCAACTGCCCCTAGAGGCTTCTAGAGCCGTAGAAGCTAGGAAATATAGTAAATTTGTTAGATAAAATAATCCAGAATTGACCTTGACTATTCAAGCATACCAACCTAATATTGTTTAATCAAATCAACTCATTCTATTGGTTCTATAACATACATACTCCATACTACAGTGTGTTTTTTTTATGAGAACTTTTTTGAAAGCAATTTAACCCCACTTATAGTTATCAGAATTTAATGATTAATGGCTTATTTTCTTCGTTTTTTAATGCAATTAATAAAACATTAAAAAAATATTTCAGTTTTTAATTTAAAAGTACAGTAAAATCTAACATTCAAAACTTAGGTGACAACATCAAAATGGTTTTAGCGCATTTTTCTTATGCTCAAATCTTCTACCCTTTGCAAGAAAAAAATTGGATTTTCAGTAGTCGACTTTGGGGGGCCAGTACTCCCTCCCTGATTGAGATATGACCTGCAAACTTTGATATATTCTAGTACATGTCCCCAATAGTATCTGTATCAATTGTTAGCTCTAGATCTCAACTTTGAAGCGTTTTGCAGCCACTCTTACTAAAGGTAGAAGATTTGAACATAAGAAAAATTCGCTAAAACCATTTTTAGATGTTGACACCTAAGTTTTGAATTTTACATTTTACTGTACTTTTTAAACAAAAATTGTAATATTTTTTTAATGTTCAATTAATTGCATTAAAAAATGAAGAAAATAAGCCATTAATCATTAAATTCTGATAACTATAAGTGAGGTTAAATTGCTTTTAAAAAAAGTTCTCATAAAAAAAACACACTGTATTATGCTTAATTCATATTAGGTAAAATTATTCCCCGGTTTAAACATCTAATGATTATTAATGTACAATACCTTTATATTAGTTTTCCTTTTCCTCTTGCTAGGATTCAAGTTTGGCTTTCTGGGGATGAATGATATTTGTCATAGGAAAAATTTGTCTTTTAATTAAATAAATACATGTTATTTTTCGAAGGGAAATCTTATAACTGCTCTAGAAAAACGGTAAAAATATAAAGAATCCTTATCTGAAGATAATTTTTCTTTTCATATTCAATTACGTGTATATTAATATACAGGGTGCACAAGAATAAATTTCCTATTTAATTACATGTATATTAATATACAGGGTGTAACAGAATAATTTAATATTCAATTACGTGTATATTAATATACAGGGTGCACCAGAATAAATTTCCTATTTAATTACATGTATATTAATATACAGGGTGTACCAGAATAATTTCATTTTCAATTACGTGTATATTAATATACATGGTGTACCAAAATAATTTTCTTATTTAATTAAGTGTGTATTAATATATTAATTATTCCTTGACCATTATAGCGCACTTGTAAAAGTTATTTAAAGAATAAATGTATAAGTATAGATGTATAACCCAGACAACTACCTGGTTCCAGTGGCGAGGACCTAATTCGTCTGCTAGCAAATTTTCCGCTCTTTTGTAGCTGCTTGGCAGCGTTAATATATTTTCCGACACTGATATTCAAAGACCCAATTGAAATTCGGCACAGGGTCCCCACTCCAAAAACATTAAGTTAGCTAACCCTTGCCCTCTTTATACTTTTAATTTAATGTTTGAAATTTTGAATAAAACTTTTGCCCCACCCTGTTAATATTCGTATATATGGTATTACTAAACCAGCACTGACAAAAACTGAAAAGGAATCAATTAGGGCATACAAAAAAACTTGATTATGAAAACATGGAATGCGATACCATACAGGGAGGATGGGGACATTGTGTTGTTTGATTATCACACTAGTCCCAAAATTTTCTTTATAGTTGGCTGGCTGAAGACTTTGGGGTCCTGCATTAAATTTTGATTGGTTGGTTAATTAAGTTAAGTGTCCAAACATTTAAACCAATAATTGTAATCTCCAGAAGGGATAGTTTAGTGTGCTATCATTGGATATGTATATCAATTTATCGGCCATTGTCTTATCCTTTTAGATCCCTGGATGCCAAGGAATGGACCAACAAGACGTAGACTGATATAAAAGTTGCATCAAAATCTTAACATTTTTTAAATTCATTTCTAACTTACATACCAAATGGTTAAAAAAACGACAAATTTATAATCAACATGCTTTAAAGAATGAATAAAGTAAAAGGTATTTAAAGCTTCGTATTATGGACAGCTTTCCGCAGAAAAAAATAAAAGTTTGTAACCAGGTTTGTTAACCCCGAGGGGCTAAAGGCCCGGTCTAACACAACTGGTATTAATTCAATTATTTCTATTTAGATATTCATGGAAAATTGTCTGTTATACGATTCTATACAAGATTTATTCAGCAGATATTATTCGGTTTGAAGCCATACTGGTAATGATTTGTTTTCTTCTAAAGGCTAAATGATACCAATGAAACTTTTTCGTTCTTTGGTCAGGTTTTAGGCCATAAAAGTTCCCCCCCAAACACTTTGAACCAGAAAATAGGCTTTGTGCGTTTAAAAATGTTAATTTTCTGATGTCAAGGTTATTTATTGATATAAAGTACATACATATATATTTTTTTACAAACACAAAAACGCACACATAATTATATATAAATACATACATGTGCTGCAGAAATATAGAATAAATACAAAGATGCCTACGTCCAAAAATTGCGAAGTATTTTGAGACAATAATCGAAAACAAATGGCATAATTTGATAAAGAGAGGAAAAGAGATTTTTAGAAAGTTGTACTATTTATATTTTCATTAGGTATACCTATATTTTTGGTAAGAAATACCAATATATTCTAGCCTGACCAATACTTACATTATTATTTTTATTTTAGTTAGGTATACCTATATTCTTGATAAGAAATACCAATATATTCTAGCCTGACCAATACTTACATTATTATTTATATTTTAGTTAGGTATACCTATATTCTTGATAAGAAATACCAATATATTCTAGCCTGACCAATACTTACATTATTATTTATATTTCAGTTAGGTATACCTATATTCTTGGTAAGAAATACCAATATATTCTGGCCTGACCAATACTTACATTAGTATTTATATTTCAGTTAGGTATACCTATATTCTTGGTAAGAAATACCAATATATTCTAGCCTGACCAATACTTACATTATTATTTATATTTTAGTTAGGTATACCTATATTCTTGGTAAGAAATACCAATATATTCTAGCCTGACCAATACTTACATTATTATTTATATTTTAGTTAGGTATACCTATATTCTTGGTAAGAAATACCAACATATTCTAGCCTGACCAATACTTACATTATTATTTATATTTTAGTTAGGTATACCTATATTCTTGGTAAGAAATACCAATATATTCTAGCCTGACCAATACTTACATTATTATCTATATTATAGTTAGGTATACCTATATTCTTGGTAAGAAATACCAATATATTCTAGCCTGACCAATACTTACATTATTATTTATATTTGAGTTAGGTATACCTATATTCTTGGTAAGAAATACCAATATATTCTAGCCTGACCAATACTTACATTATTATTATATTTTAGTTAGGTATACCTATATTCTTGGTAGGAAATACCAATATATTCTAGCCTGACCAATACTTACATCATTATTTGCAGTCATATGTGAAGTTTCAAATATTATTTTGACTCTGTAAATGTTCAAGTTAGGGCAATAAACGGCTAATTTTCGTTTTATTTGGGGTCCGTGGGAAAAAGTCTGATAATATCGGGTGTAAGGGGTTTATTATTATATTTCCATATACGAGTATATACTGACCCTTGTCCGAGAGGTGTGAAATAGTCCAAAATATAGGGGATATAAAATATTAAAATTCTGTAATATCTCACTACCCTTCTGGACAGAATATAAAATATTTTTTAGCTAAATATCATGTGATTTGCATGATTAGGAATCACGGAACCTTGGCATATTTTCTAGAACTTTCTTGGCTTTTTTTGTAGCTTAACGTTAATTAAAAAATACCGAAATTATAAGAAGCAAAAAGCGGTGCATATTTTCTAACCCTGTCGGGTAATCATTAAAATTTACTTTACCTAACCTAACCTAATCTTCATAAGCTACTGTGAACGTACGATGAAGCCCGCAACTTCGTTTTTCTTTCCATGATCCTAATTTTCTACTAATACTCCATTTGCAAAATATGCGAATTTCCCAAAACTGCTTCTGATAAAAATTGTTTTAATACTTCTTTTTTATATAAAATAAATATGATTGATATTATTTTGTTTTATTATCTTGATTAATAGCTTTACTAGGGTGATAACAGATATAGTTCAAGGAGCTAAAGGTATAAGACAATGAGCGATAAATTGATGTCTATCCCCAATGATGATACACAAAATTACCCCTTCTGTAGATTAGATTTAGCGGTTGAAACGTTTGGACACTCAATTTAATGAAACAACTAATCAAAATTCAATAAAACTCTAAAGTTGTTAAGCCAACGAATAAGAAAACGCTATTATAAAACTTTGGGAACTTGTGTTATTTTTTTGCTAAAATTATTAATCTTATTATACAATTTTGATTCGACATTTATACATTTATGTTCCGATTTTTCAGTTCATATACTATACAAGTGTTAATGTCCGTTTGTCCTACCGTTTCAGTGCTTCGCTTTTATGGATGTTGTCATCCTTGTTATTTTAGTAATCGTGGGAAAATGTGGAAATTTGACTTTAATACGAAGCTAAACATGATTTTTCAGTATGGCTTAGAACCGGTTCTTATCCAGCGGAAATAAATTGGTTTGGAAGTCATACTGGAATAGTTATTTATTGCATTGTATTATAGACAGCTGTCCACGGATATTAAAATGGAAAATTATACAATTAAAACCAGTTTTGTGGGCTCCAAATGGCCGAAGGCCTGTGCTAAAAAAACTGACATTATTCTTTAGGATTTTTATTTTAGTAATTGTGGGAAAATGTCTGTAATAGAGAAAGTAGAGAAACAGGTGCATATATATTGTTAATGAATTCTGGCGTGGGGGGGGGGGGGTTACAATGATGCATCAGATTCAGAAGTAGCTAATATACCAACCAAAGGTTTTTTTATAATATCTATATGTGATACTTAATTTTTCAAAATATTGCTTGACTTTGGTGTATCAATGATCAGAAATAGCTATTTATTTATCTAATATACCAAACAAAATTTTTTTTTATAATAATTAATATAATATCTATATCAGTTACTTAAGTTCTCAAATTTAAAATATAGCTTGAATTTTCTAAAGAATAATTCTTACAACATTTCTGTACGAACACCTTGGCTGACCGTAATATCATGTTACCAGTTACTTACCACCCCCCCCCCCCCCCCCCATATTCCGAGGGTTAATCCCCATAAATCATACATTTAAATAAATACAGGAGACTTTATAATAATAATACTCGAGTCCCCTCCCTCCTCTTTACTACTTACTAGTAATATAAATAAAGACATCTTCTTAGCTTTAACTTTACCAATTCCGAGCCTAACCAAGGAGAGCGCAAAATCTGTCGGACGACACGAAACAAACAGACCAATGAGAGTTCGAGTTGGGTGGGTTAGCGGAGATTGTTAAATAACAAATTAGCTGTAATAAATAATAGGTTTATTTCATATTGTTCAAACAAAATTGAAAATACAAATAAACCTTAAAAATATTCCTCACCCCCCCCCCCCTTCATATTTATATTTGACTTACAACTTTGGATGGAAGAAAATAATACCCTTTAGGATTTAACTTTCACTTGACCTATACTGAACTCCCCCCCCCCCCCCCCCATCTCTTTTAGCAAAAGTTGACCGATGATCATTCATCATATATCATACATCATAATAGGGGGAGGGGAGGGATCTTTTACTTAGAAAAAAATAACATCCTATTATATAAAGAAGTTGGAGTTTTTTGTCTTAAGCTTTAGATTTCAATAACTGCTAAACAGATTGGGTTCTCTATTCTAGGTAAGCTTCACATAATTTTTGTGATGGTTTTATGCTGTTATATTTTCATATTTAAGGTTTACGATGGTTTTAAGCTATTATTTAGTTCTTTTTTTGCCCCTTCGAATAAAGAGCCTCTAGATGCTAGGGGCGTAGCTGCTAGTATACATATAATAGGATACTAGTTCAGATATTTTTTAAGCTACTGACCCAAAAAAAAACAAAAATAACAACACAGCACAAATTTTGCCGTTGAATGTGTGCGTCTGTTTTGATCTAGCTGAACTTTACAGGTTAGCTTCTAATAGGTAAAACCCTCTCAATATTTTTTACCATTCTTACATAAAGATCATAATAGAAATTCTTTACTGTCCCCAGGGAGGAGGGTGTATTAGACGATAAATTAAATTGGTACCCAAAGTTTTAAAATTACTTTATTTTATTGGTTGGCGCAAAACTTTGGGTACTTTTATTGTATTTTCATTGGTTGGTTTAAGACTATCAGTGTCCACACTTTTCAACCAATAATCTTAATCTACATATGGGGTAATTTTGTTTATCATTACTGGGGATGTACCAGGGGCATCCAAGCTTATTTTTTTTTTTGGGGGGGGGGAGGGTAAATATTTTTTTTAATGGGAGGTTATTTTTAACATATGGTTTTGTTTTCAATTCTAAATATACTACAAACTACGCTTGAAGTTAACCAGTATTTCTTGTAAAAAAAAGTAACAGGATGTCTTTATAACTTATTGTTTCTTTGGATCGATATGATTTTAACCCTATTTTATGGGGGGGGGGGGGGTTGAAAATGTATGAAATCTGAGTACTTAGCTTAAAAACTTTGGGTATAAAATGTAAATGTATTTATCAACTCTGTGATCGTTGCTTAAAGATTATGTGACAATTTAAAACACAATAAAGTTAAGTGTCCAGACATTTTAAACTTAAATTGTAATCTAATGAGGGGTATTTTTGTTTATCATCAAAGTTCCCTTCCTGGGCCCAGCTGAGTAAACAACTGCAACATGCAACATAAGTATTTTATAATATAGCTCTATCAATATCCAGGGAGGGAGGGGACAATGGGCTGTTCATCTCACTAATCATATATTCGTTGGCTTTACAAATTTGGGGACTTTTATTAAGTTTTGAATTTTGATTGGTTTGTTCATTAAGTTGGGTGTCCAACGTTTCAACCACTATAGTAGTAAAAAAAGGGTAAATTTGTGTATTAATATTAGCGATGTACATCAATTTATCGGCCATTGTCTTATCAATTTAGATCTCTGATCAATATCCTTGTCAACATGCAATTTTATTGGTTTATATCGACTACAAGAAGAGAAAAATTTCCTGGGTATGAATCATAGATTATTTGTGTGTGTGTCCATTCCATTTTAGAGGCGCTACTACAACGGAAATATTATTACTTGGATGCTGCATCATATTTTCATGTATTCTGATAAAGTGAAACTCATAGCTGGCTAAAATAACCATACCCCCCACCCCCCAATCTACCCACTCCCCTTCTACTAGATAAACTAATGAACAATAAACGAGTTCTGTGTTAGCAAGCTAAATTAACTACAAATTTTCTTTCTCAGTATATCCATGTATATATTTCATATTATTTCATTGTTTGTCCATTTTTAAAAACCCGGAAGGCAAGTAGGGATTGAATGGACTGTAAAGTGTAAATTATACTGGTACCCAACGTTTTATAATCACGTTTTCTCATTCGTTTGCTTGGACTTATAAATGTATTATTTTTGACAAAATCATACGTCATTTTTTTTTGTAAAATTGTTAAATACAGAATACTGTTTAAAGGACATACCTAACCGTAATTGACGGACATACCGACTCTAATCATAGAAAAGCTCTGCTTTATTAAAAGTAAGGTTTCAAGTTGCCCTTGCTCAAATCAAAACCTCAACTTCTTTTCTATTATAAGAGTCGGTCCGTACGTCTGTAACAGTTAGCTCTTTTCGTTATCAGAATGTCCGTATGTCCATTTCAAACATGTTGATTTTCAAGTTTTTCAACATCAAATTTTTATGCATTATAATTATCTGAATGATATGATTTTTGGAATACAGATTCCTAGAACAACAATGTATAATGTTATTCAGTTCTGACACTCTACAGGTGTTAATGTTTGTTTGTCCTACTATTTCAGAGCTTCCCTTTCATGGATGTTGTCATTCTGTTTTTATAACTTTTATAAATGCTCAAATTAAAATTAAAATTTAGAAAGCGTAACAACTCTATAATCGTTACCAGAATGTCCGTACAACTATTTTAAACATTTTATTACTATTTTATTACATACAAAATGATATTTTATTTTTCTAAAAAAATAGCTGTTTTAAGGCATACAAAAATTATTGCATGAGAATACTGAAGGGGTTGGAAAGACAAAAGTATAAGTACAGATTCTATATATAACATATCTCCGCCCATTTCCCTATCCAATTTAAATTTTAGCTAACAAAAAATAGCTATTTGTTCTGAACGGACGGAACGATCCTAATCATAGAAAGCTTCGCTTTAAAAAAAAGAACTGATAGATTAAGAAAGTGGAACAACTTTATAATATTAACTTATAATTCTGTTTATACTTTATTCTGATTATTCAGTTCTGACAATCTACAAGTGTTACTGTTTGTTTGTACTACTGATTCGCTTTTATGGATGTTGTCATCCTTGTTGATAAACCCTCTGATTTCCTTTATTTGGCTAAAGTTAAACAGAGTTGCCCCCCCCCCCATATCCAATTGAATATGATTTACTACTATTTTCTGCCAAAATAAAGGTAAAAGGTAAAACATGGACAATAATAGTTATTTCTTTCATTGTATTATAAACGGCTTTCCGCGGATATAGAATGTACAATTATAAGATTAAAACCAGTTTTTTTGGCCCCGAGGTGCCGAAGAAAAAAACTAATTCTATATTCTAATCTCCCTCCCCCCCCCCCCATAAAAAAAGTTGCTCTTAAGAATTCATTTGTAGTTCAGGAAGGGAGCAGAGAAAATAAGAACGGCTTGTTTTTTTCCTATGCCTTGTAAAGTAAATCATATTCAATTGAATATGGGAGGGGGGGGGGGGGGTTAAAAAACCCTGTGAACACACCCCACCCCCCATAATCCTATACAATAGGAAGTTTAAATATGAGCATTTATAGAAACAACAAGGATGACAACATCCATAAAAGCGAAGCGCTGAACTGGTAGGACAAACGGACATTAACACTTATATAGTGTCAAAATTGAATAATCAGATTCTAAATGTATAAGAGTCGATGCAAAATTGATTATAGAGTTGCTACGCTTTCTAAATCTTACCTAATTACTGCAGGAATCACTATGCAAAGTTTGAAATCGATAGGACAGTTCTAACATGCCTAAATTAACGAAAAAAGCTATCTGTTACGGACGGACGTACGGAGTGACGGACGGACGTATGGACGGACCGACCCTAATTATAGAAAAGCTTCGCTTTTAAAAATTAACTTTTATGTGAGACAATGTTAGATATACCTTTGTAAGAATGTGTTTCTAAGGACCAATTTTTAAAAGCGAAGCTTTTCTATAATCAAGGCCGCTCCGTCTGTACATCTGGAACTGATAGATTTTTTAGAATTTGGGCATGTTAGTATTGTTCTATTGTACAATTTAGAAAGCATAGCAACTCCAAATATTCACTTATAATTTTGTTTTTACTTAAAAATTTATATTCTGATTATTCAGTTATAACAACAGACAAAATACAAGTGTTAATGTTTGTTTGTACTACTATTTTGCTTTTAAGGAAGTTATCATCCTTGTTTTTTATCTCTCATTTTATTCTTAATCCTCTCCCTCTCCCATATGTTGACCCGTTTAAGATGACCCCTTCTTAAGTTTCATCATTTATGCATCATTGTAAAACAACCCCCCCCCCCCCCTCGCCGGAATTCATTAAGAATATGATATCCTGGACCGGCTTTGTAAAGTCACAGGACACGTATGATATCTATGTTTATAGCCCCCCCCCCCCCAAGGAGTGGAATAAATAAAGTATAGCCGTTTCCTAGTTTAATTTTGATAAGACAATGGCTGATAAATTGGTGTATTAAAGGATGCAAACTTTTTTATTTTAATATCCGTGGAAAATTATGGAAAATGCAGCGGATATTAATTGGTTTCAAAGCCATACTAGAAAAGCTTTTCTTTCATTCAGGGTTCGGCAGCCATAGTCTCTGTGGCTTTTCATATTGAAAAAAAGGCAAACAACAAGTCAAGTCATGACTAACTTTTAAAATCATTGGAAGAAACATTCAAAAAAAATACACTTAATTAAAGAAAAAAGTTACACTTACATGACAACATACAATGGCCGATAAATGATGAGACACAGTCTTGCCCCATCTGTAGATAAAATTAGAGGTTGAAAAGTTTAGACACTGAACTAAATGAACAAACCAATCAAAATTCAATAAAAGTCCCTAAGATCTAAAGCCAACGAAAACATAATTAACAAGGATGACAACATCCATAAAAGCACTGAAACGGTAGGACAAAAAGACATTAACACTTGTATAGTGTCAGAACTGAATAATCAGAATATAAATGTATAAGAGTCGAAGCAAAATTGAACGGAATAAGGAAAAATAGATTATATTTATTTCAGTACTTACGAGATTTAGTGAATATACATCAAAAATATATTCACCAAACCTTATTCTAATTTAGCGGGTATTGAAATATTAAAACATATTTTTTAATATTTGTTGACCATCTGAGAAGGTAACAAGATATTACCCTCTGTTAATATATATTAGTATATTCAGATTTTCAATTTAGATATTCCCCTTCTATGTGTTAGGATATATGCAGAAAGGTGTGAAGTTTGGACTTCCGGGGTACATGGGATATTAAGAAATTTTAATATATTTACGGGAAAATAATATTTACAAAATATTGATAAACAGTAATATTTCACTACGAAATCACCCTAGTTTTGATTTATTTAATATTTTTCAAGAAATATTCAAACTTCAAATATGATTGAAATTTATTTGTATTTTAGTTAGGTATACCTATATTCTTGGTAAGAAATACTAATATATTCTAGCCTGACCAATACTTACATTATTATTTATATTTTAGTTAGGTATACCTATATTCTTGGTAAGAAATACCAACATATTCTAGCCTGACCAATACTTACATTATTATTATATTTTAGTTAGGTATACCTATATTCTTGGTAAGAAATACCAACATATTCTAGCCTGACCAATACTTACATTATTATTTATATTTTAGTTAGGTATACCTATATTCTTGGTAAGAAATACCAATATATTCTAGCCTGACCAATACTTACATTATTATCTATATTATAGTTAGGTATACCTATATTCTTGGTAAGAAATACCAATATATTCTAGCCTGACCAATACTTACATTATTATTATATTTTAGTTAGGTATACCTATATTCTTGGTAGGAAATACCAATATATTCTAGCCTGACCAATACTTACATCATTATTTGTATTTTAGTTAGGTATACCTATATTCTTGGTAAGAAATACCAATATATTCTAGCCTGACCAATACTTACATTATTATTTATATTTTAGTTAGGTATACCTATATTCTTGGTAAGAAATATCAATATATTCTAGCCTGACCAATACTTACATTATTTTTATTTCTATTAGGTATACCTATATTCTTGATAAGAAATACCAATATATTCTAGCCTGACCAATACTTACATTATTATTATATTTTAGTTAGGTATACCTATATTCTTGGTAAGAAATACCAATATATTCTAGCCTGACCAATACTTACATTATTATTATATTTTAGTTAGGTATACCTATATTCTTGGTAAGAAATACCAATATATTCTAGCCTGACCAATACTTACATTATTATTTATATTTTAGTTAGGTATACCTATATTCTTGGTAAGAAATACTAATATATTCTAGCCTGACCAATACTTACATTATTATTTATATTTTAGTTAGGTATACCTATATTCTTGGTAAGAAATACCAACATATTCTAGCCTGACCAATACTTACATTATTATTTATATTATAGTTAGGTATACCTATATTCTTGGTAAGAAATACCAATATATTCTAGCCTGACCAATACTTACATTATTATTTATATTTTAGTTAGGTATACCTATATTCTTGGTAAGAAATACCAATATATTCTAGCCTGACCAATACTTACATTATTATTCTCATCTCTATTTCTCATTACCTACACACAAAGAATGTAGTATGACTGCTAGAGGCATGAATAATTCCTATTTATCCTCTGCATTTATAGTAGTGGAACTGTATATTTGTGGAACCAAAGAATTGGGCCATGTTAGAGTACAGAATCTGGTGCATTAAGTATAAATGTATAAGTATATGCGTATAATCCAGACAACTACCTGGCCCATGAATTGGAGCACCTATCGTCTGTTAGCAAATTACTTTCTGTTCTTTTGTAGGGACTCGGATGTGTATATATTAGCTGACCTAATACAAAATCTGGATAGGGTCCCAGCGCTTTTTTATTCTTTTACTTAAATAATTTGACTTTAATTACATTGGTAACAAAAAATTTTTGCACTTTTGTTGAATTTTGATTGGTTCGATCCAATTTAGTAGAGTTCAAACTTATCAACCAATAATTAAAAAAAAACAATATTAGAATCTTAGATTTAAGTATTTAGCCTCCCTAAAAGCAGAATTTATCATCAAAATTTTTTCTTTAGGTTTAGGGAAGGTATAATACTAAATACCAGCTGTCAATTTTAACCTATAAGGTTTAATAAAACCAAAACCATAATGTTACTTAAAATGTTCCAGGACAAACACAAGAGTGACAAAATGTTTTTTTAATTAAGTATTTCTATACAGGTTAGGCTAGGTTAAGATATAAGTATACAAATAAGCCCCCCGCAAGGGTTAGGCATTTAAAAGCTATAAGACTGTTTTAAATAGTTTTTTCCAATCCGACGTTTGGGACTACTTCGTTTGTCCTAGGACCACTTAAAATATTATAGAAAGATTTTTTGTACTTTGAACTGAACCAATTCTGAGGTACCCATCTGTACATGTTAGACCTTGACAATATAATACTTTTTGAACTAATAAAAATATAACAGAAAGATCAAATACATGAAAAGTGTAATAAGTTACATTAATATCTAACAACTTATATATTTTGTTATCACCAAAAATGGATGTAGAATATACGGTGATATTATGACAGGGGAAATTTGTCATCAATTTAGCTTGCTAACATGAAAATTATTTATGGGTCAGTAACAGTTCATTCAACCAGTAGAATGGGACACTTTATTAGAGTACAAGATAACTTGTGTAAGATCCAAGTAATGAAGATGATTAAATTCCCTCCACAGATTATGACGTCATACGATAGAATATCCAATGAGAGGCCAGCATAAATTTTATCATTGGTCAATTACAGTGTATACTGGCCTCTCATTGGCTAACCTATCGTATAATGTCATAATCTGTGGAGGGACTTTAATCATCTTCCAAGTAATAATCAACCCATTCCAGAAAAACTCATGTGGTAGTTACATTACATAAATGTCAATTTACAAGATCTAAAATGCATATTCACTAATTGTAATTTTAGCCAGCTGCAAGTTTCACTTTTTTGAAAACATGATTAATAACATATCCATTGTACTATCCAACTACACCCTACAATTACCCTTATTCACGATATGAATAATAATCACGCATATTAAAAGCAATGCACCAAGAGGGAAAAACTTGTAACCTATGCAGCTTTTTACCTTATAAGTCTAAGCATTAGAATATATAATTAATGGTAATGTATTAGATTAGGGAATAGATGGAATATTGTTTCTCAAGAAAAAGAGTTTCACCCGAGAAAAAAAAAAATTTTCTTCGTTGTAAATAAGGAGCGCAGTAACAACAAGCCAACAATGTTTTCTATTCGGTCGATGAGAATACCAATGCTACAATGTTGGAAATTTTCTTTCGTGTAATAAAGTTCGGTAGTTTTTGTAAAGAGATACTGCGTAGATTGTATATGTAGGTTGCGTAGGTTGTTTTATTCTACAGTAGTTTGACAGTACATACATTAATGTCTTAATTATAAAATTGTGCGCTCCAATGAAGATTATCTTTAAACCAGTTTTGTTGGCCCTGACTTGTATTCATTTTTATGTTTTTTATTTTGATATTCGTATAAAATTGTTTGTGATACAATGATATACATAATTTCAAGTATGACTGAGAACCGGTTCTAATCCAGCAGTTATTTATCGGATACAAAGCCATACCAGAAAAATAATTATCTTAAAATTCCATATCCCCGTTGCACCTGCCGTTTTGGTGCAGGTACTCAGACAACGGTCTGTGTAGATTCTAGTTGACCTTTTAATTAACATTTATCCTTAATACTATTAAATAAACAAACAATGATATCAGAAAAGCCCAGATACTATATTATATATATACTAGCGGTTTCGCCCCTAGCCTCTAGGGGCTTTGTCCCAAGAGATAATTGAATTTAAAAATATGTACCACTGGTGCTGCCAACACTAATTTTAAAAAAATGAAGGAGATTTTTTGTTTTTGGGAGAGTTGGGGGTGTCCCACCACCCAAAAATAGCCTAAAACCAATACAGGACCAGTAGGTATATTCCCTGAAGAGTATAATCCGATCGGTTAAGTGGTTACCGAGATCTTAAGTTTTGAACCAATCAATCAAATTCAATAAAAGCACCCAAAATTTTTGAGCCAACGCATGAAGTATTTTATTTGTAAAACTTTGGCCACCCAATGTCCCCTTTCTCCCTGGTAAACCGCATATTCACCCCTCCAGAATATTCTTTTCACCCTTCCATGTCTTTTATCTATAATCAGTACATACAAAGTTCATAATTAGGTTAGCATGCTCAAGTAAGAAGAAATCTTTTAAAACACTATTTTACCTGTGATGTAAATAAGTAGGATGTAAAACTGTCTGATCTCGGTTACCATTGGACCGTTTGGGCTCTGTTTTTCTTAATGAATAAACATTCTACAAGTAATTTTATTCTACAATATTCGTTGACATAGACTTCCAAGGTTAGGAGTAAAGGGGTGTTTACCCCCTTAAACTTTTAAACCCCTCATTCCCTCCCCCTCCCCTCTTCAAAAGAAAAGGCTTTGGCGATCCAGGGTTTAATTACCTCAAAAAATTACCAGCTGTTCAAATTCATTAAAACGAATTACTAAGGAGAAACTAATTCAAATGGGTAAAATTAAAATGACAATTAAGCATTTTTTACCCTTTTTCTACTAAACCTGAAAACCACATACACACTCCTATACATTAGGGATAGGGGAGTGGAACAAAGAAAAATAAAATAGAATCAAAGTTGTGTAGATTTTTTACAAAAAAGAATGAATGATAATTACGTAAAAAAGTGATTATATTTCATTTTTTTTCTTTTCTCATACTTTTAAAGGCAGTATATTCAACATTTCAAATTTTATGGTACATCTAAACAGAGGCGAACGTATGGATCTACTCTACCAACAAAATTGGCAAAGGTTTAAACCACCCTAAATCAAACTAAAAGGCATCCACCTACCTCCCTATAATTTTAAATAGGTGCAAACTTAAATTGCACTCCCCTTGTTGATATCATTTTAATCTGCTACACCTCCCTCCTAGGACGTCCAAGCCTTTTTTAAGGGAGGGTAGAAAGAGGGATCTAAAAGGTTAAGGAGGTAATTGTATTTTTTTAATTTTAAGGGAGGTAAATACCCTTTTACACACACCCTTGGACGTCTTTGCCTCCCTCTATTGGGGTTCAAGGGGGGTGTCACTGTCCAAATTTTCTGGTTCTGTGCACTAATAATGATAAGATATTATTCTATTATACTTTTTGTTCCATGTCTGGATGAGGGTGAAAATCAAAGGATAACTTTTCTATTATAGAATCTACATATATTATACCGATGGACGGGGACACTTCTTTATTAACTATTTTAAACAGCCCATCTATCTTAAAATTAAGGCCTGGCCTAAATACTTTACTGCATAATTTGATTTATATTTTTCTAATTAAGCATCCTGAATTTAAGCAATTTTATGACAAATTTAAATCGATATTTTATTACAGACTTTGCAATGTTATTTTCTTTCATCAAGTATTACAATCTATAATTGTTTTTGTTCGTTTGGCCGAGTGTTTTATTTGTTGATATTGTATCTTATTACTCTGCAAGGGGGGGGGGGGTTATTAAAAACCCCACCCTTCCTTAAGGTTTTTCTCTTTTAGTTCAGTTGTTCGTAAGGTGGAGTTTACTATAAAAATGTGTTAACCATTTTACTCTTTTATTTACTCTTATTTGTGAGTTGATATAAGAAACAAGAGAAATTAGAAGTCCCACAAACCTGGCATGATATAAATTGATTAAAATGACTGAGAACTGTCCCCTTTCCTAAATATACCAACCTAACTATAAGCTTTCTATGTATATCTTATTCATGTATTATATTATACTTTCCATTGAGCTCTTTTGCATATTTATGTATGTATTACATTGTTTTTTACTAGTTGATTCGCCCCTAGTCTCTAAGGGAGGGCGAAAAGGGTCAGTAAAATAATTTGAAACCATCTGAGGACATAGATAAAGCTTCCCTGAAGAGGAGTAAGATTCTATCGTAAAATAAATAAAGTTTTAGAATTTTTTAAAGCTTAGCTCTTCATTAATTCTAAATTTTCGTCCGAGCATCAAATCCATAGCTACTTTGACCGTTGTTGGTATTGATTAAATGGAATTATGAATTCCTTTAGGGGAAATTGAAAATTATTAGCTATTCAAGATAGACAGACATAAGTGAAATAAAATAATAATAAAGTATTCATCGAGCCTAAAATTGTATCTGTTTGTCCGTCTAACATTAATGGTATGAAAATTATCTTGTTTCACGATAAATGTAGTTTGTTTCAGCTAATATATATATAATTGATATTTGTTTATCAGTTTGTTTGTTTTGATTTTCATAAAATAAGTGGTGGAAATTGCGAACTTGTTCTGTCATTGGTGGCATAAAATTACTGGGGGGGAAGTTTAAAGATGATAGAAACCAAATAAATATACACAAAAATAATTTCCACCAATAAATATAATCCACCGAAGGAAGATTTTTTGCTTAGATACTTATTGATGTTGTTATCCTTGTTTATCAAATAAGTTTGATAAAACTTAGAAGACAATCAGTAAAAAGTATATTTCAGGGCTCGTCTGCAGCGCTTCAGTTGCTACTAAGCCTTAAATTTAAACCCATTTGGACGCTTTGAATTTATTTATAAACAGAAAAATTCCTTTATTTGGGTCAATTTTAGACTCGAAAATGGTGATTTCCGTAAAGCTTACAGGCGGCTGCCTAGCCCTGATAAAATTGGGCCAACCAAATAGTTGTTGCTTTTTAACAACAAAACCATAAGAACAAAGTCTAATAAATCATCCCAATGAGAACAAGGAAATACATGGATGGGACAATAGGTCATTAATTGATACATCTTACACATGAAATAATATATTTGAATAATTGCATGTAAATGGAAAAGGATTAGTGTGTGGGTTAGATTAACGTCCATAGCCCCACCCCTGACTGACAAAATCGTAAGATTTTGAAAAGGAAAAAGATGATTTTAATTACAGTTGTGTGTCAGGGCTGAAACAAAGGGAAAGTTTTCTCCTTTAATTAATTATAGTTTCAGATTGCATTCTATTTCAACATTAATACAGAAATATAAAGGAATAAGACAATGGCCGATAAATTGGTGTACATCCCCAATTAGGATACAAAAAATTACCCCTTCTGTAGATTACAATTAATGGTTGAAATGTTTAGACACTCAACTTAAAGGGCAAATATAGGTAGAATATGATATGGGATTAAAATTTAGGTGCAATTCTATACTTTTAGAATATCTATGCCAAATTTTCAAAATCAAAAAAAAACTTAAGTAGATATTGCAATTTTTGTGTTCACTTCAACATATAAAAAATCAGATGAACAACAAAATCGGCTTTTTTATCCTTTATAGGACTTTTTTTTGACTATTTTGCTTAAGTTTGATTGACTATTACATTGGCATGCATCTTAAATGATAATTTAAATGTTTATTTTTTTAGATTATATACTATTTTATTCAATTTTTAAAAAGCCTAAAAATAATTTGCGTATTTGTGCGTCATGAGTATTGACTAGGGTAAATAATATGTTTTAAAGTTTATTTTCTGTACAAAGATCATTGATTAATTCTGGATGATATAAATACCCTAAAGTACGCATTTTACAACACACACACACTCGAAGACACACGAATCGGTTGCAAAATTTTCTCCAGAAAAAAGTACAATGTTCACCTATTATTTTTGTCCCCTTTAAATTAATTATAACAATTACAATATAATTTTCATACTGACATGAAATAAAATTTATATACTTTATACTTTGGTGGGGAATATTGTTAAGGAAGTAAAAATCCAAGTTAAAAAAAATACATTGATAACTGGTTTCCACATTTCATTTAACCCATTAGTGCCAAGCGCCACTTTTATGGGCCGATCGAGCTGAAAATCTCAGGGAAGCTTTATATGGTAAAAACGGAATTCTAATTTTTTTGTTTTGCTCTAGTGGCGTGCACAGGAAAGTTGCAAAAAAAACCCGGTTTGGCCTGGCTATAAATACCAACCAGGCATTATGACCCCTTTTGGGCGGTTTCCCCGGGCATTAAAAACCGGTTTTGTAGTAAAAACCCGTTTTTTTTTACCAAAAATCAAAAAATGTAATTTTTGAACGCCCAAAGTGAGATGAACACTTTTTAGAACTTTGATACGATCCGTAATTGAAAACTACACAACCTCATGTAATCTATAGAGCTACAAGTAATATACGAAGCGATTTATTTCAAATTAGTGTTTCGGCTATAGGTACCACCCTTTTCGGTTAAAAAAACCCGGTTTAAAAGACACACACTACAAAAAAAGAACATATAAAATTTGGGTGTTACATATCAGAAAACGAGCATAAAACTATTGGGTGACACATATAAAGATTACTAAGGTTATTAGGGTAGCTCAAACCCTTACTAATGACGTAAACTGTTATTTTTATTGGTTGAAAAGTTAAAACCGGGTAATAAAAACTGGTAATTAAAACTGTCGGGTATTTATGGCCAAGCCGAACCGGGTCATAATAGGGCGTAAAAAAACGATGAAAAAACCATATAAAAAATGATAATTTGAATAAAACGAATTCACAAATAGATGTACCTGTCAATAAACATTAGATTTCACGAAAAAAATCAGCGACTTTACTATAAAAACAAAAAAGTTAGAAGGGGTATTTTGAATTTTCATGATTTTCAAATTTTGTTGATCTATACCAGCAAACAGAAGTAAGCTAAACTGCCTGCTCCAGGGGGAAATGAAAGCCAGGGTAGTAGAGGAGGGATTCATACTGAGAATGATGCAATTATGATGCCGGAAACCGTTTTTTTTTCTATTTTTCGGAACTGGGATTTAATGCCCGGTTCGGCACTAATGGGTTAACGAAAGCTTTTTAATTCAACCTTCCTAAGAATCCTTGTGTGATGCTAGGGTGTTCTTAGGGAACCACACTAATTACATAAAATTATCTTCAGATGTCCAGGTTTTAAGCTATAACAGACTTATACAACTGAATATGTAAATATTTTTAAGTTATTTATAATCTATGGAATGGCACGGTTTTTTTGAGCCCATATCATATTCAACCTATATTCGCCCTTTAAATAATCAACCAATCAAAATTTTAAAAAGTATCAAAGTTGTTAAGCCAACTAATAATTTTTTTGGGGATTAGTGCAATAAACAGCCCAATATCCCCTCCCTCCCTGACATTAATATTTACAAAATAGCTTATATAGCAATGAAAAACAAATTATTTTGTCATAGACGTCCAAGAGTGGGAGTAAAGGGGTGTTTATCCCCCTCAAACTTTGAAACCTCTCATTATAAAAAGCTTGGACGTCCCTGTATTCTGTAGATGAACATCCTGGTTTTAATACAAAACAAGGACGATACGTTCAATAGCAAAGCTGTTTACAAAAATATTTTTTTTTTATTTACGGTAATGGGTCTTCTTAAATTAAGGAATCTACACAGAAAAAAATCAAACTTTTTTAGCAAATGGGAACATTTTTTTCCGTTGACCAATTAATATCCGCTGGATTAGAATTGGTTCTTAGCCATACTGAAAAATTATGCACTGCAGCGTATTACAGACAATTTCTATGAAAACAACACAAATCATTAAACTTTTTTCCAGTATGGCTTCAAATCCGATAAAAGCCACTAAAAAGCTTCGTTCGTATTACAGTAAAAATCATACAATTAATGCCTGTTTTGTTATCTCTGGACTTCGGCCCCATGGGGCTAACAAACCTGGTTTTAATTTTTTAAACATTCAGTTAGAAATCTTTCTTAACAAAATTTAAAGAAAAAAGTATAATTTATCATTCCGAAATATGTTTCAGTAAAAATAATCATTATCAATCGCATCTCTTAGTAAAGTGGATCAAGCAAATGTAGCTTGGCCAGTTTAAGTTTAATATCCACGGAAAGCTGTCTATAATATAATGCCATAAAAAACTAATAATTGACCTAGAAAAACGAACAAACTATATTTGCAGAATAGCTGTGCTACCAAAAAAAAGCAATTAACCTTCATATTTGATAATGTATGGATAAGTATGTCTAAATTAGATTCCAACAATATATTGTATTCCCACATACAATAAAGTGTAAATATATTGTATAATAGGCGTACCATAAGGGTTACAAAATGGGCATGCTAACGAAATGTATATAGGATATACGTGGATATATTGACAATTTAGATTGCTATTATGGACCTCATTTATTGGTCAGTTCGTTCTATCAGTAGAAGGGGAGGGGATTCAGTAAAGTGGGTGGATGGGGGGGGGGGGGGTGTATCAAGCTAGCAGCGACCATCACTTTATCAGAGTACTTGAAAATATGGTGTGACATCCAAGTAATATTAAATCGATTGCTAAAGAAGAAGGAGTTCACACGTACACCCTTTTAAACTTGTGTGATGCTGGTTTTCTATTCAAATGAGATCACAGTCACAAGCCATTGTTATAATCTATAAGAAAAAGTAGAACGATGTATGTCTATATGTCCGTCTAAAGCGTACGATCTTGGTAACCGCTGAACTGAAAAGGCTGTACTCTTCAAGAAATCTATCTACTTGTCCTTCGGTGGATGGTATTAAGCTATTTTCATGGGGGTTGAGATATCCCAAAACACCCCCCCCCCCTTTAAAAAA
The DNA here is from genome assembly GCF_053477335.1 of Acartia tonsa. Lineage (NCBI taxonomy): Eukaryota > Metazoa > Arthropoda > Copepoda > Calanoida > Acartiidae > Acartia > Acartia tonsa. The sequence goes on along the minus strand of NC_137261.1, from coordinate 47,965,248 downwards.
TATACCCCCCCCCCCTAAACAAAAAAAATATTTAAACAAAAACAATAATATAGATTGATGAAGTTATGATGAACTAAATTATCCCTTTAGTAGATTAAAATTTCTGTTTGAAAAGTTTTGATCTTGCTAGCTGTAACCAACCATGATATAATAAAAGTACCCAAAGAATTTAGCCAATTAATTAGGTATCAGTCTAATTTACAGTCCAATATCATTATCTCCCCCCCCCCTAAGAAAAAAAAACTTTTTGTTGATCATATATATGAAGAAAAATTGTTGAAACTAAATAACCAGAAAATGTCAGTTCGGACCAATAGTGCTACTTACACCAAAAGGAATATTTTAATTAAGGAATAAAAGCTGAAACCCAATGTAAAAAGTCATCATCATTGCTGAATATTTCTTTTTAGAACATTGGCCACGCACAATGGTTCTCCAATCTTCTTTAGATTCGGCACGATTTGAGGCATCGCTGAGATATGAGATTTTCTAACCTTCCAGTTCTCGTAGGAGTTCCCTCCTCCAGGTTGTTTTTGGTCTACCTAGTTTTCTCTTTCCTTGAAGATTCTACGTCAAGGCTGGATTGGTTAGAGCCATATCCTTTCCTTAATGTGTGCCTGGGTCATCTCCATTTTCAATGCGCTCTAAAAGTTCAGTATTCGGAATCTTGTAGTATTTTTAGAGGTATTTTTCCCATACAAACAAAACTTCTGTGCACACCCTTGTGTGTAAATACATACTTAATATTCAATTACTACCTATCTCCTCTTTCTCTATAAAATACCAACAGAAAAAGTCCGAAGTACATGTAGAAACTCAGACCCTGAATTTGCCTGTCGATAGTTTGCAGTTTTCTAGTTCTAGAAAATCTTTAATAATTCTTGGTCAGTTGTTACTAGCGAAAATTTAATATGATAAGTAATTACCAGTGATCTAAAGGGATAAGACAATTGACAATAAATTTGTGTACATCCCCAATGATGATACACAAAAGATTACAGTAGTGTTTTTAATATTTTTACACTCAACTCAATAAACCAACCAATCAAAACTCACTAAAGTCTCCAAAGTTGTTAAGCAAACGAACAAGAAAACGTTATTACAAAACTTTAGGGACTAGTGTAATAAACAGCTCATTGTCCCCTCCCTTAAAGGGAGTGTGAACGTAAAAATTTCTCATCTGATTATCAAATCTTAACATTTTATAAGCACATTTCACTACACTGATCAACCAAAAACGTCCTATTAACAAAAATATCCAGCAATAATGCCTTGATTTTATGGTATTTTGGGAGGGGAAAAGGAAAAAACAGGGAAAATCTAAACGTTTTTGTTTCTTATAATGTTTGTAGGGATATATAGTTGAAACAATTTACTTACTGTTAAGGATTTATTTTATGATATAAAATTGCCAATTAGTTTTTTTTAATTATGTAGAAATTAGGTAATAAAGATCTATTTTAAATTCGTATTATTGACAAAAAAATACCTCACTGTCTAAAAGGGTGGAATCTCAGAGGTTATTAAAAAAAATAATATCCTTTTTTATTGTATTGGACACTAAATAACCCACTTGGAGAATTAGTTTACACTTTTATCAGACTGTTTATAAAGAAATATTGAACCTTTATTATTTACAAATTTGTAATTAAAGGTGGGCGAGATATGGGCCATCTAAAGTTACTTGGATACTAATAGAAAACCTGTTTCTAGCTTTGTTATTGTATTTGGTATTCAATAAAAAATATTGCTTATTTTATCAATTTCTAAGTAACTATACAATGGTTTAAAGCATGGATTGTGTTAAAAGTAAGCTTAACTGTTGGGAAAAATAGAGAACTATGTCAAAAAGTTTAGTTTTAGCTATAGAAGGAAAAAAAGACAATTAACTGCACATTTATATAGTCCGAAAATTTTTTCCCAAATCTTGGACATAGTAAAAATCGGCGGAAAAAACCGTTTTTTTAAGGAAACGAGAGACAGTTTTGCCCTATCTATGAGATTGTATGAATGAGATGATGTTAAGGTTTGATAATCTGATGAGAAATTTTCTCGTTCACAGTCCCTTTAAACATATTTATTTACGCAGCTACTCTATAATTAATAATGCTAGTCCAATATATCTGAAGGATGAATTAATGGATATAGAATTAATGGATATAGAATATGTGGATATATTGACTAACCAGTAGTGGTCAGTTCGTTCACTCAGTGGGAGAGGAGGGGATAAGTTAAAGAGAGTGGATGGAGGGGGGGGGGTCGTTATCTTTGCCAGCTGCGAGTATCACATTCTCAGAGTACATGAAAATCTGCTGCAACATCCAAGAAATAATATATCGATTGTTAAAAAAATTGAAGGTTATTGTTCGTAAAGGTGTGCAATGACTTCCACACATGTATTACAAATTCAAATCAGCAAATCAGCATATTACTTCTTTGCTCACTCTTATATTAAAATACACCTTTCTATTTGTTTATAATGCCCCTAGAGACCTTTCAAGGAAAGAATTTAAGAGTAAGTTAACCCTTCACTTTCAATTTAATCAATAACAAAAAAAATTAAGATTTTTTCCTCGGGTTGATTCATCCACCAAAATAGTTTTATTAATGAAATGGTTTTACTGTTCAGGGGAACCATACATGCCCTGCAGTGGTTAGTTTAGCGAAATCCCTCGCTACATACTAGGGTTGGGCCATTTTCAATATCCGGCCGGATACCGGATATTGAAACTATCCGGCCGGATATCCGGCTCTATATTTTTTATACTTTACACCAAAAATCTCTGCTTTTTAAAATTTTAAATGGCTATAATTTTCTTATTATTGAAGCTAGAAGAACATTTTTTCTGAACAAGTTTACCTTTATGTAAATTTATATAAGATTTCTGAAGAAATTTTTTTTTGCTACTTTAGTATCTGGTAATTTGGCCGGTTATCCGGCCGGATATCCGGTAATTTGGCCGGATAACCGGATATGTGCCGGATATCCGGCGTTAGCCGGATATCCGGCGTTTGAAATCAGCCGGATATCCGGTATCCGGCCAAAAAAGTATCCGGCCCAACCCTACTACATACTACAAACCCACGCAGACAGATAGACATTCTTTTACTTTTATGAAATAATCACAATAAAAGGATTGTGCTTTTTCAGTAGCGAAGCTAATCTAAAATACAATTAGTCCATAACGCTACAGGGGAAATATAATTTTCTCGGCTGCCATTTAAGATCAACATCTGAATTTTTTAGTGAACATGCGCATCTAATCTATACATCGTTTGTCTGTGTCTGTCAACCACGCTTCAAAAGATGTAAAGGTTATTTTTAAGGTTTAATGATTTTCTTGAAGTTTTTCTCTATTTTTTAAATTGTTATGAGAACTGAGCATCTGCTCTATAACATACTATGTCTGTTTGTCCCTTCCATGATTTTTGTTCTTCGCTACTTATAGATTTTATTATCCTTGTTGTGAATATGAATCACTTTGCGGATGATATGCACAACCGAGTCCTGAATAGTTTTTGTGTTAAGGTATTGCCTTTTATTTCAGGTATAAGAGAGATGCGATGAAAAGTTCGTAATATCCTCTTAGAATTTTTTTCTTCAATTTTGAAAATTTGAGTCCCCTCACCCCCCCCCCCCCCCCGACAACGAACAACTCTGGCCGCAGCGCTCGGCTCCTTAGCCTGCATAGCCGCAGCGCTCGCCCCCCTTGCCGATGCTGATTTCAAAGAACTAATACAAAATTGGGTCAGGGTTCTCGCCCTGTGGAGAAGGTTAAATAAAGCATATGCCCCCTCTATTCCTTTACTAAACCAATAAATTTGAAATTTGTTAACCCATTATCCGTGGTTCAAAATACCGCAGTTCTATTTATCTTTAGTCTTGACCAATAATACAATAATGACTAGTATATGTATTATTCCCAGGCTATACTCACATCAGGGATAGAGAGGGATATATATTATACATGGTAGATATATTATAATAATAATAACTTTCCTCAATAGGAATTAAGAAAATCACTAAAACTTGAAAATCTAGGACCCCAAATAACAGACAGATGGACAAAACAATGCATAGATTAGATAGGCGTGTGTCATAGGAATCTTAACTAAAAATTTCAGCTGTCTATCTTGAATAGGAGCCTAGAAAACCACATTTCCCCCATAGCGTTACGGACGGACTGGCTGAAAGACAGATAAGGTTAATTATACAGTAGCTATGCTACTAAAAAAAATTATTCGCCGGATATTTGTTAAAAAAAGTTATGTATGAATAGAGATAGAGAAAAGTGTCTTAATAAGAGCTAAGCAAACAATCCATTTGTAGATAATTTTTTATGGAATTCCTTTCTATTGGATATCATAACTAATCCAAAGCTTTTTAATCATTTTGCTCGATTCGCATGTCAGTACGCTAGAAGACAAAAAATAAAATAAACACCTTTAACTGATTTACCTTAGATTTTATAGTAAAAGAAAAATTTTACTACACTTGGAGCTAGTACTATTCAATTTTATTGTACAATAAAAATGTATAAAGTAAAGAAAACAAAAGTCTAGGAAATTTGTGTGTGTGTGTATGTGTGTGAGCTAATTTAGTATAAAATGAAATCTAAATGCCTATTCTTTGTAATTGTGCACAGGAACCAACGTCCATGCAGACTTACACAAGTAAATGCATTATAGCGTAGCTACTAAAGAAAAAAATAGAGGGGCATATGAGCTATATGTAACTCTTCCAACAAGGCGGAGACCCTGTCCCGATCTTGTATTGGGTCTTTAAAATCAGCTAATAGCATTGGAAATGTAAAGACAGACGAGTTCCAACATGAGAGCACAAGCTAGCATACAAAAAAGGTTATCCACCACTTGGGCCTGGTAGTTATCTGGATTATACATCTATACTTATACATTTATTGTGTAGCTAATCTGTTCATCTATGAGATGGGTAATCTATCTGTATTGGTAGATCGTAAAATAAAATCAATTTGGCAAAATCATATTCACTCGCTTACATATGGTAGTAACAATAGTGAAAAAACAGTTTTGTTAGTTAAAGTTATTTTATGTTGTTTTACATGACGTATACTCTCTAAGAAATGCACAAAATTAGATCTCATCTAAATAACAAACATTTTTACTTTTCACAAATACAGCAGCTAGGTACACAAATAGACTGTAGTTTATTAGTTAGTTATTCAAAATTGTAAAACCTTTACTTTCACAAATATAACAGTTAGGTACACAAGTAAACTGCTGTTTATAACAGTTTTGAACTAATTAACAAACCTTTTACCTTTTACAAATACAATTGTTAAATACACAATTAGACTATTGTGTTTTAGTAGGGTATTCAACTTTCATACAAATATATCAGTTAGATACACAAATAGACTTGTTTTTATAAGTGGTTATTCAACTATCAACTAAATAACACCCTTTCCTCAAATACATCAGTTAGATACACAAATAGACTGATGTTAATTAGTTGGTTATCTAACTATCATAATAATAAACATTTTTACTTTTGACAAATTCAATGTCAGATACATGAATAGACTGTTACGTATTGGTTAGATATTTCTCTTCTTATCAACAATTTAATAAGTTAGATACTCAAACAGAATACTGTGTACATTGAAGAGAACTACTAATATATCCTCTAAGTAAAAACCTGTTTTACTAAACGTACTCTTTATATAGATCACTATGAAAAGACAGTTGAGATTAAAAGTAGGTTCTTTCTCCTGTGGGGTGGAAAGCATTAATCAATTTTGCTAAACTAAGTCTATTAGCTTTATCCAAAAAAAAATCAAAAGAGGGTAGTAATACATACCCCATAAAAAGTTAACAACTCGGGGATACTTTAGTCCAATCATTTCTACCGCCAAAACATTTAAGCTCTATCCACTATTTTATCCCAATCATAATTTTTTTATCCCATCCACTTTTTAAAAGTTTGTTTGTTTCTTTGCCCTTCCAATACACAGTGATACATTCATGTGTCTAACTGTATAAAATAAACAAGGGCGAAAACTTACAAATTAATTTGCAACAAATAAATGTAAATTAAGAAAATAGAGTACTAAAAATAATAATTAAATTTGTAAGTAGGGCAGCAATATAATAAGCTAAACAAGCAATATTTCAGAGGTATTTTGAATATATGACTGTTTAAGATGCCTTATATTGAAATTTATAGAAAAAAAGTACCTTAATTATAGAGAAGCTGCGGTTCAAAATCAAATAGAAACATAATAATCAAAATATAGTAAAATATGTACAGTTGGACCCCATATCAATGGATATACTCCACCTCACCGCCTGTTTTAAACACTTTTTATGAAAACTAAAATTTAAAAAAAAAAGATAATTTTGCACATATTATGCTGTGCAGTTTTCAGAAAGACAAACAAATGTTGATTGCGACAGGAAAACATTGAAAATTTTACTTTTCATATTTTTGCAACAATATCACCCAGGTATAGATCAATGAAATACAATTTATCTTCTTCCTATTATTTTTAAATATTGATCCTTGATTTGATATCTTATATTACACAATTCACTGGAAAGTATCAGGATTTAAGTTTTTCTTGAGTCTAAAAAATATAATTGAATAGTTATTTCTCGCATCGTATTATAAACGGCTTTCCGCTGATATAGAATGTACAATTATAAGATTAAAACCAGTTTTTTAGCCGGACATTTTTTTATATTCGTAGAAAACTGGTTATAATTCTATGCTAGACATAGTTTTTTCGTATGGAGGAGAACCGGTTCTTATCCACCGGATTCGAATGAATACGAGAAAAAGTTTTATTTTGTTTAAATGTGCTTAACAAGTAGGTTTTGAAAACAAGATATTTAAGCTACCCGAAACTGATTTTCATTTCAACCTAGGAAATACATTGTTTGTTAACAAAAGCAACTTATTTTTTTGTTTAATGTGCAAAAAAATTGGATAAGAAATGTTTCAATTTTGTTTTTGTGTATTGCAATTACTTGTAGATAGTGTTTTCCAGACATATGAAGAATAATAACCAACAGGTTGAAAAATCAACCCACTACACCCAGACAAGTTATCTGATCTAAAACATATCATAACCTAGGACCATGGTTCCTACTGCTGATATATCAGGCACATGCTATCAAAAGTAAGAGTGGATAAATTTATAAGGCAGCTCATTAATATATATAAAGGTCGAACAATGAATGGGGGGTGTTGAAATCCCTCAACATCTCCCAAATGCACATCACTGATTTGATTTTATCTACGCCAAATAGTTTTGACAGAGGCCTAAAACATTTAGCCAAGGCAAGACCTTGAAGCTTAGTTTATATTTAGAAAATAAAGTTTGAATTAACTCTCTACTCTACTTCATACTTTAGATATGTGCAGGGATACAGGGATAGGAGCGTGCGATATGGGGGTTGTAAAAGGTGTCAACAACCCTCTTTTCAAAAGCGAAGCTTTTCTATAATTAGGGTCGGGCGGTTTTTTCGTTAATTTAGGCATGTTAGAATTGTCCTATCGATTTCAAATTTTGCATGGTGATTCCTTTAATAGTTAGGTACGATTTAGAAAGCGTAGCAACTCTATAATCATCACCAAAATGTCCGTACGTCCATTTTAAACATGTTGATTTTTTAACTTTTTTAACAACAAATTTTTATGTGATCTAATCATCCGATTGATCTGATTTTTGGTATATTGATTCCTGGGACAACAAAGTATGATGTAATAAGCGAAGCAACTCTATAATCAAGTCCTAAAAATGTAAGTATGTCCATAAACATTATCCTGAATCAAGCAGTTTTTCAACAAATTTACTTACAATTTTGCTTTGACTCTTATACATTTATATTATGATTATTCAGTTCTGACAATATACAAGTGTTAATGTCTGTTTGTTCTACCGTTTCAGTGCTTCGCTTTTATGGATGTTGTCATCCTTGTTATATAGTAATTTTGGTAGGGCTACCTTCCAAATTTTTTCATCGGTCATGTCACTGGATACAACAGTTGATTTAAGAGCTGTGGAATCTTTGGAGATATAAGGAGAAGAATTTAAAATCCGCGGAAAGTAGTCTCTAATACGATGCAACAACTAGCGACTTTTTTTTATATTGTTTATTATTACGATCATAGAAATGATTTTTGAGTAAGGATGAAAACCGGTTTCTAGGTATAAAGGCAGAATTTCGCACTATGTAGCTATGGAGAAAATTAATCTATAACTCAGTATTTCCTTAATCTGTGACTGTAAAGATTTATACTTCTCTAAATGCTCTGAACTTTTCAAGTTTTGGTCCTCCATTTAACCTTCTAAAAATACACTTAAAATAATACTTTAGATCGAAACTGTGGGAATAGTCCCTTAAGGGGTGATTTAATGGCTTTTAATAGGTTACTTTAGGTTAGGTTAGGTTATATTGGGTTAGGTGATTGCCCCGCAGGATTAGGCAATTGGCCCCGCAGGGTTAGAAAGGGACTATACACCAGATTTGTTTTCGGAGAAAATGTTGAGACTATTTTGTTTTTCTCTTTTTAAAAGCGAAGCTTTTCTATAATAAGTGTCAGTACGTTAGAGTTGTCCCATCGATTTCAAACTTTACATGTTGATTCCTGTGGTGATTAGGTAGATTTTAAAAGCTTGGCAATTAGAAATAGGAGAAAAGCTACTGTGAAAATACGAAGAATCGCCCCTTAAGGAGCGTTGCCACGAAAGGGACTATACCCAAAACTTGTTATGTTGCATATAGAAACTAACGTCATAATGGCCTGCCTTTGATCAATTAAAATGGCACTTTAAAGAGCTTCCTTTAGATTTTGTCTTTCCAATTAACAAAATATACCATCTATTTTCGAGATCTAAATGAACAAACACACACAAATTCAGCTACTGTGATTCTTATTATAATTTAGTAAGTATAAATCATCTAAATAATACTTGGTGGAAATGAAAATATGTACAATGATAGAAATATATTTTCTACAGTTAACTAATACAGTAAGGTGCATGGTTAGATTGATGTAAATTAGTATAGGTTAGGTAATATTTTTCTTATCTCTACATGTACTTGACTATTTAAATGAATATATTATTACTTTCATTTTACACCAGGTTTCATGTACTCTAATAAAGTAAAACAAGCAAAGGCTAAAAAAACGATTTCCTCCTTTCGCCATTTTACCACATTCCCTCCCCTCCTACCGGATGAACGAACTGACCAATAAACAAGTTACATGTTAGCAAGCTTTATTATTGACGACAATTTTTCCCCTGTACTAATCTCCACTATTAAGGGGTCTTTATGTTGATCTAAGGAAAATCAAATTGGACTTCTTATGCAGTTTATGTTAAGGACACAACATATATCTGTATAATTTCAATGAATCGTATAATGTCATCTATGCCCAAATACAGACATCTATTATTTAACTCAACTATAGAAGATAGTTTTGCTGTAGGCCTTTCAAAATATTTCCATCTCTTTCTCTCTTCAAAACTATCATTTTCACGGTTTCCATTTTCTAAAAATAATTTAAGTCATAACATATTTTTGAATAAATGGGTAACAAATTTTTTTTAAAAATAGTCCAATTTAAGATTTAAAAAAATGATATTATTTGCATGAATGAGATAAAAATAACAATTAAAATTGAAACAATAAGCCTACCAAATTTTACGATAAATCTCAATTTAAATGTTTGTTTTCATGGTAGATTCAGTCTTTTTTGGACATCTTGAGTTTGGTTGTTGTTTGTTGATGTAGTGGTATGTATTTACAGGTGTGCCCCCACTTCAGTTGTTGTGTGTTGATGTAGTGGTATGTATTCACAGGTGTGCCCCCACTTCCGTTGTTGTGTGTTAATGTAGTGGTATGTATTCACAGGTGTGCCACCACTTCCGTTGTTGTGTGTTGATGTAGTGGTATGTATTCACAGGTGTGCCCCCACTTCTCTGTTGTGCGTGATGTAGTGGTATGTATTCACAGGTGTGCCCCCACTTCCGTTGTTGTGTGTTGATGTAGTTTAATGTATTCACAGGTGTGCCCCCACTTCCGTTGTTGTGTGTTGATGTAGTGGTATGTATTCACATGTGTACCCCCACTTCCGTTGTTGTGTGTTGATGTAGTGGTATGTATTCACAGGTGTACCCCCACTTCCGTTGTTGTGTGTTGATGTAGTGGTATGTATTCACAGGTGTACCCCCACTTCCGTTGTTGTATGTTGATGTAGTGGTATGTATTCACAGGTGTGCCCCCACTTCCTCTGTTGTGTGTTGATGTAGTGGTATGTATTCACAGGTGTGCCCCCCACTTCCGTTGTTGTTTGTTGATGTAGTGGTATGTATTCACAGGTGTGCCCCCACTTCCATTGTTCCATGCCCCATCAAAAACTCTAAACATGGGGTGTATCTCCAAGATTTTAACTACTAAAAACTAATTTTTTTAGCTAATATCGATATTTTCAGTCATGAAACTTTTGCAGAAGGTAAGATACACTGAATTCACATTCAGGTATAATATTGGAAAAGTAATATTGAATCCACCTGCCCCCTCCTCCCCCACATTAACCCCCTCTGCAAATATATATATACCTTTGCAGCCCTGGCCCTGCAAATATATTTATATACATCCTCCCCCCCCCCCCCCTTATTCAAATCTATATACACCCCATGCAAATTTTCCCATCACCCCCACACAGATGTATATTAGCGGAGGATATGATAAATATTACCCTAACTAAATAAGTACCAAATCTTTCCAAAAAAAATAATGGTGCTTATAATTGTTTTTCTCGTATTCACTCGAATCCGGTGGATAGGAACCGGTTCTCATCCATACGAAAAAACTATGTCTAGCATCGTATTATATCCAGTTTTCTACGAATATAGAAATTTACAATCATAAGATTAAAACCAGTTTTTTTAGCCGGTGCCTCCGGCACCTCGGGGCTAAAAAAACTAGTTTTAATCTTATAATTGTACATTCTATATCCGCGGAAAGCCGTTTATAATACGATACGAGAAATAACTATTATCGCATCGTCTTATAGACAGCTTTCCTCACATATTGAATTTTAAAAAAATACGATTAAAACCAGTTTCGTTAGCTGGTATTAGCTTTATGATTTTCATTTTAATATTTCTAAAAATTGTCTATGATACGATGCTATACATATTTTTTTTAGATAGCTGATCAGAACCGATACAAATCCAGCGGATATTACTTAGTTTCAAAGTCATTATAGAAAACCAATGTCTTTATTCCCTACGCTGGGAAATCCCTATACTCATAAATGTTCAAAACGGCTAAATGGCAACAACTCAATGCAATTCACAAACAAAATTAGAAAGGTTCAATGGTCTCATTATTTAAAGTTTATTAATTTGTTGGCCATTAGGTTTAAATATTCCAACTTCATATTTATTTCCACTGTGTACTTTGCCCACCAACCAAACTTGTTCATTTAAATAAATTTTGCAGATGAAAATATCAATACATGAATACATATGTATATTCAAGATAAATGACGAGAATTTACAGATACCTACCCTGGGCATACATTCATATGGTAAGATCCATGAAGCATCAACTGTCTTAGTATCTAGCTCAACTCATAAGCATGCATACGTCAAAACCAGGGAAATTGGCCGATAAATTGGTGCACATCTCCAAATGATGATACACAATATTACAACTACAGTAAGTTAAAATTTGTGGTTAAAACGTTTTAACCATCAACTTAATGAACCAATCAATCAAAATTCACTAAAGTCCCCAGAGTTATCAAGCCAACAAATAAGAAAACGTATAAAACTTTGGGGACTAGTGTAATAAACAGTCAATGTCCATACCAAGGTTGTGCAATCAAAGGAATGTTGCCTCTATTGTATATAGTACACTTATATATGTATTTATTAGCTGCAGTAGTAAATAGTAATCATTTCATGGATCTTACTGGACAGCTATTGTATATAGTACACTTATATATGTATTTATTAGCTCCAGTAGTAAACAGTAATTATTTCATGGATCTTACTGTACAGATATTGTATATAGTGCACTCATATATGTATTTATTAGCTCCAGTAGTAAACAGTAATTATTTCATGGATCTTACTGGACAGCTATTGTATTTAGTGCACTCATATAAGTATTTATTAGCTCCAGTAGTAAACAGTAATTATTTCATGGATCTAACTGTACAGATATTGTATATAGTGCACTCATATATATATTTATTAGCTCCAGTAGTAAACAGTAATTATTTCATGGATCTTACTGGACAGCTATTGTATTTAGTGCACTCATATATGTATTTATTAGCTGCAGTAGTAAATAGTAATCATTTCATCGATCCTACTGGACAGCTATTGTATATAGTACACTTATATATGTATTTATTAGCTCCAGTAGTAAACAGTAATTATTTCATGGATCTTACTGTACATATATTGTTGTATTTAGTGCACTCATATATGTATTTATTAGCTCCAGTAGTAAACAGTAATTATTTCATGGTTCTTACTGTACAGATATTGTATATAGTGCACTCATATATGTATTTATTAGCTCCAGTAGTAAACAGTAATTATTTCATGTATCTTACTGTACAGATATTGTATATAGTGCACTCATATATGTATTTATTAGGTCCAGTAGTAAACAGTAATTATTTCATGTATCTTACTGTACAGATATTGTATATAGTGCACTCATATATGTATTTATTAGGTCCAGTAGTAAATAGTAACTATTTCATGGATCTTACTGTACAGATATTGTATATAGTGCACTCATATATGTATTTATGTGTATACATTTATATCCATTCAAAATTTGACTTATATGCTTTTATATATTTACTTTAAACCTAAAATTTAAAACGTTTTGTGAATTTAATGAAACAGTGGGTGTATTGGTTGGATGGTTAGGGTGCTCTAAAACAGTCATGGGGGCAGATTGTTTCATATTATTACTGGTGGTTTCGCCCCCTATTTAAAGGGGCAGATATGGGCCTTAAGCCTTAAATCTAAAAGTGAAATAGCCTAAAATCATAACAGGACCTATGTGAAGCTTACCTAAAAAGAGAACCATATCGGCCGTGTAGTTGAGATCTTAAGCTTCAGAGAAATAAACTACATTATATAATAGGACTAGCAGCTACGTCCCTAGCATATAAGGTGGTATTCGAAGAGAAAGACTTAAATCTTAAAACCATATAGCATAAAACCCTATATAGGACCTAAGTAAAGCTTACAAAAATCAAGTTTCTAAGCAAAAAAAAACTAAAATAGAATATATATATATATATATATTTACAATTATAATAAATTTCTTGAAGAATAATAATAATATGGCAAGAATAAATAAATCACATAAATTATAATAATATAAATTTTAGTCTTAAATAGACAGGAATATTTCATCAGAAAATAAAACTTTTTGCCCTTAACTTTTTTTGCCAGCATAATAACTAAATAAAAATGATAGGATGTCTTTACGATTAGTTTATGTTCAAAATAATCGCCCTAACCACTGAACCAGTATGACTCTACTTTACAGGAGTGCTTCTTATATATACCAACAAAGGTTTCTATCTAATCTAGGGAGATGTACCTCCAACATAAAAAAAAATCGTCCCTAAAAAACTCATTCCCATACAATAGTGTACTGAAGAAATTAATAAATTTTGTCCTAATGATGATCATATTACCTGAAAAAAAATTGATGCATGACATTTTTAGATGAAATATACCTATACGAATTTAACCTTTAAAAAAATGTCTTTTTTTTTTAAAAAGCAAAATATAAACTGAGCTATTTTGTTAATATACAACCATTAATAAGCGAATTAGTTCATTTTAACATGTATGAGGAAGGAAGAGGACAATGGACGTTAAATAAATCTTCCAACCAAACATTTTGTATTAGTTTGGTAGCTTAAAATTATAAATTTAAAACAACGACTTTACAGGTTTGAAATACTAAAAGTGAACCTATTCTATATTTATAGAGAAGGCAAATTTACCGTACATTGTCCTATGCCTGACAATAACACAGTATCAAAGTGGCAGGGGCCGTGATTCAGAAAATTAATTTCTTATAAAAACTTTTTTAAAACTTTGATATATTTGTGGTTAAATATTTTGTACTGAAATAAAGAGAAGTGGGTAAGAAGGGGGGAGGAGAAGAAAGGGGGTTGTGTGGAATTTTTGTGGTTTAATATTTTGTCCTGAAACTAAAGAGAAGTGGGTAAGAAAGGGGGGGGGGTGAAGAGGAATTGGGTTGTGGGAAAATTCCACAAAGAATCCTGGTCCCTTGTACCTCCATAGTAGATACAATTTTTTATAACACATTTTTAGGTTTAATTGTATGTTGCATAACGTTTTTATATGTTGCATAGCTTATAATATCTAGAGCAAGACAAATCATTAACATTTCAAATTTTGTCGATGTTTCAATTATTTTTGGAAATATTCAATTTCTTCAAGTTTTCAAAATGATTTAAATTGTTAAATATCTGCCCTGTTCATTTTTGCATAGATATGTATTTTTTTAATAAATGCAAGTGAACATAAAATATGATAGTTATTTATAGCATCGTATTATAGACAATTTTTCGCGTATAAAAAATGAAAAATGATTACAGTAAAACCAGTTTTGTTACCACCAAGGGGCAGAATGGCCGATTCATGTTAGGATTTTTATTTTAATATTCGTGGGAAATTGTCTATAATACGACGTTATACATGACTTTTCAGTATGACTAAGAACCGGTTCTAATCCACCGGATATTAATCGGTTTCTAAGCCATACTTGAAAAATGTTTCTAAGATAGGGAACTTGATTACGCGCTCCAAACTATTTCATGTGAAACAGAATATCACAGGTTCGTCGTTCTGTCAGAGATAAATTTGGTCAGAATTTTCTTAAACTTTCTCCTGTTCTCTGGCGAATCAAACACACTGTTGTTGAGAATTATGCCGGCTAGGAACTGGCGGGTAGAATCCTCGTCTAGTAAGAAATAATTTTCTCTTTTTATTTATATGTTTTATTAAAATTTCTGGTAAACTGGTTTTCAAAAACATTTTGTAAAGTATCAACAATGCTTTGAGTTTAAGAAGTTTATATTGACTGTGTAACATTAAATAATAGACCTATTACCCTATATGATCCATCAAAAACAATAATACGTCCAACTTAAAAAAGATCTTTATATAGAGTAACATATAATCCATTTCAATAATACGAGCGACAAAATTTTAGACTATAAAATTTCCCAAAAACTTGACTTATCCTAAGAAATTCAGCAGATGGTTGAAATGAAAAAAATACTGCCCTTTTGAACCAAAATGTGTTCACGTTCTAATCAATTATATACGCGGATTTTTCATGTGTGGCTTTGTTGCTTTTAGTAGAAAAATCAGGGAGGGAAGGGACAATGGGCTGTTTATTGTCCCCAAAGTTTTATAATAACGTTTTCTAATTCGCTGGCTTCATAACTTTGTGAACTTTTATTGAACTTGGATTAATTGGTTCATTAAGTGTCCAAACATTCAAGAAATAGTTGTAAACTACAGAAGGGGTAATTTTTGTAATGCAAATTGTTTTATCAGCCATTTTCTTATCCCTTTAGATCCCTGGGAAAAAGATAAAATTCTCTTCCTTGATCAGATGTTGGTTTGGAGAAAGTATTGGCCAGATTTCTTTCAGCTGCTACAGGAATCTAAACAAATAAATTCTTTTTCAGTATGGCTTCCAAACCGATTTAAATCTGCTGGATAAGAACCGGTATTGCAACGTATTACAGTCAATTTTTTACGAATATCAAAATAAAATTATAAAAATAAATCCAGTTATGTTAGCCCTTCGACCCCTTGGGTTTAACAAAACTGGTTTCAATCTTATAATTATCATTTAAATATCCCCGGAAAGCTGTCTATAATACGATGCGACAAATGACTATATGTATCTTTGAATTTTAAAATTATGAAATAAAAGTAAAACAAGAGTATATAAAAATAGTCTTATATTCTATTTATTATTTTCATGTTTATGTAATTTATGCAGCTTAAACTATCCTAAAATTTGTATATTTTAAAACTATATACATCAAGCGATTTTACAGGAATACTAAATAACTTTGTGACTTTGCAATTGTATTACATATTATCCAACAGACAAATATACAATATTAATTTAGCTTTTAACAGAAAATTAATCGCTTATGGATTGGAGTAAAAGAAGAGAGGGGGAAGGGGTTAAAAAAACTGTATATCCCTACCCCGACGACCCTGTGCCGACTTATAATATTGTCTTATTCAACCAATAGCGTCAGGAATATTAAAACATCTAAGTCGCTACAAAAGAGCAGAAAGCAATTTGCTGGCAGTAGAAAAAGGTCCCCAATAGGGGGATCCAGGTAGTTGTCTGGGTTATTTATAGATTTATTGCTTATAGCAATAAATTAAATGAAAGTACAGAGCTCGATGGTTTTACCTTAATTTCATTATCTTCATTCTTTTGACCATTTTCATGACCATTCTTGTCGCCAAGATCGTTTTTATGACCATTCTTTTCATTGTCCTCATGCTTATGACCATTACTATCATGATCTTCATTCTTGTGACCATTTGTATCAGATTGGTTCTTGTGACCGCTCTTGTGTCCGTTTTTGTGATGACCATTTGTGCTTTCATCTTCTGTCTTTTCATCATTTTCTTTGCCATTACCATTTTCAGTTGCTTCTTTCTTCCTCTTAAATTTGGGATAACTCACTTTAGCCTAAATAATTTTTATTTTAGATTTCATAGGTGTACCATGTTTAAAGTAAAGGATTAGAGGGAACAAGGGTTAAAAAAATTATGTTCACGGGGTGGAGACCCTGTGCCGACTTTCAATTGGGTCTTTGTATATCAGCCAATAGCGTTGGAAATATTAACACAGCCAAGTCGCTGCAAAAGAGCAGAAAGCAATTTGCCAGCAGACGAAATAAAGTTCCCAACAGTGAGGCCAGATAGTTGTCTGGGTTATGCATCTATACTTATAAATTTATTATACTATGAACAGTTTCAACTATGTAGTGACAAGCCCTGACAATAAAAAAAAGTAAATATCCTAAATCCTAGAAATGTAGGTTACACTAATCGATATACTATCACTTGGATGTTGCAACAAATTTCCATGTAATCTAATAAAGTGAAATTCGCAGAAGGTTAAAATAACGATAACCCTTATCCACCCCCTTTATCCCATCCCTTCCCACCTTACTGAATTAACTATTTAACCAATATATGAGCTTAATGTTATTAACCTGAATTTATGACAATTTTTCCCCAGTCATAATATGCAAGTATATTCTATATCCATTGGTCAAGATAACAATTATTTTACCTGCTGTTTAGAAGTATAAGTAGTTTCTTTGTCATGTTTAATCATGGGATTGTGGGCTGTGCAAGACTTCTGATGCCGTTCCAAAGAAGCAGGCAGAAAAGTTCTAGGCAAAATTGTTTACACAAAATAATAATCTAAAATGCTTGCTTGAATTTTAAATCATTTAAAAAAAACTATACAGAGTGTTCATAAAAAATTGTAATTTCAGGTTTTTGAACCAACCAGAAGTAGTTTGAAAAAGACTGAAAACACATTTTTTAGGAACACCGTGTATTAATAAGAGATCAAGGAATATGTAACTAATTCTCCTTTTTAATTTAGAAGAAACCCACTGTTATTTCTAACAAATGGCGAAGAGAATCCTTAGACAAAAGTAACAGGATCTTTGTGTGTCTGTGTGTACCTAAGGATCTCGATAACCGCTGAACTGATTGATATAGTTCTACTTTACATTGTAGCTTCACATAGGTCCTGGAAAGGTTTATAACATTTTGGGGGGATTTTACAATTACCTTCCCGAGAGAAATCGCTCCTCGAAAAAAATTTCTCCCCCAAAAAAAATTTTTTTTAAAGAAATGGTGGATGGTTTACTACCAATCCCCCCCTCCCTCCATTTTTATTCTTCTTAAAACTAAAATATCAACCCCCCTCCATCTCAAGTGCGAAGTCGCTAGTAAAGGATAAAGGGAAATAAACTTTATCCTGTCAATTGACTTTAGTTAAAAAATTACCTTTTGCAATGTTCGCAGGGCACAAGAGCAACATCATTCCAATCCTTGAGAGCAGCTGCATTGAATTTATTCAGCTCGTCACCTTTAATCTCGCCCTTGATCACCCTTTCAAGATCTACGGGAGCCTGAAAATATATTTGGTTCATTCTATTTTATTAGATGGCTAAGCATAAGAAATTGATGTCCCTATAATTTTAATTTCTTAAACAATTTAGGCAGATAGATAAGAATAAGGATTACAATATCAATAAGTGGCTAAGCAAAAAAAATCATGCATGGTTAAACGGACAAAGTGGGTTATAGAGCAGACGTTTAGGTATCACAAAAAAGAGAGATAATATTTGATTATCAAAAATTAAAAACAATCCCATCTTATTTACAAGTATAAATAGAACAAAATAATATTAGTAAGACCTATCCCTACCCCTAGCTCTATCCTTGAGAAACCTATCCTATCTTATTTACCCGTAAATATAGAAGAAAATAATATCAGTAAGACCTATCCCTACCCCTAGCTCTATCCTTGGGAAACCTATCCTATCTTATTTACCCATAAATATAGAAGAAAATAATCTTACTAAGACCTATCCCTACTCCTAGCTCTATCCTTGAGAAACCTATCCTATCTTATTTACCCATAAATATAGAAGAAAATAATATTAGTAAGACCTATCCCTACCCCTAGTTCCTTGAGAAACCTATCCTATATTATTTACCTATAACTATAGAAGAAAATAATATTAGTAAGACCTATCCCTACCCCTAGTTCCTTGAGAAACCTATCCTATATTATTTACCTATAACTATAGAAGAAAATAATATTAGTAAGACCTATCCCTACCCCTAGGTCTATCCTTGAGAAACCTATCCTATATTATTTACCTATAACTATAGTAGAAAATAATATTAGTAAGACCTATCCCTACCCCTAGCTTTATCCTTGAGAAACCTATCCTGTCTTATTTACCCGTAAATATAGAAGAAAAAATCTTAAAAGGTTTGCATTGTTTGAAGAAAATACAAGAATAAACATATCCATTAGTACTGCCAAACTTTGTCAAATTTGAAACTTGTAAAATAAAAAAATTTGGATGTATATGTTTTAGTCTGTCTGTTGGTTTCTGTATTTAATATCTAGTCACCTGTTTACCACGAGATAAACAAACCGACATCAAGGAATACATGTTATAACATAGCTTTACTACTTACTTTAAACAACAGCCAAATTAATTTTAAAAACTAAATGTTTTAGGTTTCGTGATTTTATCTGTCTTAGGGTTTTTTTTCTTAACAGTAATGAAGACCTTTTTATCTGGCCCCTCATATATTTATTGTGCTTGTTAGTTATACTTATTCCTGATAAAACCTACTTTACTAAATGTTATTCTAAGCAACCACGAAAGTATTTTACACACACACGAAGGACCAACGAACCATCACAGATGTATTGTAGCGTTGCTTCGCTACTAAAACTACTTTACTTGAGGGGATATTCCAAGGTTTGTGCACATTTTAGGTATTGATTTATTTTATACTAGGCATTACATGAATATTTGGATTTTAACATTTATTTATTTCATCATTTGCTTTAGAAGAATATTTTTAATATTTTTTTTTTTTGGTGGAGCAGCTCATAGTGTCTTCAAAAAAAGAGGACAAAGGTTCCAACGCAGAACTATGCTAATTGAAGTCATATTCCCTTCTAAAATGACGTCAATTGGGATAGTTTGGCCAGGTGTTGTAACATTTGTAAACTATAAGCTGTTTTATTTTTTAAAGTTTTTGAAGACTATTTTGTGTTCAATGTTGATTTATGTGTGTCAAATATCATTTTTTTGGTTCAAACTGAATTTTTAGAAAATTACCGAAAAAACTAAATTTTCTATATTTCACATATTTTTTTAATTAAGGTACTCTTTAAATATGATAAACAATTATTTGTTAGAATGAAGGATCTTCACTTATAATTTAATGAATTAATTTAGCTGTACTTTTACTAGCTACTATTTTTAACTAAAGAACACAGTCATCGTTATTTATATAAATTCTTTAGTCCTAGTTTAAAAGCGTTTCATTAAAAATCCTATTGAAACAGCATAAATTACAATGGGTCAATTACAATGTATACTGGCCTATCATTGGTCATTTGTATAGTAAGATGTCATTTTTTATTGGACACTATACGCTGTTTCAAGCCTATTTACATAGACGACACAACTATGATTTTTAAAATTTATATTATGCTGCTAAAATGAACCAACCAGGTGTCTTCTTTCTAAAAGACATCCAATGATATGTTAGAATTTTGACAAGAAAGTATGTGATTGGTTAATTAGAAAATTATCCCTAATTCAGTGAAGAGGGGGGGGGGGGTGAAGTTAAAGATCCCTCCTTAGGTTTTTGCCTCTCATTTTAATTGTATAAAAAGTATAGTTACTTTGAACGCCACACCTTCCACAGAAAAAGCGAATTTTTAAGAGCCACCCCCCCCCCCCCTACCCCATTTATAATTGGCCATAATTATCTTGTTAATAATAAATTTTAGCCTAGTACAAAAGTAAACTCTAAGCAGGAAAAGATTTGGAATGCATTTATTTCAGAATATCAGTTTATTTTTGGATGTGCGAGAAACTGGCAAAACAAGGATAATAGTGGACAAGAGTATCGCAGCTAGAACAAGCCAATTATATTTTTATTAAATTCATCAGTAGGGTCTTTTTGTCAGTCCGTCAGTAACGGGTAGCTCTTTTCATTAAATTAGACATTTTAGAATCGATAACAAACTTTGCATGATGATTCCTATAACAGCAAGGGAAAATTTGGTGTAACTATTTTATCAGTTTTTACCAATAACGAAATTAATTGGGATAAAAATCACGAAACCTATACGTGTTTTTCAGCTGTCGTTGGGGGATAATGCATCGTAAATTTGACGACCTCTCCATTTGCCCCCAAAATATTTTATTTTTGATTTATTTCGCTTATTGGTTATACCTTGTTCTATAATCGTTACCACAAAGAAATTGGAAAAAAAAAATAATTTGTATGACATTTTTTTCTGTCTTTTTTCTGATTGTGTAAATAGTTACCCTCAAATAATCTGACCAACTGTAATACACAGATTACTAGAGTAGGTGCGATACCAGAGAAAGCATTTCTCTGCTATTTGCATCTATTCGCACTCAAAGTAACATTTTAGATTTTTCGTTCTTTCCTTTTTTTCTGCATAGCTTTTCCGCAAATTGATGCTTGTCCATAAATCTATGCTGAACAGCTTTTACGTAAAATTAGGCGTTAAATATATTACTTCTAATACTTTTAATATGTTCTCTTCTTTTTTCCCTTCATTCTCTTTGTCCATTTGTCAACCCATTGTTTTTTTGTGCTTTGCTACTTATGTATGATGTCATCCTTGTTTTCCACATCTCTTTGGTAAATCTGGTGAAATGGAAGTTGTGAGTTCTGACTTACTTTACAATAAGATTTAGACATTTTATGCGTTTAGATATCAAAATATACAGGTTGAATCACTTAAATAGAGGATGTAGGACAAGTAACCAGCCCCTCCCCACAAATTCACTTATCTTAAAAAACTCTCTAGAAACTTACCTTAACCATGTCACCATGTAAACTTTCTTGTTGTTATTGTATCAACATAAAACTAAACTTATAATGTCAATAGAAGTGTCGATTATGTTTCAGTAAAACTCACTTTTATTTAATGTTATAAAGTCGATATTAACAAAGAATATGCATAATACTTTCTAAACTTCATTAGGGTCCTTTCTTGTAAAGACTTTCCACCCGCAAATAGATTAAAGCCAGGACAAATGCCAATGGTTTACTTGAATTTAAGGGAAATTTTGTAGTAGAATATATCCTTTTATGCTCTATATTTATACACAGCAGATATGGCTAAAAATAATACACCTAAAGTAAACGAAATTGTAAGTAGAAAGCAAACAACCAACGACTAATTGGAAGTGAATTAGAACTAACTTAGAAGTGAATTGATTCTCTTTATATTATAAGCAATGACTAAATTTTAGTATATTTGTGGTATCCGCCTAGGATAAATGGCAGACACCAGAGTTCGAAAAGACTACGGCAGTGTGACAGACGTGGACACCTTACTATAGAGAAGCTACGCTTCTCTAACAATCACTAAATAACAAACAGCATCTATTCAGTTGTTCCTTTATTGAAGGTCTAAGAGTTACTAAAGTTATATACAACAAACAATAGCTACACAGATAGGAATAAATAATCATAACATAAAAAGCATTATAATACACATACAATAGTCAGTTTGGGCAATAATGATCCCCCATCCCTGGAAAGGGTGGGGGGGAATTAACAATGCAGCTTAACCATAATAAAGCTTGTCAGATTCAATCATTAATTTTAGGTATAGGGAGGGGGTCGGCAGACCCCTTCCCCAGGACTCGGGGGAGGGCCTGTGGCCCTTCCCCGAACCCCGGTCAGGGGTGCCATAGGCATGGCTCACGGTTGCCGAATACCACAACTCTCCCCTCGGAAGGCTGGGAGAGGGTTTCCCTACCAGACTTCCGACAGTGGTTGAGGCCTTCGGCCCGCTCCTTAGGGCTAAGATATATACAAATGATAATGATTCAATGGAATCCTAGTGGTGAGTTTTTCAGGGCTGATGGGCTCCCAACGTGGGATAGAAGGTAGAGGCTGACTTTGGTTGGACACGTAGCTCGGCGCCGGCAGGTGTCAGGTTGGCGTGGGGCACAGCCGCTACGGGGCCGGTCAGCAGCGGGGCACTCTGGTTGTTGTTGGCAGCGGCTGGGGCACTGGCTGCCAAGTTGACCGTCTGAGCGGCAGCCTGGCCTCCCGAGGGGCCGCGGGGTCTTCCAGAGGGCGGTCCAGGCCTGCCTGGGCGGTCATGCCCGCTATCGGTCGATTGCATGGACACCATTTCCTCGGCGGCTTCCCGGCCAATGGGAATGGCATCCCAGTCTACTGAAAAGTCCCGGGACTTGGCATGGGTGAGCCGGGCTCTGGCCAAGGCCTTCCTGTACAAGGTTGGATGGTACAGGAACACTTGTGACATCGCATTCATGGCGGCCCGTACACCTCCTTGTGCGGCTGCCAGGGAAATAATGGTCAGATCCCCCAGCAGTTTGAGGATCAACAACAGTAAGCACAGTATGGCTGCGCCATCTCCCCACTCGTGAATAGCTTGTCTGAACCCAGCCCAGACATCCAGGGCGGCCTCTCCTTCCTCTGCCAGTCGGTCGATATTGTAGGACACGATCCCATGGTCTCCAGCGGCCGAACAGCTACCTTGCTGAACGCACGAGCCATAGGACAGGCCGGTCAGCATGGCGCTTTTATACGCTGGGAATGCTAGCAGCTGCTGCCAGTCGTTCAACTCAGCCTGTGAATACAAGCCTCCTGAACTAAAGTCATCCAAGGGTTCTGTCAGCAGTTGCTTGGGCGTATCCAGCGGGGGTGGCCTCTTCTTAGGTGCGGGGGTTAGTTCTATCCAGCCTTCCTCCGCGTGCACAGTCAGGGGGTAGGTGGAGGAGCAGGGAATCTTGGTGGCGTGGCCGCTATACACCCGTGTCACGGCGTCTACAAATCCTGTGGGTTCCACTGGTACTTTGTCCCAACATTCCTTGCTTTCACGGACAACGTATTTGTTGCGTTGGCAGGTAAGCTGGAGCAGGACATCTCCCCTCAGTACAGAGAACGTGCTCCCCTGGACACGCACCGGGTGGGCCGGGTCTAGTTGCTGGAGCTTCCAGCAGTTGGCCGCTACTTCTTCTGCCGCTGTGCTTTTCATGCGTGTCTCCAGGGTGAATCTAATGTAACCTGCATGTATCTGGGCCTGCAGGGGGACATCCACATCCCTGGCCGATACTCTGGGCAGCGCTGCCGCGGCCGGGTCAGCTGCCACGAACAATGCTGGGTGGTTGGTGGCATGGGCCTCAAAGTCGCAGTTCACTATTGAGGTGGGGTTGGTCATGTTGATGAAAAACTGGGCTTGATGGTCAACCAGGAACGCATCCATCACTAGGCTAGGCTGGAGGCTGCGGATCAGCCTCAAGGGGCAATCTCTCCCCAGGTGGTCCCACACGTAGGTTGCTTCTCCAGTGATGCAAGACAGCTCAGAATGGGGACATTCTAAGGCCAGGTGGTCAGATTGGGACTCCACCCGTCCATCCTCTACTACGTAGGTCTCTTCCTTGACCAGCAGCCGTCGTTCCTGGAGCACTAATTCATTGCGGTACAGCTGGCCCTCGAAGTGGACGTCCTCCCCTTCACAACCCACCCCCTCGGGGCTGTTGAAGAGGGCGCCCACCATATCGAGGGTGAAGAACAGGGGATGGTTCAGCTGGAACGTCAGTGGCTGGGTCTTGCCTGGCAGCGTGTAGACTCGGTTCCTGGCCAGGTCTCGGCACGTTTCTGGATCGATCTTGGTTGGCCTCATGAGGGTGGGGACCGAGGTCACCTTGAGGTGACCCCATACCCCACACCTGAATGTCCACTGGGACACAGTGAGCTGACAACTGTATCCTGTTGTTTCCCTAATCTTGACTTGTTGCAGGACGTGTACTTCATGGCCCAGGGGCACCTCCTGGTGTAGCGGTTCCGTGCTACACATCTTTTCTTTATTGTAGGCTGTGACGTGGGTGGGGTTGGCGCAGTCCCACCCCACCAGGACGTAGCTGGTTGTAGGCCACACAGGACCATCCACCAGTGTGAGAAGCTACCAGACAGCCATCTACCTCGCGCACGCGGCTGGGGATCTTCGGCTCGGGTCACGGCTGCTTCTCGGGGCTGGACACGGCTGGGCTGCTCCTGGCTAGATACAAATTTCCATTGAGCGTTATCTTTGTGTGTCCGGGGCACCCCGATACCCTCCCCAATGACAGACTGGCAGGCGACTGGCGCTTGCCTGGGTGTCGGCTCCCCTAGCCCCAAGGGGTCCCTTCCCTTGTCCATGGCATGCCTAGTGGCATGGGGCTGAAGTGCGTGTGGCACAGGCTCGCCCTGACTCACGTCCCTCCCCTGCCCTAGGAACTCAGGTGCATGTGGCACAGGCAAGTCCTTATATCCCCAAATTTCAATCTCCCCAGCCTCTGGTGCAGGGGGCACAGGCAAGGTTGGGGTTTTACAATAGTTTGGATACAACACATTTGTTAAATTTAACTTATCCTGGCTCGACTGGAAGTGCTGGGCAGCTGGGTTCCTTCGGCTGGCAGGGGGCGCTGGATGGTGTATAGTTGGGCTCTCCCTACAGGCTGGTGGCGCTGGCTGGCTGGGGGTGACGGGTGTCACCCCTTCCTCTGGGACTGCTGGCTCGTTCCAGGATCCAGGTATCTCGGTGGCGGCGACGGTTGTCGCCCCAGGCACCAGGTTGGAGGCTGGCTCGTTCCAGGATCCAGGTATCTCGGTGGCGGCGACGGTTGTCGCCCCAGGCACCAGGTTGGAGGCGCTGGATAGCACCCCCCAGTCATCGCAGGTGGCGGCGCCGGGTGGCGCCCCATACATCGACTCTGATGCGCTGGCTAGCGCCTCCTGCCTCTCTCGTTCAACGGCCGCCAGGGCCTCCCCGTACGCCGTCTCAGTGACGCTGGGTAGCGCCCCTCCACTCTTGCTGGGTAGGCTCGGTCGAGCAGGCTCCATCATGTTTAGGCTAAAAGGCTGGGGCCTCAGAACTTCTGGCTCGGCGATGTTGTTGGGTTGCACAAACTCCGGCCCCAGGTGGTTGAGACTGAAGCCCAGGCCAACCCGGTTGGGTTCAGCCGCGCCTCCCAGTACGTTGATCCTGGCTGGAACGGTCCCAAACTGCGGCATTCCGTCGGCTCGGCCCGCTGCGTTGGGGGCGGCTGCTTGCTGCGGTGGTGCTGGGGGCGCGCTCCCTTCCATGTGGGCTACTCTGTTGGGCTTTCCTGGGTGAGCACCCTTGTCTGCGGTGCGCCTACGGCCGGCTACCTGGTCCCAGTCGGCTCTGCACTCGGCCGCCGTATGGCCGGCATAGTGGCAACGCTCGCACTTGGCAGGACGGTCACGGCGTGGCTGGGTGCGTCTCTCCTCTAGGCTGACTTCCATAGGCGTCGGGCAGTCTCGAGCTCGGTGGCCTTTCCCTTGGCAGCGGAAACAGCGGCCTGGAACCTTGTCATCTGGAGCGACCTTCCCCATCTGGTGGAGACCCGGAGCCAAGGCGCCAATCTCCATTGGCTCCGACTCGTCGTAAGTGGGCAACTGGATGCTGGCTGATCCCGTGAGCCCGTCAGTGGCGTCCACTAGGCACACACCCTCCTTCAGCTGCTTGGTAATCATTGTGACGGTGAACATGGCTCGCCTCGTGTACTCAGGTACAGAGGCGATCTCATGACTCATCATTTCACGTTTCACATTAGCGTTACGAATGCCACGATTTAATTCATCGACTAATAATTCGAGATCCTCATGGCTGTAGGCGTCCCTATACAAGGCACACTTTGTGGATATGTATGCTTGTATAGGTTCTGTCGAGTGTTGCCTGTAATCCCTGAAGGCTTGCTTCAAAGTCTGGGATTCAAAGGCGGGACGAAATAACATTTCACACTCGGCCTTGACTTGTTCGTATGTCAAGGCTTGGCCTGCCTCGCCAAACAGATGAGAAGCCATTTCCGCCGCTTGCCCTACCAGTGACAGTAAAAGGGCGTTGCGGCGGTTGAGGGTGTCATGGGGCGGCACGCGGTAAGCCGCCCATGACATCTCGAGTCTGCGGATGTGGGAACTCCAGGATTGCTTGGGCGGTCCTCTATACTCCGGCAGGTTACTCAGCATCAGCTTGCGGTACTCGGCTGGAGCCGGCTGGGGGTCATCCTGGAGCCATCCTTGGGCTTGGTCGCCTCCTGGCGCTTGCGGCTGCTCCATCGGGTCAACGGTTCAACGGCGGGACACAAAGTTATAAGGCAATATTATAAATGGTTTGTCACTTGAGGCTTTCTAGCCTAACAGCCAACACTGTTTTATCACTAGGTTGGTAGTTTAGTTACAAAGATATAACTTAGCTGGACTTGTCACTAGTTTTATTCTGAGGGTGTAGAGTAGGCTGGTAGGGGTAGATAGTTGTTGAGGGTCTGAACTGCTGTCAGGAACTGATTGGGTTTTCCTTTATCACACTATAGATAGGAGGGAGAAGCTTGTAATGCTTTATTTTCTAAAAATACCTCTGTTAGATGCTATGGAGTAGCTCCGCTCCTGTGTGTGTGTGTGTGCGTGAAATCTCCTTTCCTTGCAGCGCGCTTACGCACCGTCAAATCCGCGCACACAGGTAAAACGCGCACTTATCCCTCAACTCGCTCTCTCATTGGTACGCTTTGTCCGTTGAATTTTATGATATTTCCCGAACTCCGTTGTGCGACCCGTAAATGGCGCTCTGTTTTCCCGGTCGCTAGCTCCACACCGTGGGCGGACTTAGTCAAGTGTGGGTAGGAGGGGGGAAGCGCGTGAGGGGACGGGGTAAATCCATCCGTTCCCCCTGTGAGGAAGGGGGGAGTGCTGTGGGTTTGAGGTAACTGTGTGATGAGGTAATGGTGCCCTTTCTCCTTAATCCTAGGCTTTATTGTTATGTCACCTTGATTGTATTGTCTTCAATGGAGAGTGGGCCCCTCCCTTTCCTCTGGAATAAGGGGTGTATTTTGTTGTGCTGGAGGCTTGGGTGGTTAGATTGTTTATCAAGGCATTGTTATATTACATCTAGATTCTATTTTTGGCCTTATCACAATACATAACAGATTTGCTTACCAAGCCTGTTCTATTTTTAGTTGTTATCACAATACACAACAAATCCAAGCCTGTTCTATTTTTAGTTTTATCACAATACACAACAGATTGTTTGCCAATCCTTGCTCATAAATCTATTGTTTAACCATCACACTAGGGTGGTAATCCCTGCAATGTGATATAATATCTGCTTTTCTAGATGGGTGGCTGCGCTGTAGCCTCTCAGGATACTTGGAGTTGACGTAGTTTTCTCTGCTTTGGTACACTACACTCGTATGTTGGCTCGCAGCTCGCAGCTATGTGGCGTGTTTCAGCCTATCGGCGGCAGGGAATGTCCCGTCCTGCTAGCGCCGTATATCCGAATCCGGCTGATGGCGGCAGGGAATGTCCCGTCCTGCTAGCGCCGCTGGTTCGGATCCTGCTATCTCTTGCAGTAAATGTTGGCCTATTTTCAGCCGTTTGCACTTATTTGGCCTGTTTCAGCCAGTCCGCAGGCCTGTTTCAGCCCTTTGAGCGCTCAATTCTCCGTTAGATGTCGGCGCTTCTCGCGGTATTCCGTCAAGTTTCGCTGTTTCACTTCCACAACTGCCGGATGCAGAGTTAGACCTTGCTATCCAGGGTGGGTAATTCAGGTTGCTTGTGTCAGTTTTGCCAGTTTCACTGCTGGGAGTACCTTAGCCTCAGCTGCGCGTCTGCTCTACACTTGTGGTTTGCCGTAATCTCACACAGCTGTCACCAAAAGTTGTGGTATCCGCCTAGGATAAATGGCAGACACCAGAGTTCGAAAAGACTACGGCAGTGTGACAGACGTGGACACCTTACTATAGAGAAGCTACGCTTCTCTAACAATCACTAAATAACAAACAGCATCTATTCAGTTGTTCCTTTATTGAAGGTCTAAGAGTTACTAAAGTTATATACAACAAACAATAGCTACACAGATAGGAATAAATAATCATAACATAAAAAGCATTATAATACACATACAATAGTCAGTTTGGGCAATAATGATCCCCCATCCCTGGAAAGGGTGGGGGGGAATTAACAATGCAGCTTAACCATAATAAAGCTTGTCAGATTCAATCATTAATTTTAGGTATAGGGAGGGGGTCGGCAGACCCCTTCCCCAGGACTCGGGGGAGGGCCTGTGGCCCTTCCCCGAACCCCGGTCAGGGGTGCCATAGGCATGGCTCACGGTTGCCGAATACCACATATTACCTGCCATAAAGTCGCCCATAAAATTTATTTTCTGATTGACATTAAAGTAAATCTTCTTACTAATTCTATTTCATGAAGTAGTCATATTTTTTGTCTGTATCTTAAGATTTCGATGACTACCAAACCAATAAAGTTGTCCCTTTTAGGGAAGCTTCGCATAAATGCTAGGGCACAGCTGCTAGTAAATAAAAAAGAAGAAAAATCCGCGAATCTTACTTGTAAACATTTCAGACTGATGGTTTGTTTGACTTAAACGTCCTTGTTTAAAATTCAAATAAAAGTTTTGAGAAACTTTGTTGTATGTCAATAATATTTAGAATTTTCCAACTAAACGTCCTTCCACGTGAAATGTGCCTGTCTTATCCAAGAAATTGGTTACAGAAACAGATACAATTCCAATAATTTTTGTGAAGATCCAGTTTTATTGCACCGATATATTTTTCACTTTTAATTAGTTTCTATAGATATTAGGCAGCCGCCTGTAACCTCACTGAAATCAACCTTTTAAAAGGTTAAAAAAACAGCTGGACGTCTAAATCTGAACAAAATATGGCAATCTCTCTTTTTTTAAAATTCAAAGAAACCAAACGGGTTTAGATTTTTATCTTAGTCGTGGCTGATTTTCGGCTGGCGAGTCCTGATATCGAGACTTAAATATAAGCTTAAAAATTAATACTATATCAAAATTCAACTTTTTAATGGCTACTTAAAACATCTTACAAAATTTTTTATCACTAAAAGCTAGTTGAAGTTGCATTTTTTCAATTTATGGTACAAATTTTTTGGCAGTGACTATAAAAATACTTTTATATCTTCACTAAAATTTGTAAATATTTAACTTGTTCTTTGAAGCCACTCGCCTATCAAACAATGCAAAGTTTAGATAAATTAAAATTTCAATCACAGCCCTTGTCCCTGAATTAATTCAAAGTAAGAAAGGG
Organism: Acartia tonsa; assembly: GCF_053477335.1. Classification (NCBI taxonomy): domain Eukaryota; kingdom Metazoa; phylum Arthropoda; class Copepoda; order Calanoida; family Acartiidae; genus Acartia; species Acartia tonsa. The sequence continues at coordinate 47,935,196 of NC_137261.1, read as the reverse complement.
ATTGGTAAAAAATAGGCAACAAATTAGATTTTCTTCGGGAATAAGGCAGAGACGCAGAATCAACTAGCAAAATAAATCTGAAATAAAATTTTGGATGTCAGATAGACACAAACCCCAAAACAGCTGAAGTCACGAAATAATTATGAATTAATTCAGTTGTTTGGTTTTGATTTGAGGTTTTTTAGCTCTTTAATTTTCGTTCTCTCAAACTTGTCCCTATGGCTGGCAATGTCAAACAAATCCCAAATTGTAAAAGTTGCAAAGTTTTTGTGATTGACAAATGTGTGCAAGAAGAAGAACAAAATTTGTGCAGTGGAGTCTATTTAATAGAGCTTTACTAGAGTATACAATGGAAATTTTGTGCAGTGCAGTCTATTTGATAGATTTATACTAGAGTATACAATAGAAATTTGTGCAGTGCAGTCTATTTAATAGAGGTAAACTAGTGTATACACTAGAAATTTGTGCAGTGCAGTCTATTTAATAGAGGTTAGCTAGAGTATACAATAGATTATAAAAACCATGACACTAACGGGTCGGCTTGCTGAACCATATTGCGTCATACTAAAGTCATTAAAAATGGTAACTAATGCTGCTATGTTAGGCGCGTGACATCAATAATAAGAATATTGGGAATGACCTGGCCAATTAAAAGGCGCAACTCATTGCCATGCACAGTTAGGACTTCCAGAATGGGAATGCAATCAAATGGTGGGTTGCCTGATGGGTAAAATTCAGGGGTCATACAAAATTTAGAAAGTAAAACATTGAATGATGATTGGTTCATTTATTAAGTTGAGTGTTCAAACGTTTCAACAACTAATAGTAATCTACAAAAATGGTGTATCATCATTAGGGATGTACATCAATATATCAACCATTGTCTTAACCCTTTTGATCCCTGTAAAATACAGCTTAACCTAATATGTTAAGTTTTTACTTACGACTAGTCTATAATTTTTATCTCTATTGTTTCTGGGCGGGTAAAATACTGTTAAACTGAGATGGATAACAGAGGATAAAAAGATTATAATTTTAAGTAAATGATAAAACGATATATGCGTTTAGCAAAGAAAAAACAATAACTAAAAAAATGTTTAGCTTTAAAATATAGAAAAAAAGAAAAGTTTACCATAAATTGTTGTTATTATAATAAGAAACTTTTAGTTTTTGCTCTGATTGCAAATAATTTATGTTTTCTTGCTATTTTTAACTAAAACTGCATTATATAAGCATCTAAAAAAAGAGAAAAACAACAAATACAAAGCAAGATGAAAATATCATTGTAAAGCTTAGAAAATTAGAGTAAAACACTAGAGGGAGAAATTGTTAATTAACTGTATCTCCCCATAGCATCAACATTGTGCAACCTTTGTATTGGGTCATTGAAAATCAACCAATGGTGTTGCATATATTAACACAGCTAAGTAGCAGAAAATTATTTAGAAGCAGACGAAAAGAGTCGTTGAAATAGGAAGGGAGGTAGTTGTCTGCATATACATCTATACTCCAGATCTGTTCTTAGAAACAAATCAGACTAAATGAGACTGGCAGACAAAGTGACTTATAAAAAAACTGATGACCAACAACTTCTTTTGGGTAAAACTTGATAGATAAAAATTCCAATTTCACCAATTACATCTTTTCAAAAAGATAAAAAAACATCCTGTTGTTTTTCATTAAGGTCTGTAAGTAAATTTTATATGCTTAAAAGCGTAGCAACTCAATGAACATGTATTTCCCAATCATTGTATCTTAAAAGTCCGAAATATTGTAATCAATTTTCCAGTATGGCTGTGAAACCGATTAATATCCGGTGGATTAGAACCGTATATAGCATCGTATTAAAAATAGCTATTTATCGCATCGGATTATAGACAGCTTCAAAAAAATTGCATAAAATGAATTACTTACAATTTCAATTTTAATACCCGCGGAAAGCAGTATATAATACGAAGCGATAAATAACTATTCATTTTATTTTATATTAATAATATATGTATGTATAGTAAAGAATGATAAACTAGCCAACATTTAGACCAAACTTTAAACTTTGAAAATTTATATTTTCGAGTGTCTAGCTTCAGCTTTGTATATGCATTGTTGAGACGGCATCATTAATCTTATCTAAGTATATTTTAAAAACATATTTTCATATCTTTAGAAATTGTACATAGAAACATGCTTACTGTTTTTACAGGGTGGTTCCAGGTTTTATTTTTCATAATGGTTGTTGAAAAGTTTTACTCCTTTTATGATATTTTTTTATAAAAAACGATTTCTGAACCCGAATGTACGGATGACAGACTGATATTACCAAAAAATTAGTTGACCTACGTTGTCGGGAAGGTTTAAGGTTCAAGAAAAAGTGAAACGTTGTTCCTACTGCTGCTATGCCAGATGCAGACATGCCTTTGTCCAAACAGGCGCAACTCATTACCATGCACAGTTAAGATTTCTTGACAAAGATCGTGTTATAAAAGGGTTAGTTTACTAAAGGGCATGTGAAAATATAATAATGCACAGCAATTAAGCAAGATGTGGTTTTGGGAAGCACCAAAATAAGATCTCGTGGTGTATCCCGTCCTCTTAGGTCATCTTCAGGCTACCAGAAAGTTAAGCTTTAAAACTTCCTACCTCTGGAGGGGGACGGCGCTGATTTTTAGGCAGCTTTTTCTGTTCCAACTCCCATTTCTTTATACAATTAGGGATGTGGATGGATATGCTCTTGGTACCAAAATCTCTGCCACAAATATAACATGATACTGGCATTTTATTTACAACCTCTGAAACAAATAACATGGCTGTAAAATTTGTTAAATAGCAAGATTCAATGCATTCATAGAAGCTCTTTATATTAAAAAAAGGGATGCATTTAAAAAATAACTTTTGGCCGAAAAATCCAGAATGACGTTATATTAGAATAATGGACTATTCTAATATAACCTCATGGGGGATACTTTAGTCAAAAGTTTTTTAATTAATCCCTTTTTTATAGGCAATATGAAGAGCTTTGCATTCATAACATGGTATACAAATTAAATTATCAAATAAGTGCTGTTCAATTTTTGGGCGTCGGTTGTCGAATAGTTAATTACATTTTATGTATCTTTTTTTTTTAAATTTTAAACTTTTTTGATAAGTCAATAAGTTTATTTAACGCATAGTTGACTTTGTAATTAAATTGTAGAGTAGCTGCGCTTTAATCTTTGTGACAAAAAATAGTTATTTATCGCAAATTATTATAGACAGCTTTCCGAGAATAATATTGATTTATAAATTTTATTTTAAATTCATGGAAAATTGATTGTAATTCTAAGCTATACATGATTTTTCCATATGATTAAGAACTAGTTTTAATTCACCAGATATTTATCGGTTTCGAAGCCATACTGGAAATACCAATCCATCCAGATAAAAAAACTCAAATAAAATCTGACTTTCCTTTGGATCCAAGTGTTTTAGGTAGGAATTGTATAATTGCACATTTTTTACAAATTGCCAAAATTAAATGTTTCAAATCCGATTTATAAAATTATTTTGTAATAATCATTCAAATTCTTATCAACAGGATATTTTTAAAATTATAAATGAATATAACTTTATAAAAACAAAAGTTGATATCTGAAAGATAATTATTAGTTAGGAATAGTTTGTTATACTTGTTTAACTTAGGAGTATTTTATTGTTATTTTAGTGTTGATTGTATGCCATTTTAAAAAAGAAATTAATCCACTACCTAACATGTATTCTGTGAGGGTTTAATTTAAAATGGTGCCACCAAACATGGACGTCTAAGCTTTTTATTTTTAATGGGTTAAAATGAGAAGTTTCAAGGGTTAGAAGGGGTAATATAATATAAATTTTGAGGGGGTAAACACCCCCTTAACCCCACCCGTGGACGTCTATTTATGCCAACAAGACAGTAAGCATTTAAACTTGACCCTATGCCAAACTTAAAACACTTTTCCAATTATCAAATATTGTAACAATATTCTGTAGACATAACAATAGCACACAAATATAATAGGGATAAATCTAACAGGGTTCTTAAGAGATAAGACAATGGCCGATAAATTAATGTACATATAATTACCCCTTTTGTAGATTACAATAAGTGGTTAAAACATTTGGACACTCAACTTAATAAACCAACCAATTAAAATTCAATAAAAGTCTACAAAGTTGTTAAGCCAACGAATATGAAAACGTTAATCTTAAAACTTTGGGGTCTAGTGTAACAAACTACCTAATGTCCCCTCCCTCCCTGTAAATTAGTTTAGGATAGTTATTAATTGTATTGAAAGTTACACAGACCTACATTGCACAAATCGCAGAATATTTAAGTTTTCAGCCAGTCAAAACCATTTTTAGACAAATAAAAATTAGCATGAGTTTGAACAAAAAATCATAATGTAATTAAAATTAAAGTTTTAAAATATCCATGTAATAGAGGAAAAGAATACAAGATAAATTACCAACCTAATAAAAATATATAAAAATAATATTACATAATTTTAAAATTAATATGCCTAATGAAATCTATTGTTTTTGTATAAAAAAAAATTGGCGTGGTTGGTTTCAATTTTGTTAATTACAGAAATTAAATATTTGAACTCGAAATAAAAACATACAATAAAACATAAACCAATTCATTAGTTCTATAAAATTATTTAATGCGTAGCTTATTGTACAATTAAGACGCGTTTGTGTTCTTTTATTATAATTAGTTATTATCCTAATTTTGGCTAGTTAGAATCTGCCTATTAAATTCAAACTTCGCAAGGAGTTTCTTGTCACAATTGGAGGCAAAGTAACTGACACTCTACAAGTTCGTTATTGTTTTTTTCTTCCATCTGATTTTAGAGCATTGCTTTTATGGATATAGTCATCCTTATTTAATTAAGAAAACAGTAAAAACTTTGCAGTATTAAAATATAAAATCCAGTATTTACAACTTTGTCGCTACAGCTCTAAGGTGTAATTTTAATAATTCAATAACAAGGACAATTATTTTTCATAGATGCGAAGCACTTCGATCAAAAACATACTTTTCCTGCCATATAAATAAAAAAGGTTTTTTGTCCGTTAAAATGTATTATACCACTGTACTGGTTGAGCTATCTCTTTTAGGTAAGGTTCATATAGGTCTCGGGATGGTGGTAGACTTGGTATATTTATGTAATCACTAGCCTTCCTACCCCTTTGAATAAAGAGCACCGAAATGCTAGGGGCACATCTACTAGTTTAGAAAGGAGAAGATGAAATAACTTAAAGTCTTCAATTTTATAACGTAAAAATAATATCTTTGTCACAGCAAAGTAGTCGAACATTATAAGGACTTATAAAGCAGTTTCGCTGTTTTATGGTAAATAGAAAGCAATCCTTTGACGCATGAAGTTAGCTCAAATTAAAACTGTCATCAAAAAGAAACTAGGAAACAACTAGGGATATGACAATTGAAGATAAATTCTCCCTCCTAGTTAGGAAGATGGAAATAGATATAAAACTCTAATAGACTAAAACCATCCTGGAACCTATATGAAGCGTCCCAATAATAGAAAACTGAATCGTTTTAGTAGTTAACAAGATCTTAACGGACAACCAAAAACTTTACTTCTATTAGAACATTTTTCATAGTTATAAAGCGAAATATTGACTTCATTCTATTTTCAATCAAGTATACGTGAATAATAGTATAATAATAGTAATATCCTATGATATTGGGGAAATTAAATTGATCATAGTTTATTAAAGCGACTAATGCGCCCTCTTAGAATTCACTTTTTTCATATTTATGTATCTAAAACAGCTACATTGAAACCCTAATCTTCATAGGAATCGCTAAAACTTCATATTGCGTGTAAATATTGAAATCTCAAAACATTGAAAAGACATTAAAAACCTAATCTTCACGAGTTCGATAATAGTTATTTCTTTCATCGTATTATAAACGGCTTTCCGTGGATATAGAATGTACAATTATAAGATTAAAACCAGTTTTTCAGCCCCGAGGTGCCGAAGTCACGGACTAAAATAACTGGTTTTAATCTTATGATTGTACATTTTTATATTCGTAGAAATCCGTTTATAATACGATGCGAGACATAGTTTTTTCGTATGGATGAGAACCGGTTCCTATCCACCGGATTCGAATGAATACGAGAAAACTTTATATTGCTTGTAAAAATTTTCTGTTTCCACCACTAGAAAAGCATTACCATAATGTTTTTTTTTATAGGATCGTTTAAGAATTAAATCAACCCAAAATTAATGTGATCTTATCGATGTTTAAGAAAATTTATTTTCATATTTATTATGAAATAACATCCAATATTACTTATGCTATACCTTCTATTGCTTCGTGTCAGAACGACCATTCCAGAACACTAGAATAATTTTATGGATCTGACTATGTTTCAGGGAGGGAGGGGTCATTGAAGTGTTGATTACACCAGTACCCAAAAATTTAATATCAAATTTTACTATTCGTTTGCTTAAAAACATGAGGTACCATTGGTTCCATTGACTAGCATTGTCCAAAAGTTTTAACCAGTATTTGTGATGTATAGAAGGGGTAATTTTGTGTATAATCATTGATTATGACATAAATTTTCGTTCATTGTCTTATCCCTTATGCTCCATGATGAGAAATAAGAGTGGTGATCAAGAAGGAAGCAAAGTAACCACAAAAACTTTTTCTGCAACGCTCAAACTTTTCCCAAAATTTCAAGGTTAATTTTCCTACTGAAAAATGATTTAGATTCTAAAACTCCTTTCGTTTGCTCTTTTCTAGGAGCGAAGCTTCTCTTCAAGTTATTTATTGTTGTTATGTGACATCAAATGGACTTATATACTGTCCTTCTTAAAGGAAGGGAGGGGACATATTACACTAAATCATACTTGTACCAAAACTACAATAAACCCCCTTTCTCATTCATTGGCTTCAAATTTGATTAGTTCAAACTATCAGTGTCCAAACTTTTCTACCAATAATTAATTCAAGTAAGTTAAAATCATTTGAGATGTACAGACATTTATCGTTTATTCAGGCTTATAAATAATATTTTGTTGCTTTCACTCTAAAATTGTTATTTTTATTTGTCCATCAGTTTGCTTTTGTTGGGTTTCGTTGTAATGAATGTTTTAATACTTGTCAAATTCAGGGATCTTAAAGGATAAGAACATTGGCGATATATTCATGTACCAATACAAATTAAAGTTGTGTGTTTAAAAGTTTAAACAAACCAATAAAGATATTAACCAAATAATGAGTGAAATGGTGTATAAAACTTTGGGTTCAAGAATAATTTAAAGTCCCATGTTCCCTCCCTCCCTACCTGTTTAAATTGCAACTTGCGAAGGAAAAGAGAAGAAGTAAAAAGGAAGAATCAAGAAGAGTATCAAAAAGTTTTTTGTTGATTTTCCTAATGAAGAAAAACCATATGTTCGTGTGATTTGCTTTAATTAAGGATGATTGTATTTTTGAGTACTTTCACACAAAGCTCCATGTTGAACACTATTATTGTTAAGATTAATTGAACTTCCATATTATACATGTTTTGGTTTTACAAACTAATAAAACCCAACTTTTTCCACCAATGATTTTATTTAATTTTCTCTATATACAAAAGGATTTTAACATTTGATCATATCAATAAGTTGAAATTTAATCATAGATGATTTATTGAAGATACCAGCACATAAAAATAGAATTCGCAATTGATGTTGTCAGCTAGTTCAGCTGCAGTTATTTGTGTACAAGGAAAGAGTTGCTGTCAATTATTTAATCCAGAATTGTTTAATTTTCAGGTGATACAGCCATCTCTGTGTATCATAGCTCTCAGACCCAATCCTTACAATAAAGTAACAGGATGTTTGTCTTTAGGCCGCTAGTATTACAATAAAGAGGGAAAAATACCAGTCTCCAGGGACTATGCCTGGAGTTTTACCTGGCAGGATTCTGTAAAACTTTGATACTCGTATTTTATCGATAGCACACTAAAATTATAGAAAATCCATAACATTTTTTAAAATATTAATTTTGTGTCAAAACAGCTAAAAGCTTCAAACGAAAGTACAAACTTTCTGACAATTGCTTTAGAAAAACTACGCTTCCTAATTATTTAAGGTTTAAGATAAATAAATCAATTTAAACATTTAGAAAAACGCTGCCTTTAAACTGTTATTAGGAATTAGGATACCATTTTGGATATTGAACTACATTGAACAAAAAAGTGTGGATATTCAACTATTAAATACTCAGTTTGGGAAATTCTAATAAATACAATTTTGAAGTGTCATAATGTTAACATTAATATCAGACAAATTGACAATGGTAATAAACATATCAATTGTATGTCATTCCTGTGCTACTTAGGCCAACATGCTAGACATTTTACAATATGCCATAACCATGAATATTCATTTTCTTTCAAATAACATTAACTATAAGAAGGTAAACCAACATATATTAAAAATCTATGCATATAAAATAAATATCAAACAATTAACAAATGCGGAAAAAGGTTGTAAGTGAAAAAGTAAAGCTTAATACGGAAAAAACGTGTTTATTAAAAAACCTATAATAAATTGATCCTTAATGCCATAAGGAAAAGTGTGGTTGTAGTGAACGAATAATTAAGATTGGATAGTCTAACAAGATTAGTATGAATGAAAATTTATGCCTTTTTTAACAAAAAAATACTGTACTTTAATGTATAGACATGCAATTACCACATGGAACACATAGAAATTATTTTCCAATATGGCTTCGAAACCAATTGAAATCCAGTGGTTCGCAGCCATACTCAAAAATCATGTTCAGCTTTGAATTACAGAAAATTTTCCTTCGGCTCCTCGTTGCTAACAAAACTTAATTTACTCTTATAATTTTTCACGGAAAGCTGTCCATAATACACGCAATAAATAACTATTATGATGATGAAAAAAAGAAATCTGAAGAAAAATGGCCAAAACAAGCAAAATTTTATTTAGACACATTATTTCCTACTACTTTTGCAGATAGGCTTCCAATTACTACATAGAACAACTAGAAAAGATAAAAACTTTATGCCTTCATAAAAAAGGCAACAAAGCAGAAAAAAGGAGAAATTACAAAAACTTTCAAAAATCAGTTTCAAAACACAAAAAAAATAATAGGACACTGAATATATTTTTGTATTGTAAATTTCAGGGCTCGGCAGCTGCGACTAAGCCTTAAATTTAAATCTGTTTGAATGCTTTGAAATTATTTTTGACAAGAGGGCTTACCATGCTTGGGTCATGTTTAGACTTCCAGCTGTTTTTTAGATTGTGAAAGGTTGTGAGGCTTACAGGACGCGGCTGCCGAGCCCTGGTAAATTTACATCTGCAAAAAATATATTAGTCGGCCTTGTTGCATCTAAACCAAGGATATTGCTTCTGAAGATTTAAAATATTATACCTTTAATATTACTCTTTTTGGCTAATAAAGACATTAAAGTAATAGGAATATTACAATATGGAGATTAATTTGATATCACTGAATAATTAAGTTAAATAATAGAGGGGGCATGAGCTATAAGTATCTCAAATCACGAGGTGGGGACCCTGTGCCGACTTTCAATTGGGTATTTGAATATCAACCAATAGCGTCGGAAATATAAACACAGCCAAGTATCCACAAAAAAAACAAAAAGCAATTTGCAAGTAAATGAAAAAAGTCCCTGACACTCGGGTCAGGTAGTTGTCTGGGTTATACATATTTATATATATGAATACTTAAACATTTATTATAAAGAGTTCAGTATCTATGACTATTTTAATTTAAATCGGTTTAAATTAATTTCAGCGTTCCAATACATATTTGAAATCTGGAATATATTGCATTTTGTATGACCAATGACTGATTTAGACTGTCAAAAATTCTTCCGTTGTCAAGTCCCTGTCCCTAGATGCATCAACAATTGGTCAATTACACAGACTTACAAAATTGTGCATTACACAAAAGTTCGTTAGGATCCTCAAGTCTAAGTCACAAATTGGATAATGAAAAAAAATGAGAGGTTGCGGGTTTCGTTGTATTTTCACAGTAGCTTTTGATAGATTATTTAAGGTTAGGAAATGTTAATGAATACCACGCAGGGTTAGAGCCCCCCGCAGGGGCTAGAAATAGTAGAAAAACTACTGTGAAAATACGACGCAACTACTTTCCATGATCCAAGTATTTTTATTAACGAAGCTACTGTTTAATTCACTTTGTATATTCGTTCTTAATACTAAAGGGAGAATTTGATTTTCTCGGCTGCTATTTAAAATGGACTGCTGATTATTTTCTGATGAAGATACCCTCTGCAAAAGAGCATTAGGAAACAAAATACTCCGTCAGTCCTTCTGTCGGTAATGCTATAAAATGCGTGTATTTATTTAGCTTTTTAATTTCTTTTACTCTTTTCATCCCAATCTAATAATCTTTAGATATACTGTTTTTCAACATTGAAATTGACAGGGTAGGCCTTTTCTTTGATTTGTGACTTGTGCATTTCTTTGTGTGTGTTTGTTTGTTTATATGTGTGCGTGTGTGTGTATGTTTGTTAATGTACATATATGGCGTTTGAAAGTAGTTATCTGTGCATAATTTTATGCATATCAAAATGATAATTTTGTAGTGTACAAATTATTTATGGCTTGTGCTTTCAGATAGTGAGCGGCTCCACCACTAACCCTTAAGGGGCACAATTCCAACCAAGTCGACCAATCAAAATTAATAGATAGTCCCCAATATTGTGCAGCCAACGAATAAGAAACGTAGAAAAGTTTGGGGACTAGTGTAAAACAGCCAAATGTCTCCCCCCCCCTCTCCCCCTCCGTGTTTAAATACCCTTAACAGAACCCTATGAGCAGCATAAAACAAAATTATATCTAAAATGGTTTACAAAAGCTGAATTAACAGAATTAATATGCACATAATGGATTTATTATTAATTGGATCTTACACCAGATTATCATGTACTCTAATAAAGTGAAACTTGTAGCTGCCTAACATAATAATCTCCCCAATCTAACCCCTTTGACCCACCCCCTCCCTTCCTACTGAATTAAGGATAAATCAATGATGTGTATGTTAGCAACCTAAATTTACGACAATTTTCCACTGTCATAATATCCACGTACATTCTATATCCATTATGCACATATTGGTTACAATTTTATAAAGAAAGGATTAAACAAAAAACTTGACAGTTTCTGTTTTAGTGTGTATGTGTGAGTGTGTATGTGTATGTGAGAGTGTGTGTGTGTGTGTGAGTGTTTGTTCTTCACCTTTAATCCTGATTAAGTTTTTGAACAACTACTTTCTGAATGCAGATATTTGCATGTCAGGGGCGTAGCAAAGAGGAGTTTCATATTAGAGTCGTATCCACGGGGTGGTGTAAGTAAGGGGCGTAGGCAGAGGGGTGCAGTAGGATGGGGGTGCTGCTTTTTAGAACCTTAGACAGTAGGTGTCTCATGTCAGGAACATACGAGGTGCAAGAGGCGTAGTCACTGGGTAGTGTATGTCATATTAGAGATGTATCTTTTAGGTGGTGTAAGTAAGGGGTGTAGGCAGAGGGTGTTTCATGTTAGAAGTTTAGACAGGGGGTGTTTTATGTCAGAGGCATAGGCAGGCTGTGTTCTTATCAGAAACGTAGTCACAGGTGGCGCATTTGTCAGATAGTAGAGGGAGTCTAAATTATAAACTTTATTTGGTTAAGGAATTTCTACAAAAAAAATCACTTAGAAAAGGATTAAAAATGTTTACTTGCAATATTTTCTTGCAATTTTTAATAATGTTATATTTCATATTCAATATCATTAGTTTGGATTCTACTAAATCTTGGGATACCATGCTAAACTTGGAGGCAGTGAGTTGACATACAATAACAATATCTTGTGATGGATATATGACACCTGAAAAACTGTCATTAAAACGCAATTTAATTGATTTATGAATCATGGAAAGAAAACGAAGTAGAGGATTTCGTCGTATTTTCACAGTATATTTTTTCCTATTTCTAGCCTATTTTCTAACCCTGCAGGGCAATCATTATCAATCGCCTAACCTAACTTAAAATCAAAAGCTACTGTGAAAACAGCTACTTCTATTTTTTTCCATGGTCCATTTATTTTACTAAAAATGATCATATTTAGCATTTTATCGTAATAACTATATTTCTATAACGTTATGTCTACATTTTTATGTTAAAATTTACCGTTTATTTCACATGAAAGTCATGCTTTAACAATCTTTAATAAGTTGCATGATTATTACGTCAGCACTGTGTCCAATGACAGGTATAAAAACCAGCAATATGCAAATAATAACTTTGTACCGTTAATAATAATATGACCAGAGGTCTAAAGGGATAAGACAATAACTGATATATTTTTGTACATCTCAAATGATGATACACAAAATTACCCCTTCTGTAGATTACAATAAGTGAACCAACCAATCAATATTCCATAAAAGTCGTTAAAGTTATTAAGCCAACGAATAAGAAAACATTATTATAAAACTTTGGGGATTAGTGTATGCCTACAATATTATGTTGATAAAATGCCAGTATACAAAGCTTAACAGAGTGGTAGAGTGAGGCAAATAAATCTTTGAACAAAAAATAAATAGGAAAAGAAAATCCTGTTAATATTTCCATCATTTATATCCAGGGAGAAAGGGACACAACAATTGGAGACAAATTATTATTCCTTTAACTTCGATATATGTTTGTAGCTGAAACAAGATTTTAACATTCATAAAATTAGAAGGAAGGTCAAAACAAAAATAACTCTTGCACAGTGTCAGAACTAAATATACAGGAAATTAATTTGTAAGTCTAAATGAAATTGTGCATAAATATTTGCAAAATTACGTAAATACAGAATACATTAAAAGGACATACTTTCACTTTTATGATTTGATTAAAGATATTTCACGTTTATAATACTGTACCTTGTTGTTCCAGTAATCATTCCCAAAATCATCAGATGAGTAAGACAATTGTAATCGTACAAAAAGTTATTGTCTAAAAAGAAAAAAAACGCATTATTCTAAATTGACGAATTTACTTTCTGGTAATGATTACAGAAATGCTACGCTTTCTAAATTATACCTAATTGTTTAAAGAATCAGCATGCAAAGTTTTAAATCGATAGGAAAATTATTTTCTGTCTAAATTAATGAAAAAAAATACATCTTTCCTTTCATATAAAGTTTCATAATTTTAATAATAAAATTTTAGTGATATCTCCATTGACCTATTCCTGAAGTCTTGGTTTCCAAAGGAAAATTTATAGCCAATACAAAACAGAACCAACACAGATAAAGACAATTTATCTCTCAAAGAGAAATCCAAATATTTTTGTAAATTTATTTTCCAAATGGATTTATTATTACTTGGATCTTACACCAGATTTTCATGTTCTCTAACTAATTGTACATTGTAGCTGGCTAACATGTGATCTTCTCCTCCCCTTTACCATATCCCCTTCCCTCTTTCTGGATAAACATGCTCAAGCTCAATTGGCGACAAATTTTTTCCTGTCTTAATATCCATGTATATTCTACATCCATTATTTTCCAGTATCGCTTCGAAACTGATTAATATCTGCTGGATTAGAACCGGGTTTCAGACATAATGAAATAATAATCAACATTTTTTTATTTTAATATCCTCGAAAGTTCTCTATTATACAATGCGATAATAGTTATTTCTTTCATCGTATTATAAACAGCTTTCCGCGGATATAGAATGTACAACTATATGATTGTACATTTTTATATTCGTATAAAGCTGGATATAATACGATGATAGACATAGTTTTTTAGTATGGATTAGAACCGGTTCATATCCACCGGATTCGAATGAATACGAGAAATAACTATTCAAATATTTTTTTTATAAACCTATATCTCTACTAAAATAGATAACCTAGTAATTTTATTTTTTTAAAGTAAAATATAAATTGAAAAACCTAAATATCCAAAAAATCATACATAATTGGGTTTTATCCATAAAAATTTTTAATTCATAGAACCTTCTTTGATTAAATTAATTCTTGTTTAAATTAAAACAAGCAAAAAAATTGTTTAATTGTCTGTTTTTTAATGTAAATTGTAAATAGCAACCCACAGTAAAACATTTAATCTGTAGTAAAAAGTAAAAATGAACGTTTCTTTTTACATTTTCAGACGCGTATCTGCTATATAACGACTGTTTTATACGTTCGTTCCACAGTCTACAATTTTTCAATGAAGATTCTTTTTCATAAATAAATGCAATTTAAACATTACAATTAGTAAATTTTGATAACATTTTTCGTCAATTTCCCTTCAAATGCAAAGCAGACAAAAACGAAATTTCTAAATAAAAAACCTATTTTGGGTGCTTTATTTTGGGTGGGTAATAGACATCAATAAGAGTTGGGGGTTAAAGTGTCCAACTAACAGGTTTTGGGAATTATATCAAATTAAGTACTGTATTACATTTAATTGTTCTTTTTAATCAAACATATTGATAGCATGTAAGCTGTGCCCTGTTTATAAGGACTCAATCTTAAGCTCGGATAGCATTGGATAGTGATACACCACGAGATCGTATTTTAGTGTATCTCTACTAGTGAATCGTAATGAGATGCGCTTGTTTTGGGCCAAGGCATTCCCCCTACTCTAACTGTTTATGTCGCTCACCTAAGATAGCATCAGTATGATTCATTTTTAACGTCTTTATGCCGAAATTCGAACCTATTACCTTCCCGACAACTAGCGGGTGCGCTACGTGTAACACAGAGTTGCAAATATGGAATTAATCTTACTTGTTTATAATGAAATTGTTACAAGAGGACGGATTCAGTAATTTCCTAATTTAATTTATTCACAAAAACAAAAATAAAGAAAAAACAATAAAAAGTATTTTGTATTTTTCGAGATCATATACACAAATACAGCAATCTAAAGAGATAAGACAATTTACTATAAATATGTGTGTAACTTTAATGAGGATACACAAAATTACCCCTTTCTTTAGATTACAATTAGTGGTTAAAACGTCTGGACATCGATCAAATTTCAATAAAAGTACCCAAAAATGTTAAGCCAATGAATAGGAGGAGATCATTATAAAACTTTGGGGACAAGTGTAATTAACAATACATTGTCCTTTCCTTCTGGTTACAACTAAGCAACTGAACATTTATGAAGAGCGAAGCTTTTGAGTGTATTTGTCTGTACGTTGGTGCAAGGGTATTTCTGATATAAAACTTGAAAGTAAGCACATTTACTAAATGATAATCAATAATATTTTTAAAAGCGAAGCTTTTCTATAATTAGGGTCGGTCCGTCCGTCCGTCCGTAACGGATAGCTCTTTTCGTTAATTTAGGCATGTTAGAATTGTCCTATCGATTTCAAATTTTGCATGGTGATTCCTTTAGTAGTTAGGTACGATTTAGAAAGCGTAGCAACTCTATAATCATTACCAAAATGTCCGTACGTCCAATTTAAACATGTTGTTTTTTACTTTTTTAACAACTAATTTTTATGTGATCTAATAATCCGATTGATCTGATTTTTGGTATACTGATTCCAGGGACAACAAAGTATAATGTTATAAGCGAAGCAACTCTATAATCAAGTCCTAAATATGTAAGTATGTCCATAAACATTATCCTGTATAAAGCAGTTTTTCAACAAATTCACTTACAATTTTGCTTTGACTCTTATACTTATATATTCTGATTATTCAGTTCTGACACTATATAAGTGTTCATGTCCGTTTGTCCTACCGTTTCAGTGCTTCGCTTTTATGGATGTTGTCATCCTTGTTAAAAATGCATTTAGGGTTAAATATAATTAACTAAAAACCACACTATATTCATCTTTAATGACTCAAAAATCAGGGAAAAACCATTTATCACTTATTAGGTTTTACCAAGTATGGACAAGCACTTGATTATACCAAATATTTAATATGTCATCATAATTAGCTATACCTAATATTTGATATCACAACATTTATCTAAAAGTAGTAATTTTTTCCTATTCGATATTACAACTTGGGATCCATGTCCAAAAACTTGGAGTATTAGTAAGGTAACGCCCTACAGACAACTAACTCGTTAATCTTTGTCTCGTTAATTTTATAATGACAAAGACATTACCACCACTCTTACTATTAATGTGCTGTGCCTGACATAGCAGCAGTAAGTATCACTATGGACGTCTCCAGTATGACGCAGTCTGGTTTAGCAAAAATGTTACCAATTATGCTAAAGACCCCTTACTTAAGTAAGTCTTGAAAAACAGTTAAAAGTAAATATATTTAATTTGAATCATGCTAAAAATAACGCATTTCACTTAACGTAAAGAAAATAAGTCACTAAGTGGTTGAAATCAAAGTTCAGTTACTTCATGGGATGCAGGGATAAAACAATCGGAGATCAAAAAAAAAAATTCCCCTCCATTCTTATACCGCCGAATGCTCTTTAAGAATTTGAAAACAGGGGGGGGGGAGAAGATTATATTTTTGTATTTGCCCGTTCCCTGCCTGAATAAGCGTTAACCATGTGTTTTACTAGAATTTTAGGTTGACTAATTAGTTAATCTGCCAATTTAAATATGCAGACACCATAGAAAACTACAGATTAATAGACTGGTAGCAACATTTAACTATTTTTCCCAGGGATCTAAAGAGATAAGACACTGGCCGATAATTTGATGTATATCTGCAATGATGATACACAAAATTACCCCTTCTGTAGATTACAAGTGTATGGTTGTAATTGGTTGGTTCAACTTATTCCCCCTCTTTTTCTGTAATTTTCTTTCAAAGTGATAAGATTCTTAAAAATAAAATTTTTGTCTTTAAAAACACCAAATTATTAGCGATTTGTCAAAATACAATTTTAATATTTTTTTGTCTGGGCTGACGTTGTCATTATGACGACAATGGCATTGGATATACAATAAATACCCCATCCCCTCCTATTTTGATGGATGAACAAACTGATCAATAAAAGATGTTAATGCTAGGAATCAAAATTGACGACAATTTTTCATAACATTCACGTATATTCTTCATCCATTTTCGCAAATAAGAGTTGATGTTCGTTTGCCTACGGTTTCAGAGCTATTCTTTCATGTATGTTGTCATCCTCGTTTTTTTAACAATTGCTAATTCACAATCTATGATTATCTATGGCACAGCTTGGTAAAAAGTATTTGTTTACATAGTGTGTGTGTGGACACAACTATTTCAAGAACAACCTTTCACAACATTAAGTCAGGTAGTAAAAATATTCCACTTTCTACTCATACTGAAAGGATACATTTCTGATTAAAACTTATAAAAATAAAGCTTAAGGTTGTGTGTTTATCCAGTAAGTCGAAAATGTCTGTCTGTCTGCTGGTACCAAAGTATCTTACTGGACCGATTTGGTTCTCCTTTACAGTGAAGCTTTTCATAGGTTCAGGAGAAGGATAACATCATCATCCTACGAGAAATTACCCATACAAAAAAATAACCTCCCTTGAAAATTGGGGGGGGGGGACTACCCCTTTCAACCTCCACCTCAAGAGGTCTTAAGGGGCGTAGCCGCTAGTTTAGTATAAACAAAATAAAACTAATAACTTTTATTACTTTATTTGATTATTATAGTTGTGCTCATAGAGTTTTAATTTATAATTTTATGATTATAAAAATATCTTTTTTTAAAATTTTAATGCTAAAATCAATTTCCTTTTTTCTTCATGAATGAATCATTGCAAAAAAAATTATTGTCATCTTTAATAAAATATGATGACAATTTTAAATGATTTCAATTAATCATTGTTAAAAATTTTTAAATAAGTTTGAGTCAATTGATTTTATCTGTGTATTTTAAATTAATTTGTAAAGAAATTTTTTTGCCGTTACTTGAGCGTGCTTAGAATAGTAAAATAATCGAAAAAAATAGTTGCTTGACTAAAAGATTATGAATCAATTTTCAATAGTGGCTTCGCCCCAAGAGGTAAAATTTATACCAAAATCTCAAGCCTCGGACAGACGGACGTACAATAGAAATATGCAGACCTACGAAAAAGTTATGAAAACAATAGTCTTGAAATGATCGGTGAATTGTTTCATTTGTAGCTCCTCTAAATAAAGAATTGTAGTGAAATAATTGTAAAAAGAAAAGTTGTTGCTGGACAGAAAGCTATAAGGATATTGGCATGGATGTAGAATATACGTGGATATTATGACAGGAGAAAAATTGTCGTCAATTTAGCTTGCTAACATGAAACTCATTTATTTGTCAGTTCGTTAATTCAATAGCAGGGAATGGGTAAAGGGGGAGGATAGGGAAATCGTTATTTTAGCCAGATACAAGTTTCACTTTAATTGAGTACATAATAATCTGGTGTGAGATCCAGGTAATAATAAATCCATTGTCAGGATGGCACACAGTCACACAAATGGTATATTCATAGATACTAACAGGGGAATATTTCAAAGTGTTCATACAAAACGATCCGCCATAAAAATATAGCAAATATGCAAGTTTTTGTGGCAAAATCTATAAAAAGATTATTCCATATATCCGCTCATAAAACTGTAATTCGTCGGCCCATAGATTATGTAACTAAGATTTTTATGGGTTAAAAAAAGATTTTTTTTTATAAAACCCATAAGGAAAAAGGATAAGAGGATAAATACTCACCCCCTTTTCATGGTAAAATACTACTTCCCAATCCCTAAATTTTAAAAGAAAATTTAGCAGACGAAAATCAAAAGCCGCCCAGGGCTTTTTGTATGTCAATCATAAATAATAATGTGAATAAAAAGAAAAGCGATATTTAGCAAACAGCCATGGGCAGTCAGGATCAGCTGAATGTTTATTATGAAAAAAATTTCCCCCTTTTTAGAAATGAAAGGATTCATCTTTCATGCACAAATTCTTTTAAATAAAAATAGATTCTTTGTAATTTTTAATTAAAACATTAAAACGACAATATCTAAAAGTAAAAAGTAAAAAAAAAATATTTATTTAGATGTTGTTATTTTAGTATTTTTTATATTTAATAACAAATTTTTTTTTATTTTTAATTAAAATATTATATTCTAATTATTTTGTAATCCTCCCACTTGAAAAGTGGTGGAATAGCAATAAAATTTAGCGTGGCAACAGCGCTAATTAGGCCTCTAGGCCCAATGCCTATTTTCGTCTTCTAGTTGCTTCGATTCCTCTCTTTTATTTTTTTCTCTATGATAAAACCGCACTTTTTTTTTTTCTTTTTTTATGTGTTATTTTCTTACTAGATAAAAACACTACCTGTTTCTTTGTTTAAGTATGTTATATGTTTTTTTATGCACTTTGCTGCAATTGTATTTATGCTATTATGATCAAAATAAAATCAGAACCATCACATAAACACCGTATTTGAAGCCTAATATCTTTTGAATAAATATTAATGTATTTTGGCACGAAACATCATTTCTCTTATTCAGAACATTTCAAGATTTTAACAGAAAAGGGATATTATATAAATATATCATTTTGTCAAAAATTTTCTTCTATACATTGATATATCATTACTGGGATGTTGCAACAGATTTACATGTACTCTGATAAAGTAATGCTCGCATCTGTCTAAAGTAACGACCCATCCCCTTTACCACATACCCTTCCCTCCTACTGGATGAACGAACTGAACAATAAAAGATGTCTATATTAGCATGCTAAATTTACGACAAAATTATCCGTTCTTCTGTAAACTGTTCTTATTGCACAAATATCAAATTGATGCTTACAATTTAAAAAAAATTTCTTACTTTCTAATTTTGTCGCTAATATGATAATATTTCTGAAGCTAAATGTACATTATCAATATTGTCGGTTGATATTTCTCCTGTTATTTATTCAGTTCTGTCATTCAGTAGGAGTTGAGGGGATTTGGTATAGGGGATGAAAGGGTAAAATTGTTATTTTAGCCCGCTACGTGTTTAACTTTATCAGAGAGAATGAAAATCTGGTTTAAGACATATATAATACATCCAGTGCAGTCCCTGAATTTGAATACAACTGAAATTCATACATATCTCTATATGTAAAGTAGGTAATATCCCCTCAAGGTTTTTTGTGTGTAATTCTAACTTTGGTAGCTGGTAAGCATTGGGGGGGGGGGGAGGTTGGTATAATATTTTAACGACAAAGACCAAACTGCTGTAAAATTGTGTCAAAATGGATCATTTTTGACACAATTTTGCAGCAGTTTGGTCTTTGTCTAATTAAACTTCTAAAAGAGTATATTTTCTGAACCTCTAAATAGTGCCTGTAAAAAATGAAACTATACAAAACAAATGATAGGCCAATACACAGACTAAATTACCAATGACAGGCCAGTATACATTTGATGTGACCATTGGTAGGCCAGTATGACATCGTTTTTTATAAGCTTCAGATCTATTTATCTATTATTTCATATGGTATGTTAGGTTTCGCATTTATGGATATTGAAAATTTTCATACTTGTTTTAATCAATATACAAAACAATTATAACTTATCTAAATAACAATGGAACACTTGTATTTACTAAAAACATAACATTAATATATCGATTATTTTCGTCTGTTGTATTTTTTTAGATTGCAATCTTACTGTTTTATTAAAAAAGATTCAAATTAAAATGACATTGTTATTTATTTCAAAAATCTTTCTTTGAAAGTCAACAACTTAGCTTAAACCATGTCATTTTTATTACACATTTTTTGTCCTTTAAATTTAATTTTTAAAATCCATTTACTTTATTTGCTTAATAAGCAATTAATCTATATTATAGAGTGCTTTGCAACGATATTTAGAATATTTGGCATGGATATTTGTAGTGCAGCTACTCAATAATTTTTAATCCACAAACAGTAAAAAGTATGAAAAAAAATATTTGCATTGATACTTAGAATCAGTGTTGCGGAGCCAGAGCCGAGAGCCGTGTAGCCGCCATATTTTTCTGGAGCCGGAGCCGTAATTTTCGTTAAAACGACTCCGGCTTCGGGCTAGATAAATAAAGAGATTTATTATAAATTATAATTTGGTACATCTGTTTTGTCATGTGCAAATGCCCTTTATAAGTTTTTCAAGTCAATTTTTATCAAAATTTGGACTTTTAAAACCTTCAAAAGTCAAAAATAGACGTGAGGGAAAAAAATATGTCGAGTTTTTCTTGATTTTTAGTCGGAGCCGGAGCCACACCAAAATCAAACGGCTCCGCAACGCTGCTTAAAATAATTAAAGTATTGGCACGTGGCGCGGATACTCTTCTACAGAGCCATGTATGTATGTCAAAATTCTGAGCATA
This sequence comes from Acartia tonsa, assembly GCF_053477335.1. Taxonomy (NCBI): domain Eukaryota; kingdom Metazoa; phylum Arthropoda; class Copepoda; order Calanoida; family Acartiidae; genus Acartia; species Acartia tonsa. The sequence continues at coordinate 47,913,848 of NC_137261.1, read as the reverse complement.
TACACATCGTTATTAATATCAAAGTTTCTCTTAGATTAGCCCGTTGCCAATACAAAGTACATATCGATAAATCCATACGACCATCCTTGATGGTTAATAGTCAGAGAGACTGTTTATTACACTAGTCCCCAAAATTAAGAGGGTGCAGATAAATAATTAATTGACTTGCTGATTAACATATTAATAGTAAAAATTATTTATCATTCAACTCAACATTTGTATTCCTAACCTTAAGTAACAAATTCTGGTTAGAAATATTATTCAAAAAAGTTTTATATTTTAACCTAAGTTTAGATGAAGAATAAATATCTTGATTTACTTGGAATTTGGTGGAATCTCTGCCTGAGAGAACTTAATAAGTGCATTCAACAATCACACCTATGTGCAACAATAATCTGGTTATACGTGGATATATGATATTTGTGGATATATATACAGGGTCAATTTAGCTTGGCAATATGGACCTCATTTGATAGTCAGTTCATTGTCCAGTAGGATGGGAGGGGATGTTAAAAAGGGAGTGGATGGGGGTATCGTTATTTTCTTCAGCTTCGAACATGCCTTTGTCAGAGAACATGAAAACCTGTTGGAACAATTAAATAATAATATATCGCTTTGTTCAATCAAATTTATTTTTAGGTTAGCCAAAAGTAATTTCATAATTAACTGAATAATATTCAAATCATTTTTTTATTTTAGGATTTCTATGATCATGTTTTAATATTTTAGCAAAGTGTTCAATAAAAAAAATAAAACCTTAAAATTGTCCAGGTAAATGAAAATTATATTCTGAAAGTTAGAGTTTTAAAGATAACCAAAGAATTTTAGGTTGTTATTTTTCATTATCTAGTTGTATTATTAAAAGATTAATTAAATTCTAATAATAATTTCAATAACTTGAACACCAATAAAATGCCAAGTGAAAGATTATTTCCATAGCTTTAACAATAACATACTTAGTGAAATAGAGAAGTTTTGTGACTTAAACTGTGCAAAAATTTCTAGAAATGCTTATTACACAAAGTATTATCTATAAATAAAATAAAAAAATAAAACAATTAAAGTGGTTAGTCTATGGCCTACTCCAAGGCTTAATTACTTATTGCTATGCAATTTGTAATAGGATTTTATTATGTATAATCAATATTCATGCGCATACATTACTTGATAAATTCTATCAATTTAATTCAGGTTTAGTCCTTTTGGAGAAAATTACTTTCAAAATATAAAATTCGTTTTTCAAAATCCCATTTTTTGTTGAGGAGTAGTGTATTTGTTACTTGTTAGAGAAGATATATAGTTGTGGGTGTGGGGGTGGTGGGGTGTCAAGATATCAAGGTTAGGAAAGGGCAGGTAGCTAATTGCAGTGGAACTGTGTGGAAACTAATTATTGATTCTGCATCATATTCATTTATGTCAAGTAATTGCTTTCACTTCATAGATAAGGAATGTAGATATCATTTCAGTCAATATAGGATTTCATTTTTTTTAAATACTTGAAAGATTAAAGTAAAACAATAGAGGGGAAAGGGGTTAAATCACTGCATTTTCTAACCCCGTGTTCCCTGTGCCGACTTTGAATTGGGTCTTTGAATATCAGCCAATAGCGTCGGGAATATTAACACACTCAAGTCGCCACTAAAGTGCAGAAAGCAATTTGCTAGTAGCCGATATATAAGGTCCACAACACTGGACCCAGTTAGTTGTCTGGGTTATACAATATACATATTATTAATAGAATTATAGGGTAGGTATTTTTTTTCGCACAATTGCTTTCATGCATAAATAAATATAGCTTAAATGAGCAGGTCATGTCAGGTAATGTAAAGCTTATTTATTAATTGCAAATGCCTGGTTATAATCCTGGTTTACAGAACAAAAAATCACTTAATTAAATGAGGTAGCCTTTCTGATAAATAATTATTCTATTAATATGTAATATGTATTTCAAAGTTTGCTTGCTAATTCTCCTCCCCTTACATCTGCCTGAATAAACATGAACCAAGATAATTATGCATGGGTAACCTGTTTCAAAAACTGAATGCAATGAAATTTTTTAATTAGCGACAATAAGCATATGAAAAAAATACCCAATGATGACTTAAATATAAGTAAAAATACCCCTTAAGTCTGTTTGTAAATAACAATTAATCCAAGATAACTTTTTGATACTAAAAAGTCGACAAAAACTATTGAAAGTTAAAGTTACCAGATTGATTAGCAATCCACCTAGTAAAATTTTGTGAATGGGAGTAAAGACAATGAAATTCAATTTGCTTGGAATCATTTAAAGCAAGGAACCAACCCAAAATAAAAAAAAAATGATATCTTGAAATTTTCAAAAACAATACTAAAAACTAATTTAACAATATACTTAAAAAAGGATAAGGAAAGAAGTTTTTAATACAAGTTTTTTTTAGAGGTTTAGACTAAATCTCAATAGGTGATGTAATTAAATTCTGGAGAAGGAAGGATTAGAACCAATGCTCGAACAGCACAATTTTTTTATTGCTGCGTTAGTTATGGACAAAATATTCCTTGTTTTATATACATGACCTTTACTTTTTACTTTTTTTATTATTTCAAGTGCAATGTGTGAGCTTAAAACCAGACGAGAACAATAAAGTCCAAATGTTATTTATGAGCGTTGTAATTTGATATCTTATATTTGCAATTATTCATTACCACCCACTCAACTCGAGGATAGTGATAAATTTTAAACAATTTTTGTGGAAATACTTAAATTTTATGCTACATTGTATTTATTCAAACAAGAAGAGACTAAAAAGATCCTTTACTTGTCCAAAAATTTTAAAAATTAAACACAATCTCACATTTTTATTAAATCTTGGAAAACCAATGATTTTAATCTAAATAAGGATTATTCTAGTTTATAGTATTAGTTTTCAGGATGTACAAAGATTCATTATATGTTGTTTTATCCCTAATTAAAACTACATAATGTCTGTCCCTCTCCTTGGTATAGTTTGCAAGCCAAATGTTTTTCTTATTACAAGAATGGTCAAAGAAAAGGTACCAAATATCAACAACAAAAATTGCCGTCAACTTTTCCATGTGTCTACATTTTTCATAATTAAGTAAAATCAAATGTTTAAATGGGAGTATAACTTTTACAAATAAAAGATCAAATATTTCTTCAAATAGTTTTCTTTGTTTTTAATTTACTTCTTTTTTTCTGTATAAGGACAAACAAATAATTATCAAATCTTGATGAAGGATTTTTATGACAAATTACTAGAATTCAGGAATATGAGGAGACGGAGCCAAAGATTATATTTTCCGGTTAATATCCGCTAAATTAGAACCGATTCTCAGCCATAAGAAAAATCATGAATAGCATCGTAATGCATACAATTTTCCACGAACAAAACTGGTTTTAATCTTATAACTTTTTATTTTTATATCCGCGGAAATATGTCTATAATACGATGCGATGAAAAACTATTATATGAATCGGACGAATTTACCTATGTTAAAGTATAATATTCGGAAAATAAAAGCAATTTATCGCTGGCAAAATATATTGATGATTGAAATTGATTTTATTCTTGACCACAAATTTTTCATTGGAATTTGTCAATTCTGTTTTTGTTACGATAACTGTTTTTGATGTTTAAAAATCCACATCTAACTTGTAACTGCTCTGTTGTTTGGTCTATCAGTTAGTCAGCCAAGAAAAAAGCAGAATAAATAAACTGAATAAATAAATGAATGAAAAAAATTTTCACTATTTTTTGCTTGCATTTATATAGATTCGCTTGTTTTAGCGTTTCTGTATAAAATACGCAATTACTTTACATAAAGATAAAAATAAAATATGATGTCATATTTTATTTTTATTTCATTGATTTTTAAGGTGCGATACAGCCAGACTTAAAGGATTCATTTATGACTGCTTTTAATCATTATCTAAGAATGTACTTTCTTATTAGTAGCTAATCTATAATTCCCAAAACCATATGTCTGTCCTTCCGAATTAAATGTAAGAAATTGTATATTTCTCGTCTGCTATCTTAGATAGAAAGCTGAGTTTTTATGTGTATGATATTGCTATCCAATAGAAATCTACTCTGTTCATTACTTGGTTCCGTCGGGCTGTCTGTAAGACTCTAAGGGAACAAATGGCATCCCAGAATTCTCAGATATCAGTTAATTTTTAAAGACGAAAAAAGTCGCTCAAAAATCAACATGTTACGTCATAAAAATGAGGGATTATCCATCACTTTTTAGGGGTTTTCTTTCCCACTCCTATTCTCCTCATCTCTCATTTTTAAGACGTCAGAATTTTTTTTTTTGAGCGACTTTCTTCGTCTTCTTAATTTTTATTACTGCGCTATTTATGGACATTATTGTTCTTGTTAAATTATTTAAACAAAACATTTAAAATCCAATGACTCATAACTTTAAAGCCATGTACTTTAGATAATATATAACAAAGGACAGAGAAATATAATCAACAATTTTGCTGGATCAATAAATCTTATGTTATGTTAAAATAGACATTGTTCAATCATTTTAAAACGTCCAACAAAAATAAATTATTTAAGTGTCTTTCGAAGATACAAATGCTTTAAAATCACCATAAAAATAATTCAAAATTTAGAATTACTAAGAAAATCTTCCAAATTTAATATTGATTTCCTTAATTATTGTTTACTTTAGTTTTAGCTGAAATCTTTTTTGAAAAGGTTTTAGAAATATTAAAGTAAAAGAATGTTAAAAATAAAAAAAAGTAACCCGATGCATCAAACAGCTGAATTTTGAAAGCAAAGTTTAATGAAATTATTGTTCGTCTGCTAGCAAAAGGATCTCCGCGATTTGGGCAAAGTAGTCTGGAATATTCATCTATACTAATACATTTATTTTAAAAACCATGAATTTGATTGTAAAATTATACTATTATAATACATTTCCTTATCCCAAATAGTAACAGGTTTATATGTGTATTTGTTCAAAAAAAATACTATTGCATGATTAAACACCAATTATCTCGTTAACATTTAACAAGAACAAAATAAAGGTTGGACCAAAAAAATCAAAATTATGTTTTAAAGAAATAACTTTGTAAAAGTTTGAAAAAGAAATATAAAATGAAAAAATCCTATCAACATATAACAACTATTATATTTAGCAAAAAAACATAAAATATTACTACTAGTGTTATGTATCATATTTATAATGCTTTATTTAACCTTCCGAGATAACTGATGATGTTTTTTTCTGAATCTGCATGATAAAATTTCTCATACATTCATTTGACCCGCCATAATCACTTACACCCACCTTAGATACTAACCAAAAATGTATAAATTATATGGATATAGAACATACGTAGACATATTGACAGAGGAAAATTTGTCGTTAATTTAGCTTGCTAATATGGAACTAATTTATTTGTCAGTTCGTTCATTCAGTTGGAAGAAAGGGGATACTGTAAAGGAGTTGGAAGGGAGGTATTATTATTTTAGCCAGCGGCGTGCATCACTTTATCAAGGTACATCCAAGTATCAATAAATCACCTATTATCATAGGCTTCAAATAATTTTTTCTTTCTTTTTGTAATTAAAAGGGTTACCAGTCATGTTAGACAATCGTATTTTCTGTATCTTTTGTTAAAATTCGCTTGTAATGATTTTTCATCCCTGTTTTAATATAATTAATTAAAAACAGATTACATAAAATTAAACCAGCCTTTTTTAACCAGGAAGGAGGGGAAATTGGGCTGTTTATTTTATCAGTCCCTAAAGTTGATAATAACGTTGACCTAACAACTTTGAGGACTTTTATTAAATTTTGTTTCGTTGGTTTATTAAGTTGAGGTTCCAAACGTTTCAACCAATAATAGTAATCTAAAAAGAGGTGATTTTGTAATCATTGTTGGGGATATATAATAATTTATCGGCCAATGTTTTATCAATATATCGCTGATTTTAAACTCTTTTCAAGGAATAATAATATAATCCTACGAGTGGTTTATTTTATACCATTAACATTACATTGTGTGGATATTATAGATAATATTGTTATCAGGTATAAAAATATTTATAAATGATATGGAATCATATCATTTTATCATTCGCCAACCAATAAAAAGAACTATACATCATTCTTTCATCTAGAATAAAGGGAATGATTTTGCTTGTCAGAAATTTCATGCTATTTCATTTTTGGGTGAAAAATATCTATAAAACTATTAACTGTTTAGAGCTGGTTTTCAACCAAATTAAATCAATCATATTCTGAGCTTAACTTGATTTAATGGATTTACAGAAAACTAATTAATATCAAGCTCCTAAAAATGCCATAATAGATAACTTTTTTCAAGAAAAAATAAAGCTTAAGAAAAAAGTGATCTTTTATTTCATAGGTATTGGAATAAAAAAAATTTCTCTACATATAATATCTTTTACAACAGATTTATTGTTCCTTGGATCTTAATACACCAGATTATCATGTACTCCGCTAAAGTAAAACTAGTAGCTGGCTTAAATAACAATCCCCCGATCCAACCCCTTTACCCAATCCCCTTCCTTCCTAAAGGATGTCCACGTTAGCAACCTATATTGATGACAATTTTTCCCCTTTCATAATATCCACATATATTCTATATTCATTTCTCTTACACACCTTCTTCCTAGACCTCTGTCTTTAGCCTCATTTATCCAATAAATTTACTATTGTTTTTATTTTTATACTTTTTTTCAAGACTCGACAGCCGTCAACCAGCCGCCATTTTTTAAGTTTTGCTACTTTAAAGGGACTCGTTTTTCTTTATCATTTATTTAGAAGTAAAGACGAAAAATATTAACGATATTACCATTTGTAGCATTTGTTTAAAAATGATTTAATGATTGTGTATCAAAGTGGTAGACAAAAAAATTTTGTGGCGGCTCTACGTACGGATAGCAATTTTGAAGTCATACTTTTCATATTCAAAATCTAATAAATATCTAACGCATCGTATTATAGACAGCTTTCCTCGGCTATTTACCAAAAATTATAAATTTAAGATTTACTAGCCCCGAGGGATCGAAGGTCCGGGCTAACAAAACTGGTAATAATCTTATGATTTTTATTTTAATATTCGTGAAAAATGGTCTGAAATACGATGCAATTATTAATTAAAGGAGCATTACCGACCGCCAGAGTACATGGCGGACTGCCATTTACACATCCAGCAAATTTACAGTGGATGTGTTTTTGCCAGTGCATTGGATGTATTTATGACAAACTGAATTTTTACTGTATAAATGACAGTAAAATCGATTCTCATGCCATAAATACATCCAACACTGGCAAAAACACATCCTATATTTTTATACATATGTCAAAAATACATCCGACACTGGCATTTACACATCCATACTTTTTCATTTATATGTCATAAATACATCCAACACTGGCATTTATACATCCATAGCAATTTAACACAAAATAATAAGAAAACACACTTGTATATTATTTAAGTTATGATATATTTGTCAGGTTAAAATAAAAAGCATTTTAAAGATTTAAATTAAAATATATTTGTCAGGTTAAAATAAAAAAAAACATTATGTGATGGATTGTTGTGACGATCTTGACCTTGTCACAATTCTATATATTGGTCTACCAAAATCATCAACCAACAAGTCAGACATATCCCCACTTCCATATTGATTGTGGGGTCTTGGATGTCCTGTCCCTTGAATCCCTGTACTTCTATTGTTAAATCTCCTTAATAAATAAAAAAAAAGATTAGTTTTTATTGTTTATTGAATTTGATTATTAACCCTAAACTTTATTTTATACCAATTAAATATTCTCTTTTTTAAGAAGCGTCGATACATTTATGATGAAAATACTAGATTATATATTCTATATCTACATATTTTATTCTTATTTTATACAAAGTAGCTTCGCTACATATAAAATGAAAATACTCACCAGATGTTCTGATAGAATTCAGTGTGGTCGCGACACAGGCTTCGTAAACTTGGGTGATGAAGGAGAGCGGATCGGATTCTATAGCTTCCCGGATGGCAAATTTGGTCTCTGTGACTTTTGATTCAGCAGGGCTAGGTAGATGTAATCTCCCATCACTCATTATATGCACAGTTGGAATACTAAAAAAACAAAACGCAATTTACAATGTGCAAAGGAATAATATATATTTTACAAATAAATAACAAGATCTGATGTAATTGTTTATAACCCCCAACTGTTTTGATATATAAGTACATATATAATATATATATTAATTAAAATACAAAACGTAAATTACAATTATTTTAATCCCAATATTATATATTTTAAATCGATAACAAGATCTAATGTAATTGTTTATAACCCCCAACTGTTTTGATATATACATTTTACATATTTATATATATACAAATATATATTAAACATAAAAATGTAGTAAACTTTTACCTAATAAATTGAGATTCTTCATCAGTCTCTTGGGCGGCTTCTTTTGAAGTATAACGTCAGCTTATCGTGGCCTAACAAAGTGCCTCACAGCAACTAAAGGTTCCCAGTTGTTTTTGTTGTCACAAAAAAGTAGCCTCTGGCTCTGCCATAATAAAACAATGAACTAACATAAATATCTAAATTATAATATTATACAGTTAGGGAGTTGAATCTATTTTTATAGAAGCAGAAATATAATCTATGATTATGGTTTAGACCCTCTAAAACTGTAATCTACCCTTCCACTTTCCCCTCTCATGGTGAAGATATCTTCAACGCCGAAACGATTTTTGAAATATAAGATTCCACTTTTGTCTCTCTTGTTGAAGATATCTTCACCAAGAGAGGCAAAAGTGGAATCTTAAATTTCAAAAATCGTATCGGCGTTGAAGATATCTTCACCAAGAGAGGGGAAAGTGGAATCTTACATTTCAAAAATTGTATCGGCGTTGAAGATATCTTCACCAAGAGAAGGGAAAGTAGAATCTTACATTTCAAAAATCGTATCGGCGTTGAAGATATCTTCACCAAGAGAGGGGAAAGTGGAAAGGTAGATTACAGTTTTAGAGGGTCCAAACCATAATCATAGATTATATTTCTGCTTCTACAAAAATGGATTCAACTCCCTAACTGTTATATAGCAATAATTTGACCACCTGCGGAAATGTATTGATGTTTTGTAGGGAGCATCTTGAGAAAAAGGGAAGTAAATAGGGGAGAGTAACTAAAATAGGGTAAAAAGTTTAAGACCTATACATACTGTACAAAATATAATTAATTGTAAATAAATATTCATATAAATTAATTTAGATGTGTATTTGCCAGTGTTGGATGTATTTATGACATATCATCGAAAAAGTATGGATGTGTAAATGCCAGTGTTGGATGTATTTATGACATATAATTGAAAAAGTATGGATGTGTAAATGCCAGTGTTGGATGTATTTATGGCATGAGAAAAAGTAAGAAAACATTTTGCCAAAAATACATCAACTGTAAATTTGCTGGATGTGTAAGTGCTATAGCCCCGAGTACATCTATGCAACTACGATATCTTATTTTTCAGCCTAAAAAGGTGGGATTATATACAGATGCCATTGAAATGGTAATTTTTTCTTTGAAATATATTTCGTTATGAAGCAGCAGTAGTTACTAATTTTAAATGTTATTTATTTAGATAGATTTATAACTTTTAAAAGTGCAGCTAAAAAAGGAAGGTAGTAATTAAAAAATCTTAAAATTTGAGTAAATAAGATTGTTAAAAATTATGCATCAAGTCCATAAAAAGACTTAAATTTGATTTAATGTTATAAATATGGACATATGTATCATGAACTTGCCCTATTATGGTAATATTTTTTGATGGTGGTCCTAAGTCAAAATAAGATTTTTTACAAAGAAAATATTAAAATAAGGCACTTTTCTACATTTTAAAATTATTCTATTCTAGGACAGGACACCCTGGGCCTGCAGGGATAATTCAAAATTAGGGGAAAAGGGGCTACAGCGCTCTATAAGCACTTTAAGGGGAATCAACAATTAAAATGTGATTAAATTAAATCTCTAAAATACCTTAAATTTTGTTTAATATGTACAAAAAAGAATGTCTAACTAAATGTTTATTTTATCTTGCTGTTACCCATTAAAATGTCTTGATTTGTTTTAAAAATGGTGTATTTAACTTTATACCATATTACATTTAAATAACTACATATAAATGCATGATCATACATGGCTTTTATGTTTAAAATACATTTGAAGAGAAGCTACTTGATAACTTCAATTTACTGTGAAAGGTTATTACAATATGGTACTATTAGTTTTTCTGTCAGCCTAAATTATCAGATTCGTACAAGCATTGGCGTGCGAAAGGGAGGTGTCAACACCCTCTTTCAGATAAAAATAAGAAAGGCCTGTTTTACCCTTTTATTACCCACCTCAAGGCTACACCCACCTGACAAAACTCTCTGCATGTCGTTGCTTAGAAAAGTTGATATTTTGTCATTTGTGATAAAAATTGCAACATATTTTTTTTTTTTAATTATATTCATAGTTAATTACTTAGCTCTTACAAAGCAGGTTAATAATATGTCAATAAATGTCAAGTGTTCGACATAAACTAATGTCATTGTATAGTATATTATATCTACAGGGTAAACTGCCGTAAATATTTTGTTTCTTGTTACATTATACATATATTTTATGTTATGGGTTGACCTATAACCTTAGTATATGCCAGGGATCTAAAGGGATAAGAAAATGGCCGATAAATTGATGTTCATCCTCAATAATGTTACTTAGAAATACCTCGTCTGTAGATTACAATTAGTGATTGAAACATTAGGGCACTCAACTTAATGAACTAACCAATAAAATTAACCAAAAGTTGTAAAACTAACGCATAAGAAAACATATTATAAAACTTTGGGAACTAGTATAAATAAGAACCTAATGTTCCCTTCCTCCCTGATGTAATACCCACCTCATGAAGTCGCTGTTAGAATTTCGGTGCTATTATTATATCGACATATTTTAAGAATACCAACATATTGTTGATATGGATATCTGGTCATACCGAAAAATCAAGAATCGCATTCATAAGCTTGCGGATTTGGGTGTAGGAAATTGCCAATCTCTTCCCCCCACCCACCCTCCTTTTATATTGCACCTTATATTACAATTTAAAATTTAGTAAAAGTAACTATTGTACATTCTTATATAAAAGTAAATTATTTTTTATCAAAGCAAGCTAGATGAACGAGGAAAACACAGTTTAAATAGAGGCAAATTACAGAGGCACTGCATTATTATGTAAAAATATTGTTTTATCCTCTAAATTGAATAAAATATGCATTTATATATAAAGGTGCGCCAATGTTTAAGTATTATTGTATAATAATTCTATATGCATGGTGTCACTCGTTATAATAAGCGTAGTACCTCTATAATTTAATGAAATACTATGTATTCAAAAAACATAATTGATTCTCCATGTTATATTTGATTTTAATAACTTTTCTATAAGGCTTCGAAACCGAAATATCTGCTGGATTAAAACCGGTTCTCAGCCATACTGAAAAATCATGTAAAGCATCGTATTACAGACATAAAATGAATAATCATAAAAGTAATACCAGTTTTTACTATAGGCTTTGAAACTGGTGAACGTTATCCTACTTGTTTTTAAAAACCATGCCGTACAAACAACAAAACATTGAAAAATTTGATATAGAATATACGTGGATATTATGACAGGGCAAAACATGGATATCCATATTGGTAAGTTCGTTCATCAAGCAGGAGGGGATGGGGTAATATGAGAGTAATCGTTATTTTAGCTAGCTACTTTATTAAAGAACATTATAATCTGGTGTAAGATCCAAGTAATAATAAATCCATTATTTAAAAACCACATAAATAGTGAAGTACAATACATTCTAAAATGCAATACAATAATTCTAAAGAAAGGTTATCTGATAGTTTATTCTTCAACTTAAGATATGTTTATATTAACATTTAGTGCTTTCCATCAAAGTGTGTAGCGAGCACGAAGCTTATTTTATGTTTATAAATACCTGTGGTGCAGCAACCCTGCATGGCTAACCTATATCAAATATAACCTAACCTAACCTGAAGTATCAAACTAAAACACAGGAAAATCACCCCCATTTATCTTTTATTTTAAAATTATTTCAGAATATGTGGAGGGGGGGGGGGGGGTAAGCGCCGAACATTCCCTGTATGAATTATGGTTTCGTGTATCATTTTATTTCTAACAAAATTAATTTATTGTTTATTATAGTTGCGCTAGTTATATTTTGTACTATTCTTAATTAGATATGCTTTGATGAAGAGATATAAAGGGATAAGACAATGACTGATAAATTGATGTACATCTCCAATAATAATACACAACATTACCCTTTCTGTAAATTAAAATTAGTGGTTGAAACGTTTTAGCACTCAACTTAATGAAACGACCAATTAAAATTTACTAAAGACCCTAAGTTGTTACACCAACGAATAAGAAAACGTTATTATGAAACTAGGGGGACTAGTGTAATAAACAGACCATTGTCCCCTCTCTCCCTGGCTTTGATGACATCATTCAACTACGAAACCATGGGTCATTATGAATGAGTCATACCACACACACACAAAACAATATACTACATGTAAACTTCTAATCTTAAACCCTTTGTATAAGAATCATTACTATAACTTAATTGTTTGATTTACTAATCTGTTTAACTAAAAGTCACTTGTTTTTTATTCTTTTAACACTTGTTTGAACATTTTAAACTGCAAAGGTGTGAAATAAAACTAAAATAATAAAATATTTTCCGGTGCCCCAAAGATACAAACACACACACAAACACATGAGTAGATTGAAGCGCCCCCGGCGCGCTCAAAAGCGCTCAAACAAACACACATTCACACACCCCTTTCATTGAAGAAAGAAAGATATTGGTTGATGATTTACAGAAATAGAATATAGATGCATAGACCACTAAGACAATCTTGCAATGTTTAGAAATATATGGTAGAGTCTCTTCTGTAAGTGAACACAAGTTGCTCCGTCCACAGCCTCTTGGGAGGGGCGAGGGACGCCAGAAAAAAAAACAAAAATGTTGATTTCCGAGATCTTAACGTAACCAAAAACCTTACTACTTTATATCATAGAGTGACAAAAAAAACTTAGTTTGACTATTTAAAGAAAAGGTTTTTAAATAATAGCTTTTAAAACTGAATTAATGTTTCCTGGTTATATTATTTAACACAGGGACGTCCAAGCTTTTATTTTCAGGAGTTACCTGTATTTTTTTAGCCCATTAGGGGGGGGGGAGGATAAAGAATGCAAGAATAAAAATATTGTTGATACACCAGCTTCCCCCCCCCCCCCCCCAACACACACGCGTGTGTACATGGCTTTACAAAGTCTAATATGTAAAAAGACCAAAGTACACCTACGTGGGACACCATGCAAATATATACATAAACAAGGACAATTCAATACAGTTTTAGGACTTTAAGGGATAAGACAATTGACGATAAAATTATATAAACCCCTTCAATTAGATATACAAAATTACCACTTCTGCAGAGCTGGATCTTTAAATCATTTTAGTGGTGAGCCAGATCAGGGTGAGCCAACTTTCCACCAATGAGAGCACAGCATTTTATGAAATGCCGCGCTGTGATTGGCTAAAATTCGGCTCACCCCGATCTGGCTCACCACTAAAATGATTTAAAGATCCAGCTCAGATTAAAATAAATGGTGAAAAAGTTTGGACCAACCAACGTTACGCTTTTTAAATAGTAGCTAATTGTTACAGAAATCCCCATGCAAGGTTTCCAATGTATAGGAAAATTTAAACATACCGGAAGTAACGTTACGGACGGACAGACCCTAATGTAAAAAGCTACGTTTATAAAAATGTTAAATATTAATTTTAACCATTTATTAACACAAATCTACAAATCCGCCAAACAAAGAGACAGATCGACAGACATATTTATACTTATAAAATCGCTATACTATTAAATAAAAACGTAAAACCATGTGACAGAACGAATAATAAAAAAAAACGTATGAGCTGAGCATATATGGCTTTTTACTGCCAAATACCCTTTCAACTTTTTAGTTGTGATGATATTCTATGTTTAGGGTATGACTGTACGTCTGACTTTTTGTGCATATGACTATAAACTATAGAGTTCATATTAATCTATGCCAGTCAGAGCTAGGACAATGGTAAATTATTATACCTACTAATTAAAAAGAAACAGAATTACTACTTAAGTAGATTGAAAAACACAGAACAAGTTCTTTTTGCAATTTGGGTGGAAGAATCAATTGCTGATGCACTTGTCATTCAACAGTCCCGAAACAGCATAAAATGCCGCCAAAAAAATTAAGTCTTACAATAAAATGACTAATGATAGGCCAGTATACATTGTAATTGACCAATAGTAAAATTTATACTGGCCTTTTATTGGTCATTTCATTGTATGACGACATTTTTTGGAGGCACTTTACGATGTTTCAACAGGCCCGTAATCAGACACACTCGCCTTCTACACAGATAATGAGAATACTGTAACATATTTTAATGTATTGTAATTATCTTTTGATTCCCTGTGCTTTTATTTTCATGAACAATTTTATTCGGGGAGGGAGGGGACATTGATTTGTTTATTACAAAGTCCCCAAAGTTTTATAGTGCCGTTTTCGTATTCGTTGGCTGAACAACTTTGGGTACTTTTATTTTGATTTGTTGGTTCATTAAGTAGATTGTCCAAACGTGTCAACTACTAATTGTAATCTACATAAGATATAATTTTGTGTATCATCATTTGGGATGTACATTTATTTATCGACCATTGCCTTATCCCATTACGTCCCTGAATACTATTAACTACTGTTTTCAGTTTCCTGTTCTATATTATCTAAAACAACCTTATTTGGTTGTTACTGCGCCTTTCTTAAATGTTATCATCCTTGTTTTACTTCTTGCTATCTGAGTTTTGAGTTGTGAGTGGGTGTTTAATAACCAAGGCGAATGTGAAAGTTTTCTTATAAATCTCAAACCCTAAAACCTAAGAACCCTAATAATAGAATCCCGTTCACGCCCTTGTTTTTCTTTGAATTTTCTGAGTTATGACTTTACAATTTAAGATTTTTGGAACCGAAGATACTCTGCATGATTTATCTACAATTTCAGCTCTATGCGTCTTCTTTTTTAGAAACCTAGGGTCATTTTTTTCGCCTAAAAACAACAGGCGCGTTTCGTTACAATGTACGATATGGACTTTTAATAAAATCTAGTTTTGATAAAGATACCACATAATTAGGAAAATGAAAAACTATAGTGAACAAACGTCGTTAAATTTATTTGTCTTTTACAAGAAAGAATAAGTTTAGATGTAATTTTCCACATTTTTCTGTTTTTTTTTTAATTTTATTTTAACATTTAATTCTTATTATTGAATAAATTTCAACAATAATAACTATTTTTTAAGATGATTTCGACATAAATATTAGCCCCCAAAGAATAAATTACAAAGGACTACGTCTGTAACATGAAAGGCATATCCCCCAACATGTGCAAACAATGTAACAAATATTTGGGCAGTTTCCCTCAAGGTGCGTGGTCGAGCGCAGAACCCACCGCACACCTTATTAAACATACCATACAAATGATAAATGATAGGCCAGTGTTACATTTATATTGACCAATGGTAAAATGAATACTGGCCTATCATTGGTCATTTGTATTGTATGACGTCATTTTTTACAGAGTTTTCGAAGGTTAGGTAAGGTTTTATTGGGTATAGGGTAGCACAGCCGTATATGACCAACAAGGGTTTGGCATGAAGGAAAATAAAGCTTTTTAAAGTATTATAAACATCAATTATATAAAATTTGAGACGCTTTTGCTGATTTACTAAAACACCATCTCTGGTTTAAAATGAATCAGCATGACCTAATATGGACAGGACTTGTCTTAACCACAAGACTCCATAAGAAAACTGATCTATATACATACAATTTAAAGAAGGTAAAATTACTTATATTGAATTATGAACCACCTAACCCCCACCCCTTACTCTAATCCTTGTGGTTTAAACGTATAAACGAAATCTTTTTGGCCTTACTAAACTAAGCTTAAAATGAAAGAATCATAATAATTATTTGTTTAAATAATCGATACATGATTACTTGGATGTTGCACCAGATTTACTGTGTTATTTAAAGTTATGCTCACAGCTGGCTAAATTAACGTTTCCCATTTCCACCCCCTTTACCCCATTCCCTCCCCTCCTACTGTATGAACGAATGACCAATAAGTGAGGTTCATATTAGCAAGCTAAATTGACAACAAATTTTTCCTCTTAATATATCCAGTGATCCACCTTTATCCTATATCCTTTGTTTAAATTTATGGGGGGGGGGAGATAAAAGTAGTTTTATAGATTTTAAAAGGCTCTTACAAAAAAACATTGTAAAATTAGTTAGAAATAGAGCAAGGACGATCACCTAATATATAGAAGCTAGGCGATTTTGACAAATAAAACTTTGTTTATAAAGTAGTAAGTTTTTTTTGTTTCTCCGAACTGATAAAATAATCTATTTTAGTAAGGCTTCATATTGGTGTTTTCAGGCTATATCATTTTTACACCAAGTCTATAGTTTTTTACTTATTTACACTTTAACCCTTGATGCAGGTGCTTTAATATTATGCGTTACCTAAGTCCTAAAAGTCTATAAAGACGGAAAAAAATGTTCATATTTTGTTTGATAACCAGTCTCTCACATTCTATGATTAGTCTAATGTCAACCACCTTGATAAGGGCGTTAGAAATAAAAAATTGTTCAATTATTTTGACATCAACTACACGTTTATAACATTAAACAAAAGCGTATTATTTTTATTCGTTTTTAAATTGGATTTGAATATTTCGAATATTTCTTTTACCCCCCCCCCCCCCTTCCTAAAACCACAAAAGAAAAAAAATCTTTCAGGGATGTAAACACCCCCTTAACCCACACCCCTCCCACCCCATCTTGGGTGTTCTTGACAGGAATTATCATTATAAGTTTGAAATCGATATTACCCTTCTAAATTAACGATACGAGCTATTTTTTACGTATAGACAGATAGACATTCCTAGTTCCGACCGCCCTAATTATCGAAAAGCTTCACTTGTAAAAATCCAACGCTGGTGTCTGGAATATGATTTGTGCATATAAACACAGATGTGCGAATATGTGCAAAAATATGCTGATATGACCTCCTACACTACACACGCTCAAAAACGCACAGACACATACCACACACACTTACTCAAATATATATGGATTTGCTATTACTTGGATCTTAAACCAGACTATCATGTACTCTAACAAAAGGAAACTTGTAGCTGGCTAAAATAACGTTCCACCTTATCAATGCTTTTTACCCCATCCCCACCAACCTTATGAACTTACCAATAAGGGATGACAATATTGGCAAACTAAATTGACGACGATTTTTCTCCACGTATAGTCTATATCCATTCAAATACTAAATTTCTCCGACCTGTCAAAAAGGAGAGAGGGGAAGAAAATGCTCTCCTTAAATTTTAAAAATTGTATGGTTATATGAGCAGTGGGGACGTTGCCGTTCCTGCAACTGGCAGAAATACAGTGGATGTATTTTTGTCAAAATTGTTTGTCTGGATGTAAATTCGACAGTAATTTGCCATATATCGAAGGTACCCTGACAAATATACATCTAACACAGGCATTTAAACATCCAAAAATTGTCAATTATACATCTATTTCTTGCCAATTTCACATCTAATTTTTTTTATATGTCAAAAATACATCTTGTACATTTTTATCAATAATAAACAATAGTAAACTTTATAGTAGATATTTATACTACAAGAATATACATAATTAATATATTAGATTATGGCTAAATGTTTAATATTTTTATTCCTTTTTCTCTGTTTACCCATTTCACGAATTATTTTTAGAATGTCATTTATTAATTAGTTTGATTGTATATATTTGTATTTTTTTATTTAATTTATTTCATCTTAATATTCATGTCAGAAAATGTACAGTACACAAATTTCAGTAATTCGTTGTATTAATTGAAAATTGTCTAATTTGAAAAAAAGCAAAAAATAATCGGCGGGAAACGGCGGTTTTCGGCGAGAGCGGCGGTTCCACTGCCGTTTTTTCACAGTTTCAAAACTAAGAGCTGTAACTCTTTATTTATTTGAGTTCCTTTGACTTTTAGTTTTGGTTTCAAAAAGTGTCACTTCCGCCCCCTCCCTTTTTTCTATTTAGGAAGTGTAGCAATTCTATAGTCTTAACCGGAAATTCCATTCCTCCAAGCAACACATGCAGATATTTAACTTTTTAAAGCTAAGCTTTTCTATGATTAGGGTTGGTCTGTCCGTCCATTTATAAAGGTTAGCTGTTTTCATTAACTTTGACATGTTCAAATTGTCTTTTGAATTCAAACTTTGCCAGATGATTCCTATAACTGATAGGTGCAATTTAGAAAAGGTGCAAATAACATTGTATCATATCGACCCTAAAACAAACCTTGTATGTCTGACTACTAAATGTGTATTACCTTGTAAAATTATATTTAACTCACATTTATACATTTAATAATGATCAATGTCAAGGTCATCACAATCATTAACTGTATAAATTCAATTTTGAAGATTTTAAACATTTAACTATAATTTTAATATAATATGTACGCATGTTCTTGTATTGATAATAAATGTCTACTATACAGTTCACTATTGTTTATTATTAATTAAAATGTATAGGATGTATTTATGACATATAAAAAAGTTTAGATGTAAAATTGGCAAGAAATAGATGTAAAATTGACAATTTTGGATGTATAAATGCCTGTGTTAGATGTATTTATGGCGGTTACTTTAAGTATGACTGTATTTTTGGCAGAGGTTTTTACATTTTGACAAAATTACATCCAGTTGTAATTCTGCCAGTTGCAGGAACGCCATGTACCCGAGCAGTGCCTGTCTTCGAGTCAAGGCATTCTTTTTCTTTTAGAGGCACGCATCTGGTGATTCAATAAAATTATAAAATGCATTTACAGACAATAACACAGAACATGAAATGAAAGGATAAATATTAACCTTGCTTTTGACAGTACCATTTAACTGCAGAGAACTTGAGTGAACTACTTCTTACTGAATCCAGCCATATACCTCACTATAAAAATTACATATAAACTAAATATTAAGATGAAGTACACTAAAAAATGAAGATTAAGTTCACTAAAGTCGAGTCATAAACCTCACTGTTTTAATTACATATTTGCACTTAATATTTATTACAATTAAATACACTGTAGTCCAATCATAAACCTCACTTTATAAATAAAATATTTGATCAAAATATTAAGATTAAGTACACTGAAGTCTAGCCATATAGATATACCTCACTGTTTAAATTACATATTTGAAATTGATATTAAGACTAAGCACACTGAAGTCCAGTCATAGCCCTAACTGCTTAAATTACATATTTGAACCAAATATTAAGATTAAATGTATTAATGTGAACTCAACTAACTAATACAATCTGCGGCGTGCTTAGAAGTTTTCAAAAGGGGTGCACAAATTTTTATTTATTCCGTGCCAACAATTCTTTATATTTTTATTGGGCATTTATCCTAAGAAACTATTAAAAATATTAGTTGTATGTATGTATATGTGTTTATTATGATCTCGCAAACAGCAAGACCGTTTTATCCACAAAAACTTGAGGAAAACATACATAGTATTGGCCCAATCAGGCTTTCAATTATTTAGATTGGTTAGTGGAATGACGTCAACCCCGTTTGTAAATTTATTAGTCAGGTAAATTTATGTAGGATTGGGTACTGGGTAGCCTCGCAGTATTAGTGCATTGCTTGCATCCCTCCCTCCCCCCTCCCCTGGATGGATATGATTAGGCATAGGAAATAGACTTCCCCATCCTAATTTATCCTTTATTTCAATAAAAAAGAGGGGAGGATTCAGTGCTTTATAGGTACTTTCAGAGTAAACACCATTACTTTGGTTGTTTGCCTAATACCACCTTGTAGGATGCCCCCCTCCCCCCGAATACAATATAAATCTACAAGGTCAAGTAAATATGTCCCACGCCATCCTGTGGCACGCCCTTTGAATACAATATGAATTGACAATGTCAACCAAGTTAGTTTCACACCACCCTGTGGCACGCCCCCCCCCCCCCCCCCCTCCGAATACAATATGAATTGACAATGTCAACCAAGTTTCAACTTTCTGTTGCCAACTATACGGATGCAGGGATAAGAAAATAGAAGAGAAAAAATAATACCCCCCTCCCCCATAATCATCATTTCAGTATAATGTTGTAGAAAGAGAGGATTGTAGATTATTAACTGTTGCTGTCCTCCTACTCTCTGTCTGACAACATATCAAAGTTATTCAAAGTTTTCTGTAAAATTTAGATATTTTTTGTCTAGGACATCTTTCTTGGCTTGTGTTTGTAATAATGGATCTAAAGGGATATGACAATGACCGATGAATTTATGTACTTCCCCAAATTGGAAACTTAACTTAATGAACCAAGCTCTCAAAATTCAATAATAGTCAAATAATAATAATTGAGCCAACGAATAAAAAAACGTTACATAAAACTTTGGGGACTGGTTTAATAAACAGACCAATGTCCCCTCCCTCCCAGGTTTGTAATTCCTGTTTAACTAATAGTGTCGTGTTGACACTAGAAATCTTAATGGATAAGACAATGGACTGTGATAAGATATACATCTTCAAAAAGGATAAACAACATTACCCCTTTTCTAAATTATGATTATTGGTTGGAACAGTTTGTAACCAACCAATCAATAATCCATAAAAGTTTTTAAGCCAACTAACAAGATAGCGTGTAATAAAATTTTCAGTACAAGTATAATGTCCCTTCCTGTATTGACATAAAATGAAACCAACAACTAATATAACCATTAGAAACCCCCTTCTGTAAATTACAATTAATGGTTGAAACGTTTGTACACACAACTTAATGAACAAAAAAAATAAAATTAATAATTGTTGATGTAATAACAGCAATAAAGATTAACAGCACAGCTTCTTTATAGATATTTTTTGTCTAGAAAGTGACTTTCATAATTTTAATTAACGCAGCTACTCTACATATTTGAACATAAATTTTATACAATCTGAAATATTTTCATATATGCATAGTCATTAGTCACGTATAATCCTGATATAAAAGATGTATTACATTTTTTTTGTATGTGAAGATCTGACTACCTGCTGTTTATAAATTTCAGGAAAGCGCGATATATGTATTGTTAAATATGGTACAAAAAAATGTCTAAAAATCAAGGAAAATTAATTTAACTCTATTTACTTTTAAAATAACTAGCGACGACGCCCCTAGCATCTAGGGGCTCTGTAATCAAAGGGATAGGGGTGCCATAAAATAGATTAAAACCATTCCAAGATTGTAATCTGAAAATAGCATAGCCTATAACCATCACAACCTATAAAACCTTTATAAATATTACTTAAATAGAGAACCTAATTGATATAGTAGTTACGAAGATCTTAAGCTTTAAACATAGAGAAAAAAATAAAAGAGAGGAATCGAAGCAATTAGAAGACGAAAATAGGCAGTGGGCCCAGGGGCCTTATTAGCGCTGTTGCCGCGCTAAATTTTATTGCTATTCCACCACTTTTCAAATGGGAGGATTACAAAATTAATATGTAAAGTTTTAATAATTAGAATATGATATTTAAATTAAAAATAAAAAGAAAATTTTGTTATTAAATATAAAAAATACTAAAATAACAACATCTAAAAAAATATTTTTTTATACTTTTTACTTTTAGATATTGTCGTTTTAATGTTTTAATTAAAAATTAAAAAGAATTTATTTTTATTTTAAAAAATTGTTGCATGAAAGATGAATCCTTTCATTTCTAAAAAGGGGGAAATTTTTTTCATAATAAACATTCAGCTGATTCTGACCGCCCACGGCTGTTTGCTAAATATCGCTTTTCTTTTTATTCACATTATTATTTATGATTGACATACAAAAAGCCCTGGGCGGCTTTTGATTTTCGTCTGCTAAATCATCTTTAAAAGTTTAGGGATGGGGAAGTAGTATTTTAGCATGAAAAGGGGGTGAGTATTCATCCTCTTATCCTTTTTCCTTATGGCTTTAAAAATAAACTCTTATTACTTAGGATTAAACAAAAGATATTTGAATGTAAAGAAAAACACGTTAAATGTAACATAATATGTCTTTTTGTGTGTATATTTTTGTTGGTTTAGCTAGCTAGATGTATAATTGATTATCCTTATAATTAGAAGACTCCAATCTCTCTCAAAACCTCATATATAAAATTACAGTATGACTCAAAAAAATACTTTTTTTACGATTATTTACCAATTGTAACCATTATAAAAAAATATTTGTGATCAAATCTGTTTTTTTTTAGTTCAGAAAGCTTAAATCTGTCTGTTTTTAATATCTCGACATACAATTTTAAAAGTTTTATTAGCTACATGCAACCCTCCCCCCCCCCCCAAACTTTTAAGCAAAAAATTATTCTTTAACATGACTTTTCAGGAGCCATGTCCTATCAAAAACTTTTAAAAGAAATACAAAATATGAAAAACAATATTTTTTACAGCATAACATGATTTTTAACCCATTAGTGATGAACCGGCTATTAACACCCGGTTCCAGAAAATGCCGAAAAAAAACGGTTTTCAGTTTCAGGATTGCATCATGCTCAGTTTGAATCCCCCCTCTACTACCCTGGTTTTCATTTCCCCCTGGAGCAGGCAGTTTGGCTTACTTCCCTTTGCCGGTATAGCTCAACAAAATTTGAAAACCAAGAAAAACGAGGTGATTTTAAAATACCCCTCCTAACTTTTTTGTTTATGAAGAAAAGTTAGTGATTTTTTTCGTGAAATTTAAAGTTTATTGGCAACTACATTCATTTGTGAAATCGTTTTATTCAAATTATTATTTTTTATATGATTTTTTTATCGTTTAATTATGTTCTATATATAACTCCGGTTCGGCGCGAGTAAAGATACCCGCTAGTTTTATTGCCCGGCTCGGCGCGAGTAAAGATACCCGTCCACATATAATATCAAAGTTTTAAAACTTCTAGGAAACGGGCTTTTTTAACTGAAAAGGGTGGCACCTATAGCCAAAACACTAAATGTGATATAAATCGTTTTGTATCTTACTTGTAGCTCTATCAATTACATGAGGTTATGTAGTTTTCTATTGCGGATCGTATCGTAGTATTAGCTACTCTACAACTCACTTTGGACGTTCAAAAATTACATTTTTAATTTTTTGGGCCAAATAACCGGGTATTTAGGTCGAAAACGGGCTTTAATGCCGGGGGAAAGCACCAAAAAAAGCCAAAAACGGTTATCAATACCAAACGGTTTCTTTACTCGCGCCGAACCGGGTTTTATTGCAACTTTCCTGTGCACGCCACTAGAGCAAAACAAAAAAATTGGAATTCCGTTTCTACCATAACAAAGCTTCCCTGAAATTTTCAGCTCGATCGGTCCATAAAAGTGGCGCTGCGCACTAATGGGTTAATGGGGCCATGCTGTGTCATATATACCACAACCTTAAATATCGTTATTTATCCCTTAACAAATTATTTTGCATTTTTTAGCTGGAGAGGTAAAGGTTGAAAACTAGAACAATTAATCAGAATCAAAATCCAGGAAGGGCGAGGACATTAGGCTGTTTATTACACTAGTCCTAAAAATTTTATTATGGCGTTTTCATTTGTGGCTTAACAACCTTTGGGACTTTTATTGAATTTTTAGTGCTTGGTTTAACGTTGTCCTAACGATTCAACCAATAATCGTATCTACACAAGGGATAATTTTGTGAATCATCATTGGAGATGTACATTAATTTATCGGCCGTTGTCTTATCCCTTTAGATCCCTGATCAAAATCATTTTCCACAGAGGAAGGAATTAGCTAAAGATATTACTTTCTTGCAATTTTTTTAGCTACTCTATAATTTACTTTGTTTGTCTGTCTGAACGTAACTCTATGGGAAAAATCTAATTTTCTTGGCTGCTATATAATATATATTGCTATATATGTTTTGTTAACTACCTCTTTTCAAAGAGCATCCAGAATACAACTTAATTTGTCTGTCGGTCGTTGGTCATGCAACAAAAGACAAAAGTAGGTTTTGTGATTTTTATCATTCATTTGTCTTCTATTTCTATATCCTTCTTGTTTTACACTCTATTTTGTGACCTAAGAAAAATTTCACACTTTGTTTGTCAATCTATAAGTTTATTTAATCCCCTACCTACTAATGGAATATGTTATCCTTGTTTTGAAGTTTTTATTATCATTAAAAGCAAAGCAACGCTTCTTGTCTCATAGTCATGAAATAATTGTTTATTTTGAATGACAGATACTCTAGCAAAGATACTCTAAAAGAAACCAAAAAGGTATGTCCTCTTCCAATTTCTATGCAATTCTGAACCAATGCAGCTTCACTTTGAATTTCGCCATCCTTGTTTTCTGAAATCAACATATTGAAATTGGAAAGAAAAAGTAGATAGTGTTGCATCAATTTCTCATAATCATCAAAATATCCATCACATATTGTATAATATGAATCTTTGTTTATATTTCCAACGCTATTGTCTGATTTCCTAGACCCAAAACAAAATCTGGACAGGATCCCTGACCTGTGGACAGAGTTAATTACATATAGCTCGTGTCACCTCTATTCTTTTACTTTAATGTTAAAATGATACTGATTTTAAACTAAATTCAATTTCAAAGCTAGATCTAGCATTGTCGTTTTTCTTTTTCTCAAATCCATTTCTCCATGGTTAGGGCTGAACTTTTCATTGAGAAGAGGATCTATAGAGAGAGAGAGAGAGTAAGAATGAGGAAAGGGAAGTAGATAAAGTCAGGGAGGGAGGGGACAATGGGCTGTTTACACTAGTCCCCAAAGTTTTATAATAACGTCTTCTTATTCGTTGGCTCAACAGCTTTGGGGACTTTTATTAAATATTGATAGGTTGGTTTAATAAGTAGAGTTTCAGAACGTTTCAACCACTAATTGTAATCTACAAAAGGGGTAATTTTGTGTATCATCATTGGGGATATACATCATTTTATCGACCATTGTCTTATCCCTTTAGATCCCTGAGATAAAGTAGCTGGGTAGAAGGTAGATAGATATTTAGGTAGGTAGGAAGGTAGGTAGGTAGGAGGGTAGGTAGGTGGGTAGGTAGGTAAGAGGAATTCCATTTCATTCCAAATCCAAGATTAGAAATATTTTTGTTTCAAGTTTCTGTGCCTCAACGCAAAGGTGTACCAACTTGGGATCAAGTGTATCATACGATCCATAATATTTAGCAAATGTTGAAGATCAAGTGTACAAAACAACCACCCTGTACAGGTTTGATTAATAAGTATACAAAACAATCTTATGAAACAAGTGTAAAATTCACAATAGAGAGTTGAATCAGGGCTCGGCATCCGCGTCCTATTAAATATTATCCTTCAATTCTAGACAGATAAACTATACAAAATATAAAAACTATAGTCAAATAAATAGTAGTCATTTAAAAATAAAACTTCTATCCACTTCTTCTCACAAGATACTTATAAATTTTTCCAAACTTTAAGTTAGGTTTAGCATTTGATAAAGCTAGATGTCATATATTTCATGAAATTAGCAAAGCAGTTAATTCAAAATGAGTCATTGTTTTAACTACTTTTTTAGATACTATAAAGTGCAATTAAAAAAATGTATTTATTAATGATATATTTAGAAAAAAGTGAACCAAAAATCAAATTCCTATGCAAATATATTTTAATATTTTCTTTGCTAATATTCTAGGTATATAGATTAACAAATAGTTTCATAAATTCAATATACCTAAACCTAAATATATACATCAATCATTAAGGTCTAAAGATTTTTTTTTTAAATGTGATTTTTTATGCTACTTGGTTTGAAAGTTTTAGTGAAAGTTGCATCAAAACTTATCCTTCAAGGACAGAAAGAGAGAATATACTTTACAGATATATAGATGGGAAGATAGATAGTAAGATAGAAAATATATATGTTTTTGGTCAGCCAAAATTGGTAGGTCAGTCAACATATTACAAATATAAAATTGATGTGATGTAATTATAGTTTTTTTTTTATTTAAAGAAGTTACTCTTAAAGTATTTTTGTATGTTTGTCTTTTACATATTATTTGAACACTTCCAATATTTCCATCTATAATACAAAGTAGAATGATGTCTGTCTGTCTGTCCGTCTGTCCGTCCGTCCCTTAAGATCTCGGTAACCTCTGAACCTATCGGATTTTACTCTTCGGGGAATATACCTACTGGTCCTGTGGTGGTTTTAGGCTATTTTCTTGGGGGGTGGGACACCCCCAACCACCCCAAAAACAAAAAAATCCCCCAAATTTTTTTTTATTGCTAAAGATTTCCTTGGTCCTCTTACGAATTTCACCTTAATTTTTTTTATCACCTCTTGGGGAAAAGCCCCTAGAGGCTAGGGGCGAAGCCGCTAGTAAATATATAATACATTGTATAACTTAATGAGTCACAAGACTTAGATGTCTTTTTTGTAAAGAAAAAGGTCTTCTATCAGCTCGATAACATAGTTTAAAGAGATTTTAATTGATTGATATAAAGTCAGACGACCTTTTTTTCTTGAAAAAACTACTTGATTCTATCAAAAAAATAGCTTTTTAAAAACTAACCAAAAAATTTATAAAGCATTGAGAAATCTTTAAAATTTTAATTGAATGGCACTTCCTATTCAAATTTGTACTAAGGATCATTTAAATACTTCAAAACAGGGATTTTTAGAGATAAGACAATGCACCTTTACGATAAACAAAATTATTCCTCCTGTAGAATAATATTATCGGTTGAAAAGTTTGGACACTGCAGGTTTGTAACAACCAATCAAGATTAAGCCAAAGTTTTTGGGCCAATGAGAAATTGGTTTGTAAAACTTTGGGTACCAGTAAAATTTTCCTGGCTTCAAGCACAAAACTTAAGGGAGAAAGGAATTATAAATTATTAAAAGATTTAGATATTTGCACTTTTTGTGGATTTTTATATAGAAGCACATATAAAAAGGATTAAAAGTATATATGGCAGGGGGGGCACAGTAGAATTTTTGGTCATTTTTTATTTTTCCTAAATCTTGAAAAGGCTAGCATTACCATTTAAAAGTTGCCATACAACAGATTTTTTGTTATGCTACAGAATTAGGCAAAATACAGCCATTTTGCTGAACATATGGTCAAAGAAATATTTAAATAAAGTGATTTTTTTCATTAAAATCATCTTACATTGCTTTTCCTACTTTTTCCTAAAATAAATTGGTGTAAAAAGCTGATTAAATTATATGTAACAATATTACATTGATATAGACAGATGTTTCTGCTTTACAGTTCACTAAATTTAAGTTTTAATGCATTTCGTGCAACTACCCCCTTAAACATTAGATAATAATAATAATAGAACTTTTATTCAATAACTCTTCAATCCTGTTATGAGTAAATCACATAGACAATTAATTATTATATTGAAATTACATGTTAATATTTCATACTATATCGATAATAATTATATGTTTTTATTATTACTGGTAAACATAATTGCGGATTTTGATAAACTAGGTGATTTCTCTTGGCGGCCCAGGTGTGGCTGAGCCTACTTCGGGCTGGACTGTGGTTGGTGTCGGTACCACTTTCGCCGGCCGGTAACCGCCAAATAAATGCGGATCAGAAAGTTATCCGCTCGTGGTTCCACCGCTTTACCATCTGCGAGCTCGCCTTCACTTCAGCTTTGCCTGCACCTCCCTCTCCATACCCTCCATATGTCAACCTTTACAGCAATGTTAGTACGTGACCGGTCAACGAATTGACCGGCTAGCGGTTAGACAGATAGATAAATTCTGCGCCCGACATGGGAATATGAACCTAATCATGACATATAGACATTTCGTGTGACTTAATATAAAAAAGAGAAAGCAAAAGAAAAAAAGGTAAAGAAAAAGAAAAGGAATTTGCGAAAAAAAGAATTTTGATTAAAATTAGAATAAAAATGGAATAAAAATATGAGATGGTTTGATTCTATTCATTGACATTTTTATATTTTAATTGTAGTGAATTTAGTATTCATAGAGGATCATATAATTTCAACCTAACACGTTCATATCAACTCGCTATTGACGGTCTACATAAAATAACTACTATTACATAGAGTGAGCTGCGTTACTATAATAACAATTAAAAGTAAGTGTGGTATCCGCCGAGGAGAAATGGCAGACACCGGAGTTCAATTAGATTACGGCAGTGTGACAGACGTGGACACCTTACTATAGAGAAGCTACGCTTCTCTAGCTTTCACTAGATAATGATCAACATCTATTTTCAGTTGTCACTTTATTGAAGGGTTAAGAGATACTGCAGTTATATACAACAAACAATAATTACATGGATAGGAATAAATAATCATAACATAAAAGCATAAATAATACATATACAATGGTCAGTTTGGGCAATAATGATTCCCCCATCCCTGGAAAGGGTGGGGGAGAATTAAGAATACAGTTAACCATAATAAACATGACAGATTCAAATCATTAATTCTAAGCGTAGGGAGGGGGTCACTAGACCCCTTCCCCAGGACTCGGGGGAGGGCCATTGACCCTCCACCGAACCCCAGATCAGGGGTGCCATAGACATGGCTCACGGTTGCCGAATACCACAACTCTCCCCTCGGAAGGCTGGGAGATGGTTTCCCTACCAGACTTCCGACAGTGGTTGAGGCCTTCGGCCCGCTCCTTAGGGCTAAAATATATACAAACGATAATGATTCAATGGAATCCTAGTGGTGAGTATCTTCTTAGGGTTGATGGGCTCCCAATGTGGGATAGAAGGCAGAGGCTGACTTGGGTTGGATCCGTTGGTCAGCGCCGGCAGGCATCAGGTTTGCTGGTGGCACAGTTGTTGCTGGAACGGTCAGCAGTGGGGCCTGCGGGTTGTTGTTGGCAGCGGCTGGGGCACTGGCTGCCAGATTGATTGTCTGAGCAGCGGCCTGTCCTCCTGAGGGGCCGCGGGGTCTGCCAGAGGGCGGTCCTGGCCTACCTGGGCGGTCATGCCCGCTGTCCGTTGATTTCATAGACACCATTTCCTCGGCTGCTTCCCTGCCGATGGGAATGGCATCCCAGTCCACTGAAAAGTCCCGGGACTTGGCATGGTTGAGCATGGCTCTAGCCATCGCCTTCTTATACAAGGCTGGGTGGTACAGGAACACTTGTGATATCGCATTCAGGGCTGCCCGGACTCCTCCTTGTGCTGCTGCCAGAGAAATGATGGTTAGGTCCCCCAGCAGTTTGAGGATCAGCAACAGCAAACACAGGATGGCGGCGCCATCTCCCCACTCGTGGATGGCTTGTCTAAATCCTGCCCAGACATCCAGGGCTGCCTCTCCTTCCTCCGCCAGTCGGTCAATGTTGTAGGACACTATCCCATGGTCTCCTGTGGCCGAACAGCTGCCTTGCTGAACGCAGGAGCCATAGGATAGGCCGGTCAGCATGGCACTCTTGTATGCTGGGAACGCCAGCAGTTGTTGCCAGTCGTTCAACTCAGCCTGCGAATACAAACCACCTGAACTGAAGTCATCTAAGGGGTCTGTCAACAACTGCTTAGGCGTATCCAGCGGGGGTGGCCTCTTCTTGGGAGCAGGGGTTAACTCTATCCAGCCTTCCTCCGCGTGCACAGTCAGGGGGTAGGTGGAGGAACAGGGAATCTTGGTGGCGTGCTCACTGTATACCCGCGTCACAGCGTCTACAAAACCTGTGGGCTCCACTGGCACTTTGTCCCAACACTCCTTGTGTTCGCGGACAACATACTTGTGCCTTTGGCAGGTCAGCTGCAGCAGGATGTCTCCCCTCAGTACCGAGAACGTGCTCCCCTGGACACGCACCGGGTGGGCCGGATCTAGTTGCTGGAGCTTCCAGCAGTTGGCCGCTACTTCTTCTG
Organism: Acartia tonsa; assembly: GCF_053477335.1. Lineage (NCBI taxonomy): Eukaryota > Metazoa > Arthropoda > Copepoda > Calanoida > Acartiidae > Acartia > Acartia tonsa. Next base: position 47,883,734 of record NC_137261.1, on the reverse strand, counting down.
CTGCAGTGCTTCTCATGCGTGTTTCCAGGGTAAATCCAATATAACCTGCATGGATCTGTGCTTGAAGGGGAACGTCAACATCCCTGGCCGACACTCGGGGCAGCGCAGCCGCGGCTGGGTCAGCTGCCACGAACAACGCTGGATGGTTGGTGGCATGGGCCTCGAAGTCGCAGTTCACAATTGAGGTGGGGTTGGTCATGTTGATGAAAAACTGGGCCTGATGGTCAACCAGATATGCATCCCTCACCAGGCTGGGCTGGAGGCTGCGGATCAGCCTCAAGGGGCAATCTCTTCCCAGGTGGTCCCACACGTAGGTTGCTTCCCCAGTGATACAGGACAGCTCAGAATGGGGACAATCGAGGGTCAGGTGGTCAGACTGGGACTCCACCCGTCCATCCTCCACCACATAGGTCTCCTCCTTGACCAGCAGCCGCCGCTCCTGGAGCACTAATTCATTGCGGTAGAGCTGGCCCTCAAAGTGGACGTCCTCCCCCTCGCAACCCACCCCCTCGGGGCTGTTGACGAGGGCGCCCACCATATCAATGGTGAAGAACAGGGGGTGGTTCAGCTGGAACGTCAGTGGCTGGGTCTTGCCTGGCAACGTGTATACTCGGTTCCTGGCCAGGTCTCGGCACGCTTCTGGGTCTATCTTGGTGGGCCTCATGAGGGTGGGGACCGAGGTCACCTTGAGGTGACCCCATACCCCACACCTGAATGTCCACTGGGACACGGTGAGCTGACAGCTGAACCCAGTGGTTTCCCTCACCTTGACTTGCTGCAGGACGTGGATGTCATGGCCCAGGGGCACCTCCTGGTGTAGGGGCTCCGTGTCACACATCTTTTCTTTATTGTAAGACGTGACATGGGTGGGGTTGGCACAGTCCCACCCCACCAGGACGTAGCTGGTTGTAGGCCACACGGCTGCCAGCAGGAGGCCCCACAGGACCATCCACCAATGGGAGAGGCTTCCAGGTAACCATCTTCCTCGTGCACGCGGCTGGGGATCTCCGGCTCTGGTCACGGCTGCTTCTTGGGGCTGGACACGGCTGGGCTGCTCCTGGCTAGACACAAATTTCCATTGAGCGTTATCTGTATGCGGCCGAGGCACCCCGATACCCTCCCCAATGACAGACTGGCAAGCGACTGGCACTTGCCTGGGTGTCGGCTCCCCTAGCCCTAAATGCTCCCTTCCCTGGTCCAAGGCATGCCCAGTGGGATGGGGCTGAAGTGCATGTGGCACAGGCTCGCCCTTACTCAATGCCCTCCCCTGCCCTAGGAACTCAGGTGCGTGTGGCACAGGCAAGTCCTTATTTTCCCAATTTTCAATCTCCCCAGCCTCAAGTGCAGGGGGCACAGGCAAGGCTGGGTGTTTACAAGGTTTTGGATTCAATACATTTAACAAATTCAACTTATCCTGATGGTGAGCCGCTGGGTTCCCTTGGCTGGTAGAGGGCTCTGGATGGCATGTAGCTGGACTCTCCCTGCAGGCTGGTGGCGCTGGCTGGCATGTAGCTGGGCTCTCCCTGCAGGCTGGTGGCGCTGGCTGGCTGGGGGTGACGGGTGTCACCCCTTCCTCTGGGACCGCTGGCTCGTTCCAGGACTCAGGTCTCTCGGTGGCGGTGACGGTTGTCGCCCCAGACATCAGGTTGGAGGCTGGCTCGTTCCAGGATCCAGGTATCTCGGTGGCAGCGACGGTTGTCGCTCCAGGCACAAGGTGGGGGGCGCTGGATAGCACCCCCCCATCATCCCAGGTGGCGACGCCGGGTGGCGTCCCATACATCGATGCAGAGGTGCTGGCTAGCACCTCCTGCCTCTCTCGTTCAGCGGCTGCCAGGGCCTCCCCATACACCGTCTCAGGAACGCTGGGCAGCGCCCCTCCACTCTTGCTGGGTAGGCTCAGTCGGGCAGGTTCCATCATGTTGAGGCTGAAAGGCTGGGGCCTCAGCACCTCTGGCTCGGCTATGTTGTTGGGCTGTACCAGCTCTGGCCCCAGATGGTTAAGACTGAAGCCTAGGCCAACCCGGTTGGGTTCAGCCGCGCCGCCCAGTACGTTGATCCTAGCTGGGACAGTTCCGAACTGCGGCATTCCATCGGCTCGGTCCGCAGCTCTGGGGGCGGCTGCTTGCGGTGGTGGTGCTGGGGGCGCGCTACCTTCCATATGGGCCACTCTGCTGGGCTTCCCCGGAGGGGCACCCTTGTCGGCGGTGCGCCTGCGGCTGGCTACCTGGGCCCAGTCAGCTCTACAATCGGCCGCCGTGTGACCGTCATAGTGGCAACGCTCACACTTGGCAGAACGGTCACGGCGTGGCTGGGTGCGCCTCTCCTCTAGGCTAACTTCCACAGGCGTTGGACAGTCTCGAGCTCGGTGGCCTCTCCCCTGGCAGCGGTAGCAGCGGCCTGGAACCTTGTCATCTGGAGCTACCTTCCCCATCTGGTGGAGACCCGGAGCCAAGGAGCCAATCTCCATTGGCTCCGACTCGTCATATTGGGGCAACTGGATGCAGGCAGATCCAGTCAGCCCGTCGGTCGAGTCCACTAAGCACACGCCTTCCTTCAGCTGCTTAGTAACCATGGTCACGGTGAACATGGCCTTGCGAGTGTACTCAGGTACACTCGCAATTTCATGGTTCATCATGAGGCGTTTTACATTGGCGTTACGAATTCCACGATTTAATTCGTCCACCAACAATTCAAGATCCTCATGATTGTAGGCGTCCCTATACAAGGCGCACTTTGTTGATATGTACGCCTGTATAGGTTCTGTCGAGTGTTGCTTGTAATCCCTAAACGCTTGTTTAAGCGTTTGGGATTCAAAAGCAGGGCGAAATAGCAATTCACACTCGGTCTTGACCTGTTCGTAGGTCAAGGCTTGGCCTGCCTCGCCAAACAGATGGGACGCCATTTCCGCCGCTTGCCCTACCAATGACAGTAGTAGGGCGTTGCGGCGGTTGAGGGAATCATGAGGTGGCACGCGGTAAGCCGCCCATGACATCTCCAGTCGGCGGATATGTGCCGACCAGGACTGTTTGGGCGGCCCTCTAAACTCCGGCAGATTGCTCAGCATCAGCTTGCGGTACTCGGCTGGGGCCGGCTGAGGGTCATCCTGGAGCCATCCTGGGGCTTGGTCACCTCCTGGGACTTGATGCTGGTCCATTGGGTCAACGGTGAAACGGCGGGCACAAAGTTATACAGTACTACAATGAATGGGTTGTCACTTGAGGCTTCCTAGCCTAACAGCCAACACTGTTTGTATCACTAGGTTGGGAGTTTTAATTGCAAATATATAACTTAGCTGTACTTATCAATAATTAGGTGTTGAGGTAGATAGATGTTGAGGGTCTGAACTGCTGTCAGGAACTGATTGGGTTTTCCCTTATCACACTAGAGCTAGGAGGAAAGAAACTTGCAATTCTTTATTTGCTAAAAATACCCCTGTTAAATGCTATGGAGTAGCTCCGCTCTGGTGTGAAAGTGTGTGTGTGTGTGTGCGTGGAATCTTCTGTCCTTGTAACGCGCGTTCGCGCCGTCAAATCCGCGCACACGGGGAAAACGCGCTCTCACCCCTCAGCTCGCTCTCTCATTGGTCCGCTGCGTCCGTTGGATTTATGATATTTTCCGCACTCTGTTGCGCTACCCGTGAATGGCGCTCTGTGTATCCGATCGCTAGCTCCACACTACAGACGGACTTAGTCTAGTGTGGGTAGGAAGGGGGGAAGCGCGTGAGGGGACGGGGGTAACTCCGTCCGTTCCCACTGTGAGGGAGGGGGGTAACTGTGTGCTGGTGTAATGGGGCCTTTGCTTCTTAATCTTAGGCTTATCTGTTATATCACCCTGATTGTATTTGCCTTCAATGGAGAGGGGCCCCTCCCCTTCCCTTGGAATAAGGGGTGTATTGTTATTGTGCTGTGGGCTTGAGATTGTTTTGATTATATTACATCTAGCTTTATTTTTGTCCTTATCACAATTGCATAACAGATTTGTTGACCAACTCTGTTCTATTTTTAGCTGTTATCACAATACACAGTAATCCAAGCCTGTTCTATTCTTAGATTTATCACAACACAACAATTTGTTTGCCAAGCTTTGCTCATAAATCTATTGTTTGGCCATCACATTAGGGTGGTAATCCCTGCAAATGTGATATAATATCTGTTTTCTAGATGGGTGGCTGCGTTGTAGCTTCTCAGGATACTCGGGGTTGACGTAGTTTTTCTCTGTTCTGGTGCACTACACCCGTATGTTAGCTCGCAGCTTGCAGCTATGTGGCATGTTTCAGCCTATCGGCGGCAGGGAATGTCCCGTCCTGCTAGCGCCACTGGTTCGGATCCTGCTATTTCTTGCAGAAAAGTTGGCCTATTTTCAGCCGTCTACACGTATTTGGCTTGTTTCAGCCGGTCCGCAGGCCTGTTTCAGCCCTTTTGGCGCTCAATTCTCCATTAGATATCAGCGCTGCTCGCGGTTATTCGTCAGATTTCGCTGTTTCGCTTCCACAACTGCCGGATGCAGAGTTAAACTGTGCTGTCCAGGGTGGGTAATTCAGGTTGCTTGCGTCAGTTTTGCCAGATTCACTGCTGGGAGTACCTTAGCCTCAGATGCGCGTCTGCTCTACACTTGTGGTTCGCCGTAATCTCACACAGCTGTCACCAAAGTTGTGGTATCCGCCGAGGAGAAATGGCAGACACCGGAGTTCAATTAGATTACGGCAGTGTGACAGACGTGGACACCTTACTATAGAGAAGCTACGCTTCTCTAGCTTTCACTAGATAATGATCAACATCTATTTTCAGTTGTCACTTTATTGAAGGGTTAAGAGATACTGCAGTTATATACAACAAACAATAATTACATGGATAGGAATAAATAATCATAACATAAAAGCATAAATAATACATATACAATGGTCAGTTTGGGCAATAATGATTCCCCCATCCCTGGAAAGGGTGGGGGAGAATTAAGAATACAGTTAACCATAATAAACATGACAGATTCAAATCATTAATTCTAAGCGTAGGGAGGGGGTCACTAGACCCCTTCCCCAGGACTCGGGGGAGGGCCATTGACCCTCCACCGAACCCCAGATCAGGGGTGCCATAGACATGGCTCACGGTTGCCGAATACCACATAAGAACAACTCTGTCTATAAGTAGCGCAACAATAACAAGCTGTAAAGATCTATTAGTATTTTTTTTAATTGGTTTGTTGTGATTTATAAATTTTAACTACCCTTTTTTTGTTTTGAAGTAATTAATTTTAAAATAGTTTTCTTGCTTTATTTTTATTTATTATAAAGCATTTATTATTATTAAGAAAAAAAATTACTGAAATCTAATAAAATTGAATTTGCATATTTTAGTTTAGCAATACCTAGCGGCAAAATTATTTACTACATAAATAGAAGTTTGGTGATTTTTATTGAATTCCTAACTTATAATGTTGTGAAAACAGCAAAAAATGCAGCCATATATTTTTTAATAGTAAATAAAGAAGGGATAGTTTCTTTTTAAATTCATAACCACTGCATGAGTCACTTTCGTGGCTACACGGACTTAATATAACCTAACATAACCTATATGAATAGAATAGAATAGAATTTATTAACTAATGCAATACATTTAATTATTAAATAAACATAATCATATTAAAAATTGCATAGCAAGGGGTAATTAAGCCTTGGAGTAGGCCGTAAATTTACCCCTTATATGAAGTTATAATCAAACAATTAATATATCTTGAATTGTTTCTTGTTTCTGTGTTTTATTATCTTAAACTAAACATTATGAATATTCCTTTACCCCTGCATAATCTTGATATTGAACTTTATATATATAATTATATATTCCTTTACCCCTGCATAATCTTGATATTGAACTTTATATATGTATATTCCTGTATCCCAGGCCCATATAGAATCTTGATATTGAACTTTATATATATTCCTGTATCCCAGGCCCATATAGAATCTTGATATTGAACTTTATATATATTCCTGTATCCCAGGCCCATATAGAATCTTGATATTGAACTTTATATATATTCCTGTATCCCAGGCCCATATAGAATCTTGATATTGAACTTTATATATATTCCTGTATCCCAGGCCCATATAGAATCTTGATATTGAACTTTATATATATTCCTGTATCCCAGGCCCATATAGAATCTTGATATTGAACTTTATATATATTCCTGTATCCCAGGCCCATATAGAATCTTGATATTGAACTTTATATATATTCCTGTATCCCAGGCCCATATAGAATCTTGATATTGAACTTTATATATATAGTCCTGTATCCCAGGCCCATATAGAATCTTGATATTGAACTTTATATATATTCCTGTATCCCAGGCCCATATAGAATCTTGATATTGAACTTTATATATATTCCTGTATCCCAGGCCCATATAGAATCTTGATATTGAACTTTATATATATTCCTGTATCCCAGGCCCATATAGAATCTTGATATTGAACTTTATATATATTCCTGTATCCCAGGCCCATATAGAATCTTGATATTGAACTTTATATATATTCCTGTATCCCAGGCCCATATAGAATCTTGATATTGAACTTTATATATATTCCTGTATCCCAGGCCCATATAGAATCTTGATATTGAACTTTATATATGTATATTCCTGTATCCCAGGCCCATATAGAATCTTGATATTGAACTTTATATATATTCCTGTATCCCAGGCCCATATAGAATCTTGATTTTGAACTTGGGTACACTTGAAATTCAGTAATTAGATTTCAGATTAAGTCTTCACAATTTGGAATTCACAACAGAGCTTCATATTTATAGACTCATCAAAAAAAAATAGTAATATCTTGCAGTAACTGACCAAAAAATGTGTATAATATTATCCTATTGTATAAAGTAGTAGGGTTTTTTTGTTTAAAGTTTAGGATTTAAATAACTAGTAAACTGAGTGAGTTCCCCTTTTTTGGGTGCTTCACATAGGTCCCGGAATTGTTTTAACTAATTCATTTTTAAGTTAAGCATTGCAATGGTTTAGGCTTTTTTTCTGCCCACTAATTACACATTTAAAAAAGATACCCCAGTTGTTTTTAAAAATAAAGGCATCAAAATAACTTAAAGCTTCAGAAAGGCACAATTTATTCGGTTTTACAATTTTAGAGATCTGAAATTCTAGAAATGAGAAAAAAGCACATAAATAATTGATTACCCATGAATTTTATGCAAGTTAGGCCTAATGATATATAATTATTCTCTGAATAGTTTCTTAAATATAAGCAAAGTTACAGAATGAAATTAGATAAAATGACAGAAAAAGAATGCAGCTAACTCTCTCTCTCTCTCTCTCTCTCTCTCTCTCTCTCTCTCTCTCTGTATCTCCCTCTATCTTATATAGATGAAAATTTATTACCCATTTCTTCTCTCTTTCTATTTTTTCTCTATATTTTCTAGGATATATGTTGTATGCACAATTTTTTTACAGCAAAACTATTCACTAAAAAGTATCTGTGCGTCAATTATCAATGAAAAAAAGCTTGAAATTCTGAAAATTTTGATTGTTAATGATTTGACTTCATTTATGGTGATCATGGATTTTTAATAAATTCATCAACATGATTTTTAAAAGTATAATAAAATTATGTAAATATCTATCGCAAAATTATTTTAATACAGGATCTTAGAATATAAATACTTACATTGTAAGACTTGATTGAATAGATACTTCGATTAACATTGTACCTCTATTAATATTTGAAAAATTATGTTAAAAAGGACAATAATGAGCATTGCTGTCAAAAAAATTTAACTTTAAATAAATTTTGGTAATGATTATGGAGTTTCTAACTTAGACTTAAATGTTACGGGAATAATCATGCAATGTTAAAATTCACTACTTTGCTGCCTCTGATTTTGAATATTTGACATATTCGTCCTTGTCACACTTTTCATAGAAGTTTATGCTTTTATGAATATTGTCGTCTTTGTTTCTTTCAACATTAAAATTTTAGTTGCATTTTTTTCCCAGGGTGATAAATCATTTTTACACAGTTTTGGAAATTATCCTATTTTCTTGTGAAATGTTTTAAATCATCACTTTTCCATTCTCAAAAAATGTTTTATAACATAAAAATGTCCATTCAGTTTTTAAAAGGGAAGCTTTTCTAAAATTAGGGTCGGTTCGTCCGCCCGAATGAAGTAGCTTTTTTTCGTTAATTTAGGCATGTTAGAATTATAGTCGTTACCAAAATGTCCATGCTGATTTTTAACTTTTTAACAACTAATTTTTATGTGATGTAATCATTCGATTAATCTCGTTTTTAGAATACTGATTTCTAGGACAATAAAGTTCAATTTATAAAGAAAGCATCTCTATAATCAAGTCATAAAAAAGTAAGTAGGTCCTTAAACAGTATCTTGTATTTATGCAGTTTTGCAACAAATTTATTTACAATTTTGTTTCGACTTCTATGCATTCATATTCTAATAATTCAGTTCTTACACTCTACGTTTGTCCTAGCGTTTCAGAGCTTCGCTTTTGTGGATGTTGTCAATCTTGATTTTTTACAAATCCGTATTCTTCTATCATTCTTTTACAACAAATATATATTGCCATAAATACAAACATTTCGTTGGGATATTGCAATTCTTTAACATACATACAATAGCAATACAGAATTATAATAGTTTTAGAGTATACACAAAAAAATATTCTAGTTTTAGTCTTTTAAGATTGCTCTATCTTTATCTCTACGTATATAGGCGGCGGCACATGGTTGGAAAACGGGGGCGGATTTTTACCAAATTTTAATATGTAATGTAGACATGATAGTCTCTAAGCCAAACATTGCGTTCACAGGAGTTTAAAGGTTAGTGGAGACCTGGATGATGAGGACCTGCTAGATTATACCTGAAATCTGAAATTTACTTGAACACCTATATATCATATTGTCTTTTTATATTATAGGATAATTTAGTATTTTAGCGACACATAATGCTTTGTTTAAGTCAAAAGAATATTTTACTCTTTAGCTGGATGACCTTGGCTAAAAACTGGAGGGGGCCGTTTAACGTTCTCCCCTCCCTCCCCCGACCGATAAGGGTTAAGTAAGGGAAAGTTTGGGCAAAGAAAACTGTCTGCAATTAAATTTAGGGACTATAAAAAATAGGGATACCTTTAAAACCTTTTGGCAGGTCATATTAGAATAATGGACTATTCTAATATAACGTCATTTTTTAGGCATTTTATTGCTACAACTCTACAACTAACTCTATGCAACGTGAGCACATCTGAATTGAGTAGATACAATTATTATTTGCCTCTCTCACCCCTGTGGTGCCCTCTGCTGCCCTTGGCTGCCTTCCTATGAAATTGAATACTTGCACTATTTTCATATCAAATATTTACTTACCATCCACGGATAACATGGATTATACCTGGAGGACAGAAACATCAGGATATAATATAAAGAAGTAAGTTTTTTTTTCCGATGCTTAAGATCTCAGAATTTGCTGGTTCTGTTGGGTTGTTTTTTCAGGAAGCCCTATAAATGGATAGTTTTAGGTTTTTCTGGCCTGTAAACCCTTATAATCTAGAACGAAGCTAGTCTAATCATAAAGTGCACTATGATATATTTTGGTATTTTAAGCTTTTGCAACGGCCAACCCAGATAATGTAAATACCTAACAATGCATAAAATTTGATAATTATATAATTTTTTTGTATACTAATGTTAAAATACATATCTATCTAAAAAGTGCAGCATTATTAGAGGAGCAGACACATTAATTTTGGAGCATTGCATGATGTCATATTTTTAAAGGCAATTAAACAGCTTCACAGTAAAATGAACCTGAGTTCCAAGGATCATACCTCATATCTGTTATCCTTGCAACCACCACTACAATATATTTTCATCACACAAAATCTTATATGGTGTGGAATTTCAGTTGATTATCTTACACTTTAGCATTGATCTAACCCTTTATATTAATAGGCCTGAAATTTGGACAAGCTTTTAATCTTATCCAAAATAAGAATAATGTTGATTTATAGATACTTACTCTTCCATATTGTCTAAGTTCTCTGAAAATTGGAAATTATGAAACAATTTACAAAAATAGCTTAAAACTAACAAAGGTCCTATATATATATTCTTTGAAAAGCACAACATAATCAATTCATTCGTTTGCGAGATCTTAAGGGACGGACGAACAAACGGAGTGACAAACGAATATCGTTCTACTTTTCATTACAAATTATATTCTGATCTTTGTCAACTCATCAGCTCCATTAGTATATTTCCAATAAAATATTTTGACAAAGAAATTGTGGTAAAAATATTTCTCTTAGATCTATGTTCAATTTATATGGGCTCACAAAACTAGGCCCAGTTTTTAAACAATTGTATTTTTAAAACTCCAAGTTTGTTCTATAATGCGTAGTTTCTCTTGCTGGCTTTATGTCTGTAATTATGATGCTGATTGATAGTAGTTATAAATATCGAAACTTTTCTATGATTAAGAAAGAATAGATAAAATCTAAACTGGCAGGGATTGTTATTAAATTACTAAATACAGCCTAATCATTAGATTTTCAACTGATTCTACGTTTTAAGATTTTTAAATAGCAGTGTTTGATGGTCTTTCTTACAGTGTAGGGTAAATTAAGTTTGTCCTATAGTTGTATGAATTACGTTTTTACTTTTTTTGTTTTTTAAAAACCTGCACCTCTAGAGCATTCCTTCATCCTGTGTGGATTTATGAAAAACTATAAAGACACACTTTGTCTCAATCAATTATACTTGATACATAATCATAAAATCATTTCATATTTTATGATTAAAATACTGTTTGCGGCCATAACACACTATGAAAAGTATGTATATCTTCCTATCATTAATAACTAGTGACTACGCCTCTAGGTGCATATAAAGAGGGGGGGGGGGGAAGGTGGAAGTCGACCTACTCAACTTAAAATTTTGGTTTCAAAAGAAGTAAAAAAGTTCGGGGGAGTCACTTTTTTGTGGCGATTTCTCTTGGGTGGTTGGTGGTAGCCTCCCACAAAATAGTTATAAAGCTTTCCTTGGACCTATGAAAAGCTACACTGTAAAGGAGAACCGAATCGGACACACACAGATAAAGATCCTTTTAATTTAATATAAGGATAGTATGGTCTTTTAAGCTAAAATTGCTGGTCCTAATGACTTTTATTGAAAGCTTTCAAAATGTCTTGGAGTAGTTTTGGAAAATTTATTTGATATCCTCCCTTCCCTAGAGGCTAGAGGCGTGGAACTAGCCTTTTAATAGTAGTAAGGTTTTTTTGTCTGAAGCTTAAGATTTTGAAAATTTCAGGTTCGAATGGGTTGAACATTTTAAGATAGCTTTATATAGAGAAGGTTTATATATATATATTTGGACACTGAACTTTATGAACCAACCAATCAATAGAGGTCCCGAAAATTGTTAAGCCAACGAATAAGAATTTACCCTCCCTCCCTGGAGTGGATACAAAACCGCGACAAACAAAACCGCTCCAGGGACAAAACCGCGACATAACAAAACCGCGACAATGACAAAACCGCGACAGTGACAAAACCGCGACAGTGACAAACCGCGACAATAACAAAACCGCGACAATAACAGAAATATAACTATGTAGGATTTGTAGGAAGTGAAGATTAACAGAAAATTATTTGCATGTCGATAACTCAATAATATTATAATTGAACAGGGGCAGACATACTTAAGTGCTGTTATTGTGTCGACGTACCACAAAATGTTTAACATTATTATTAGAAAAGCGTTAACTGGTATGTATAGGTTTCTAAATAGAGCTTAATGTTAGACACAAATAACTTCTAGGTTATGATAAAGAGGGTCATTTATTCTCGTGATTCCGTAATATTGGGTGTTGGGTTGTCGTCAAATGCTCTTATCAAGTCAAAGTGTTCTTAATTATAACCAAATGTATATAAATGAAAATCATCCATAAGTAAGAATAGATTGCCTTAATGAGAGCATACGACTACAACCCAACACCCAACTTTACAGAATTACATGAATATCGACAATCATCTATGAAATAGTGTGTCAACTAAATGCCTTCCAGTTGAACAGAGGAGGGGCAGGGCGTGATGATATATTCTGTCTATATTGAGACCCAGAAGAATTAGAAACCCATAAATCATCTCACCACACCCTCACACCTCCCTACATCCACAGGGATATAGAGGGATAAAATAATGGACGATAGATTTATGTACATACTTAATAATGATACTCAAAATTACCCCTTCTATAGATTACAATAAGTGGTTGAAACGTTTTGACACTCAACTTAATTAACCAAACCATCAAAATTCAAAGTCCTTAAAGTTGTTAAGCCTCCGAATAAGAAAACGTTATCATAATACTTTGAATACTAGTATAATAAACAACCAAATATGCTCTCCCTCCCTGCTCCACTCGTCTGACGTCTCAGAGAAAATATGAAAGTACGCTATTTACACGCTGTGCCTCAATGTAGTCAGGATAATTTCCATCCTAATACATAAAGTAGTAAGTAGACCCCCCCCCCCCATTTTTTTTAATTTTCTTTCCAAGACTAAAATTGAAAATGAGAAAGGGATCGATTTACTAACCCCACTCTCAAGGGCCCCTAGAGGACTCTCGGGGTGTATCCACTAGTCAGATAAAAACGGTTTCTTCTGAAGCAAATGTAACAAAATATCTTAACTAATCTTTTATAAAAAAAAAACATCTAAAGACTAGTTCATGTGCCAATATTCATATTAATATCCTAGCAAAATAATTTCGATATCAAATTTTCTGGTTTTTGTGCGGCGATTTGTAACCACAACAAAATCTGTTTAAAACAATAGAAGTAATAATAATTTTTTCATGTAAAGTTAGCTGTCTAGTGATAAAAAAAATATTAAACATTTTATGAATATACTGATAGGTATCTAGTTTAATAATGGATATAGAATATACATGGATTTTATGAGAGTTGAAAAATTGTCGTCAATTTAGGTTGCTAACATGAACATCATTAATTTAATGTATTACTAAAATAATTTGGAGCATAATTAAGATAATGTTTTGATTAGTATTAAAAAGAGTGTGTATTATTCTCTTCACATACAGTGTTGTGCCATGGCTTCCGCAGAAATGTCACAGCAATGGATAAAAATATACGTGGATATTATGACAGGAGGAAAATTAAATAACTACATATACAGATAGATGTCAAGGAATAAGGTGTGTAAGATAAATGGATATAAAATATACGTGGATATTATGACGGGGAAAATTGTCGACAACTTAGGTTGCTAACATGGAACTCATTTATAGGTCTGTTCGTTCATCCAGTAGGAGGAGAGGGAATGTGTTAAAAGGGGGTGATGATGGGTATTGTTATTAGCCCGATGCAAGTTTCACTTTATTATAAATATTATATAAATATAAATATTATAAATTTATATTAAATATTGGTCGGAAAGTGTATATAATTTGGTATGAAAGGGCAGTTACTATTTCATTTCATCCATATAATAATTCAGCTAATTTTAATGATAGTTAAATTTCTTAGGATATAGCTAGCTTTTCTGAAATTATACAATTCAAAACTTTATTCGCTCGTATTATTTGATAAGTGACATGTGACTATTTAAAAGAAATTCCACTTTAAGTTAGAAGGCTCATTATGTCCGACTGACAATCTAGAGTAATAAATCTTTTTGATTTAGTTTGCTCTGGTAGTAATTTGTAAATAGATATATCATTACCTGGATCTTACACCAGATTTTCATTCATGTTTCCTAATAAAGTGAAACTGGCAGCGGGCTAAAAACCGATTTCCCCCGTTCTCCCCTCCTACTGGATGAACGAATGACAAATAAATGAGGTCCATAAAGCCTAATTGGTGACAAATTTTCCCCTGTCAATATATCCACGTATGTCCTATATTCATTGCTTCAAGGCTTAAATTTTATTGCAGGGGTTGCCCTTCCCCAAAATAGTTAAAAACTTGCCTGGGACCTATGAGATGCTACACTGTAAAGGTGAACCGTATTAGTTCTGCGGTTAGCGAGATCTTTCGGTTCAAATAGACAGACAGACAGATATCCTGTTACTATATAGGGGTGATTGATGGAACTGGAGACTTTAAGCGTAAGTGATGGATTCCATCCAATCCTCTGTATTATTACTTTTTTTCTCAGGATATTTAAGCTTTTTTGTGATCTTCACACACAAAACAAGTGCTATTATATTCATAAGTAGCGCAGCAACAATAAGCAAGGGTATCTTTATTATAAAAAAAAACATTAAATTGTAATGCTATAAGTTAGGAAGTTTTGTTACATATGCAGTAAATGTATTTTTAAAATACTATAGCTCATACCTAAAACAAAATCTTAAAATAATCTCTTAGTGTTTGGAACTCTTTGGAACATACATTTTAATTTTGACTAAAGCCCAGGTTTGTACGTCCGAATCGAGATTTAGATAAAGTCTCTTAAGTGTTTAATTGAATCAGTGAACATTTTTATTAACCGTGTGCACCCAGGGATAAGGGATGGGAAACGTAAGAAAATATTATTCCAGGCCTATTTTCCAACTAGGCCTAAAAAACTAGTTTCGGGATGACGCAGTAGTTAGATTTGAAAACTATGAACAATGATGAAATAGCTATTATATGAATGCAAAGAAAAAAAGTATAGAATAGAATTCAGGTAGTTGATTTCACCAATCATAAAATATAATAAAAACTTTCCAAAGAACCAATATGTTAGTGGCTTTAAGTAGAATCCCGTTATTACTTCGCCAACCCCCCTCCCCCCCCATTTAAAAAAAAGTTTTTTTTGAGATGGTTAAATCTGATTTATTTTCAAACATTTTAAGGGGGGATCTACTTCACCCCAAAATTTGTATTTAGAAATAAACACCGCTTTAGCCCCCCAGCTTTAATAAATAAATTAAGTAGATTTGAATAAGTACATGGGTAACATTCTATCAACTAATTGTTCCATAGCATACATATTAATTAAGAATTTTTTAAAAAATTTATTTTACGTTAAATATTAACAGAAAAGTTCAATTAAGTGTGCAATAATTTTTACCAAAATTAATGAAAATTTTTTTTTAACAAAACACAGTACACTTTTATTTACATATTGAACTAGTTTTGTATTTGTAATCATTTAGGTGGGTTATCAATTCCACATGAAATGTAACTTTTAAATTGTCTAAAGACAATGAGTTTTTCACATTGTTCTAAAGTATAAAATGTTGAATCCTACTCAGTCTTCAAAAAACGATCTCTCATTTTATGTTTTGCTATATGGACATTTATTAATGTGTAGATTTAATAATAAGTTGATGTGATTGAACGTCATATATATTGTTGTCCTTCTGATAGCAGAAACTTTCCATTGTTGTCTTTCTAATAGCAGAAATTTATGTTTGCTTGAATTAATTTAGCCAATAATGAACTGGGGGACGCGTTTGTTATTAATAATTGGTTAATGCTAAAAGCAAGTTTCAGGCTATTGGATATTAGCCTACAGCCAATAATGAACTGGCGAAAATGAGTTGATTTTATAGGCAAAAAAGAAAAGTTGCCCCATCACTTTAAAAAGGAGGCTGAGACCTAATTTTCGGTCAGGTTTCCCATCCCTTATCCCTGTGTGCACCAGAGCTGGATTTTTAAATCACTTTAGTGGTGAGCCAGATCGTGGTGAGCCGAATTTCAGCCAATCACAGGGCGGCATTTCATAAAATGCTGTGATCTCATTGGTGGAAAGTTGGCTAACCCCGATCTGGCTCACCACTAAAATGATTTAAAGATCCAGCTCAGTATAATTTACAGTCCAATGTCACTTTCGTCTCTGCAAATATAGACTTGCTTGGGAATAAAGGAAATGAGAAAACATGTTTGATTGATATAAGATGGACATTGAGTTGACTCTTGCCCTTGTTAAATATTTTTTATCTATGTTTGTGTAATAAATGGGTGTTTGTCTGGTGGTGTTTTTGACCTTAACCTTGACCATTTAAGGTAAAAAGTATGCTAAAATTTTTAAGTACTTTTGAAGTTTTCTTTTAAATTAACCTTAACCTGTTGAATGCTTTGTTTTGTTCAAAGATACAAAAAAACTGATTTTTAAAAGAATAGTACCAAAAAGTTAGATTATTTTTTTCAAAAAAAATATTATTACTCACGTTTTTTTATCACCTTGTAAATATATTGAAAGTAAACCAATACCTTCGCTAAACTTTTGAGTTATCTAAAACAAATAAATTTTTTCTATAGTTTATGTAGAGTTATATTATATAGAGTTGGGGGCTATGATATTGCAAATTCTTGTACCAAAGTTCATGAATACAATAAAGCTATAAAGAAATAGAGGAAAATAATATTTGATCAATAATGAAATGATCATTAATCTCTTATTTCATGTAGAAAAAAAGGAAATCTGGATTTCGTAGGGTACATCTAGCCTAATATTTTTATTAATCTAATAATTTTATGATTTTAGTACATATAGCTTAATACATCTATAATGAATTCCAAGCACCATTTAATTCTAGTTTAATATATCTATTTAAAATACCATACATACTTTCTACATTTTTAGTAGTGTACATCTAGTCTAATATATCTATTATGAATACCATGCACAGTTTCTACATTTTGGAAATGTACATCTAGCCTAATATATCTATTATGAATACCATGCAAACTTTCTACATTTTGGTAGTGTACATCTAGTCTAATATATCTATTATGAATACCATGCAAAGTTTCTACATTTTTGGTAGAGTACATCTAGTCTAATATATCTATTATGAAAACCATGCAAAGTTTCTACATTTTTGTAAGTGACATCTAGTCTAATATATCTATTATGAATACCATGCAAAGTTTCTACATTTTTGGTAGTGTACATCTAGTCTAATATATCTATTATGAATACCATGCAAACTTTCTACATTTTAATAGTGTACATCTAGCCTAATATATCTATTATGTATACCATGCAAACTTTCTACATTTTAATAGTGTACATCTATTCTAATACATCTATTTTGAAAGTCATGCAAAATTTCTACATTTTGTTAGTGCACGTCTATTTTAATACATCTATTATAAATTCTATTTTCCAATTTTTTGTAGTGTACATCTAGCCTTATATACCTATAATGAATACCATGCAAACTTTCTACATTTTAATAGTGTAACTGAAAATCTAGTTTAATATATCTATTTTAAATACTATGCAAACTTTCTACATTTTGGTAGTGCACATCTATCCTAATATATCTATTATAAATTCTATTTTTCAATTTTTGGTAATGTACATCTAGCCTTATATACCTATTATGAATACCATGCAAACTTTTCCAATTTTTGCAATTCTTTGCAAAATTAATTTGCAAAGATAAAAGCTAAATCCAGAGAGATTATGTAGAATGTCACATATACATTTTCTACGAAAATTATTTTTTAATATTTTTCCTAAAAAGTTCAATTCCATTATCTTATCAAGGATATTAAAAAAATATGTTATAAAACTTTAAGCTAAAATGACAATAGCAAAATTTTGCCTTGTCATAATGTAAACATATATTCTACATTTCTATGAATAGTTTAAGTTGATAAGGCAAAGAATTTAACTAAGACTGACTGGTAGCTCCGTATCAGATTTTTAATTACCTGTTGCTTAAAATCAGTGAAAATTTTAAATATACATTTTCTAAATTGCTCGGCCTATGGAATGGATGTAGAATATACGTGGCTATAATGACAATGAAAAATATACCTTGCTAACATTGAACTCATTTATTGGTAAATTCGATCATCTAATAGAAGAAGAGGGGATTGGGTTTTAGGAGTGAGTGAGAGGGAATCATTATTTAGCCCGCTGCGTGTTTCACTTTATAAGAGAACATGAAAGTATAGTTATTTCTCGCATCTTATTATAAACGGCTTTCCGCGGATATAAAATGTACAATTATAAGATTTTAATCTTTTGATTGTACATTTTTATATTTGTAGAAAGCTGGATATAATACGATGCTAGACATAGTTTTTTTCGTATGGATGAGAACCGGTTCCTATCCACCGGATTCGAAGGAATACGAGAAATAATATATCCATTGCTTGGCAACTACAGCATCATTGATCTAGCTTATCGCGGATAAAATGCTGTTGTTCATCACAGACCGTCTAGAACTTTGACAGTCGACAGTGTATTAACTGCTATATTTTTTAATACTTTTTATCATCTGCATTCTGGCTTAATGTTTTCATTAATTAACAACCGTCCCTAACCAGGAAGGGAGGGGACATTGTTCTGTTTATTACGATAGTCCCCAAAGTTTTTATGGGCTAAACAACTTTGGGGACTTTCAGTAGGTTGAGTGTCAGCGTTTCAACCACCAATTGTAATCTACAAAAGTGGTAATTTTGTGTATCGTCACAGGAATTGTACATCAATTTATTTGCCTTTGTCTTATCCCTTTAGATCCCTGGCATATACTTGGCGGCTGTCTGTCCCTATTATGAAAGATTAGTACCGATATTTAATATTTATGCATTAAATATTTCTCTTTGTTGACTTAGGCCACTCAAATATTTGGTATGTGTGTGTGCTGTGTGTGCGAGTGTGTGTTTTGCTGGGATTTTAAGTGAATATTTTTGTACATTGTGATAAATGACGAATTCTCCCCTATCTACTAATGACAATAAATATATAAGTATTTTGTCTTCTAGCAAATTGCTTTTTGCTCTTTTGTATATATTAGTGACGTTATTGGCTGACATTCAATGACCCAATCAAAATTCGGCACAGGGTCCCCACCCAGCGTAGAGTTATTTATAGCTTGTGCCCCCTCCCCACTATATATTACTAATGACTTGCAATAAAAAAAGAAATTTAAATGGCTAGCCATTGTAAAAGCTGATTTATCTGATTTAAAAAAATATATTCGACACTTTCGGATTGATATCTTTCAAAGTTTTATAAAAAACAAGAATTCAGTTGAGAAAAAATTTAAAATAATATAAGTTAATATTTATTTAATACCTTGAAAAATGATTAAATTCACCAACTATTAGCTTTTTTATAACATTTTCTGCCTGTATAGTTCTACAAATTTATTTTTACTTATCTTTTAATATGTAAATTAAATTAATATGATTTATGTCATTTAGACTGAAGAGGGTGCAATTGTGGTAAGCCGAACGTTTCAGCTCACAGGGTTGCGAGTTCGAGTCCAACGAGCCTTAGCCTTGAATTATTCTACCAAAAACAAACTAGCAGGATTTAGTCATACAGAAATTATATATTTAACTGAATAATATTTACAATGAATGTTTACTATTTATATACAACAGATTATAACAATGGTTAGGTTTGAAGGGGGTGTGGGGACACAAGGCTTAGCCCCACGGCGGTAGACAGGCTGCGGGGGCAGCCGTGGTAAAAGGGGAGGCAGCGCCTCCCGGTTATATAATTGCGTGAGGGGCGCGTGATAGCTGCGTGTTTGTGCCCCTCCCCCTATTTAGGCAGGCCAGTTTGACCGCTGGATAGCGGGGTCACCGTCGGTCATGAGGTGAATGGTGATATAATGGGGATTAGTGCAGAGGGCTTGTTATGATAAGTCACTGCATAGCAATTCTGTAAACTGCCCGTCCGTCTGGTTGTCGTATTACCACAACCTCCCCTTCAAGGGTTGCGGGGCTCTCGAGCCACCAGGCCTTGAACCTGGGGATACGACAACCTATGTCTGCGCAGGACAGGCTCTTCCTGGGGCACAGCTCGGTGGAGGACAGCTCTGGCTACACAGGCTCCGCGGGACACTCGCTGCTCTGTCTGGCTGTGGTTGGATATCAGCATTGTCAACTCCTGGATTCCAGCCGTGGGTTAGCGACGGCCAAGCCCCGTCGCTGGAAATTTTGCCTCGTCTGCAGAACTAACTCTGTCTCGGCGGGTAGCTGGACACGGAGGCCTAGGCTAACTCTGGTGGTTCCCAAGGGGGGAATGGCGATGGAGGAAGGCGCATAAAATTCCATGGGGGCGCCTGCTTGGTCCAGGTTACTTGGCCTCCTAGCTCCTACCCGGATGGGGATGGCTGTCATCAACAGGGGGCACATTGCTTCAGCTTCGTCCTCTGGGGCTGCCTCTTCCATCGCAGTGGCCGCTTCTCCTCCTTCAG
The DNA here is from genome assembly GCF_053477335.1 of Acartia tonsa. Taxonomy (NCBI): domain Eukaryota; kingdom Metazoa; phylum Arthropoda; class Copepoda; order Calanoida; family Acartiidae; genus Acartia; species Acartia tonsa. The sequence continues at coordinate 47,863,524 of NC_137261.1, read as the reverse complement.
GCTCGCTGCTGGCCGGCAGGTTCTCCATGTCAGTATCAGGATTCCAGATGGCATCTCTGGGTGGCTCTGGAGCTGGCGGCGGCGGCGGTGGTTCGTTGGGTTGATCCTGCAGGTTCTCTTCTACTGGGTCACGATCCTGGCCGCTAGGCTGTGGGGCGGCTGCGGCTGGCTGGTATACTGGGAACTGCCCTGGGTCACTAGCTGGCGGTGCCGCAGCTCCGACAGGCAGCTCAGTGGCCTCCTCATCGCCGTCCAGGTCGCCTTGAATGTCTGTTGGAATCTGATGGGCAGTTACATCTCCCGTGTATTTGCGCAGTCGGCCTACATGCGCGGTGACTTCCGAGATCCTGGCTGTTGGAGAGGCAGGCTTGATGACGTAATGGACGTCTGTAGCTTGCCGCACTATCTTCCAGGGGCCAGTCCACCTCTTGGTAATCTTGGCTGCCTTCCCTGGCACCAGGCGGGGGGCCAGATACCAGACCAAGTCTCCAACCTCGTACTTGGCCGTGCCTTCGTAGGCGGCCGCGCTCCTCCGGATGGTTCCCTCCTCTCGCTGCTGGATGGCGTCATACACGGCATGGTAGCATTGCAGGAGAGCTTGGACGTTGGCTGGAACCGAGGCATACTCTGTGTCTGGTAGCCGGAGCACCATGTCCACCGGAAGTTTGGCCTCTCTCCCAAAGTAGGCCAGGAACGGGGTCACGCCCGTGGATCTGCAGGCCTTGGTGTTGTAGGCGAAGGCAATGGCAGGCAAGTGTGGCTCCCAGTTGTTGTCGTCTCTGTCTAGGAACAGACGCATGCCTGTGTTGAGCGTCCGATGGAACCTCTCTACTCGGTTGGACTGCGGGTTGTAGGGCGGTGGATGTGTCAGGCCAATCTCAAGCTTGGAGGCCACTTCCTTGGATACCTGGCCGGTAAACTCCATCCCGTTGTGGGAGTGGATCTTCAGGGGGCATCCGAACGTGGCCAGGTGGCGGTGCAGCAGGGCCTCAGCCACCGTGAGGGTGCGCTTGTTGGGAATGGCGTAGAGGCTGACAAACCGGCTGAACCCATCCTGACAGGTGAGAATATAGCGGTTTCCAGCTGGGGTCTCTGGCAGCGGCCCCACCAGGTCAATAAACAGGACTTGCTGTGGATACCCCTGGCGGGAGGGCACGTGTATTCCTAGCTTCAACCTCTCCTTGGTAACCTTCTGGACACACTCAGGGCAGGTTTGAACCATCAGGCGGACGTCACGGGACAGGTTGGGCCACCAGAAATGCATGGCGACGCGGGCAATAGTAGCGTCCATTCCAAAGTGCCCGGCCATGGGGGTCCCATGGGCTAAGAAGAACGCGTCCTGCTGGAGGGCCGAAGGCAGCAGGTATCTGGTCCTTTCTCCTGTCAGGGTCTGGTCAGTGGTGGTGAGGCAGCCATGCTCGTCAAGTCCCAGGGCTGCAAAGCGGCTGGCGTACTGCTGCTCGTCTCGTTCCTTGCCGCGCAGCTCAGCCTTAGTTGGGGCTCTGCCATCGGCCACCCACTGGCGGACACGGAGCAGGAGAGGGTCCTGTGTCTGGGCTTCTAACACTCTAGCCGGATCCAGTCGGGCGGCAGGGGGCCGGCTAGCTGCGGACTCCCCTAGCTGGCAAAGGTTGTGGATGTACTCAGCTTGCTCTGCTAATTCTTCAGCGGTAGCTGTCGGCATGTTGGCGTCCTCCCGGCGGCTGAGGGCGTCGGCGTTGGTGTTCTGGGTGCCAGGACGGTGGCAGACAGTGAAATCTAGGGCCGCTAGTTCCTCCTGCCAGCGGGCCACCATCCCTGTGGATGTGTTCAGCGACTTCATCTGTAGCAAGGCTGAGGAATCAGTGTTGATCTGGAAGCTGCGGTAGGACAAGATGCCGTGAAATTTCCGGATTCCATACATAATGGCGGCCATCTCTCCCTTCCAGGACGGGTAGCGAGTCTCGGGGTCGGTTGTCTTGCGCCCCACGGCAGCAATCAGCCTCTCCTTGCCGTCCTGGCATTGACTCAGGATGGCAGAGATGGCGCGGCTGCTGAAGTCTGTGGTGAGCTGGAACACCGCCGGCAAGTCAAACCTAGGCGGCGCTCGGATGGGGGCTTGGCGGAACTTGTCCTTGAGCTGTAGCAGCTGGGCTTCCATCTCAGGCGTCCAGGCTAGGGTCTTGGCCGTCTTCTGCCGATTCATCTCGTAGGTGAGGTCGGCATACTCTGGGATGAACAGGCGGTAGTATCCAAAGAACCCCAGGAGCGCCAGCAAATCCTTGGGGGTGCTGGGGGCCGGCCAGTCCAGGATACGGTCAATATAATCCTCTTGCATGGCTATCCCCTCACGGCTGAGGGTGTGGCCCAGATAATCCACCTTGGCTCGAAACAGCTTGGTCTTAGCTGGCTTGAGGCGGATTCCTCCCCTGCGGTGGGCTTCCAAGACCTCCCGGAGCCTAGCCAGGTGGGCCCAGGTATCCTGGTGAAAGGTCAGGACGTCGTCAAGATATGACTGGAGGTTGGCCGTACCTAGTGGATTTAGGACCCCTGCAATAAACCTGGAGTAGACAGACGGTGCCGTAGCAAGGCCAAAGGGCATCCTTTTCCATTGGTACAAGCCCCTGGGGGTGGTGAAGGCGGTGCAGGGCCGGCTGTCCTCAGACACACAGATGGTGTAGTACGCGGCCACCGCGTCTAAGGCACTGTAGACGCGGTGTCCCCCCGCTCGTTCTACCAACTGCTGGATCCTGGGCAAAGGGTAGCTATCCAGTTCCAGGCACTTGTTGAGGGCTCTGTAGTCGACGGCCCAGCGGGTGCTCCCGTCCTTCTTCTTGATGGGCACCAGGGGGCTGCTCCAGGCGGAGTCTGAAGGCTCTATGACTCCCTCTTGTAGCCAGGTGTCCAGTTGTTTCTCCAGCTCAGCCTCCTGCCGCGGGTTCAGATCCCTAAATCTCTGGCGGATCGGCTGGGTCCCTGGTTTGAGGCGCAGCTGCAGCTCTACTACGTCAGTGCAGCCGGGGGTAGAGTTGGAGAAGACGTCCCTGTACTCTGATAACAGGGTCCAAACCTCCTTCTTGAGCAGGGGGTCCTTACGCAGGAACTCGTTGTCCTCCATCTCAAGGGCCTCCCACAGCTCCTGCATATCTGGGGGCTCAACAGGCTCTTGGAACGAGTGGAGACGAGGGGTAGGCTTATCAGAAACCTCTAAAATGTCAGGCTTGACCAGCTCCCCAGCCACGGGGAGGCCAGCGTCCAGCAGGAGGGGCATCTCCCCTTCATTTACCACCAGTACTCGAAACACGCTGGCGGAGCCAGGCCTGTGGGCATACAGGCCTTCTGGGATGACAAGATCCTCCCCAAACCTCTGTTCTGGGGCAGCTAGTTGGATGGCATCCTTAGTACGGTGCCCTACTAATTCAACAGGGACAGCCATGACACCGCGGCCAGGCAAGACCACCCGCTTGGCCGTGCGGAGTTGGGGTGGCTGGCCGTCAGTTGGAGTGACAGCGCTTAGCCTATACGTGGCTGGCGCGGGGTCAGCTTCGGCTCCGGGACCCACCGGCCGTGACTTGACGGGCTCGGCCTCGGGAGGGGCTGGCGTGTCGGAGCCAGGTGTGGCTCCGAGGGCGTCCGGCCACGATTTGACGGGCTCGGTGCTGGGAGAGGCCGGGGCGCTGGGACCAGCCTGGGCTCCGTGGGCGTCCGGCCGCGACTTGACGGGCTCGGCGCTAGGAGAGGCTGAGGCAGCGGAGCCATGCGTGGCTCCGGCGGCACCTTGGGCACTGGGGGCAACCCCATGGCTAGCAGGTTGGTCCCCCTATGGGCGTTTAGCGCAGTATCCACCCAGTGCGTGCCTTTCTCGACTACACGCGGTTGCTCTGGCAGTGGGCCTGGCAGAGGCCCCTCATAACTCAACTCTCTCTCGGCGGTCTCCCGGTCGATGGGGACGCCACGGAGTGGGATGAACTCCCCACGCACCCACAAGCAGGGGGGTTGCATGTCGAAACAGAGCCTGGTTCCGAACTCCTTGAGAAAATACCCTCCTAGGTTCAGAGGGTGTGAGAGATTCCGTACCACAGTCACGTGGTACAGATGGAGTATAAGGGTGTGTGAGACTGCCATATATAATTCTTTTAATTTTCCTATTACCTGGAGGGGCTGGCCTTCCTCGTTAGCAGTCAGGATTTGGGTGTTGTCTGGAACCAACATGCGTTGCACGCCCATTGCGTGCATGAGATGTTCAGAAATTACAGCAGACCCTGGTACACGGTTGCCAGAATCGACCATGGCATCAACCTGTACATGTTGGGCAGGGTCAGGAGTGGGGAACCTCACCCTGATATGGCAGGGGAAGTGGAGGTCCTGCCCTTGAGACAAGGGGGCCTCCCGTTCGGCTGGGGTTGGCAGAAACTTCGGTGGTGGCCGAACCGCAGCTATGGTAGTATCGCTTACCATGGTGGCTTAGGCTGTAGCTTCGAATCACTAGAGCTTATCAATTATCACTGGGTCAACAATTTTATATTTCTTTTTATCACTTGGTTGACATTTATACACACTTATGTGTTGTTATCACTAGGAGCTCTAGGTGTGATTCTGGAAGCACTGGCAGCAGGGAATGTCCGTCCTGCAAGGTTCAGAGGGGTGACGGCGGCAGGGAATGTCCCGTCCTGCAGCGCCGCTGGTTCGAATCCCGAAAAATGGCGGCAGGGAATGGCCCGTCCTACAGCGCCTCGGGTTCGAATCCTGGAAGGCAGCGGCAGGGAATGTCCCGTCCTGCCGTGCCTGTGGCTCAAATTCTGCTATCCGCCGCAGTGGTAGGCCTTACTTGTGTGCTGAAGCTTCGCAGCCACACATTGCCTTCTCAGGGAGACCAGCACCTAGCTGTCCGTCTCGTAGGTTTGGCCTGGGTGTCCTGGGGCTTGTCCCAGCTACACTTGCCAATTTAGACTCAGTTCTATAGCCGTTTGAGCTAAATTATCCGATTACCGTGGCTGCGCACCTAGCGCTACTCCTACACGGTACGGAAAAAGCGTCGTAACTGGCGCTTTTAGCAGGCTAAATCTGCTTGCCGTAGGCCAAAGGCCCACATATTGCATTCAAAATGATGGAAATTTGACCTAAAAAGGCCGTCTCACGGGTCAGTTGGCTTCTCAGTTGGCGGCTGATTGTCCCCTTACTTGCCAAAGGGTCCAATCAGAGGTAGAATAGGCTAATTTCTGTAAGGCTCGATTGAAACACGCTGACACCAAGATGTGGTAAGCCGAACGTTTCAGCTCACAGGGTTGCGAGTTCGAGTCCAACGAGCCTTAGCCTTGAATTATTCTACCAAAAACAAACTAGCAGGATTTAGTCATACAGAAATTATATATTTAACTGAATAATATTTACAATGAATGTTTACTATTTATATACAACAGATTATAACAATGGTTAGGTTTGAAGGGGGTGTGGGGACACAAGGCTTAGCCCCACGGCGGTAGACAGGCTGCGGGGGCAGCCGTGGTAAAAGGGGAGGCAGCGCCTCCCGGTTATATAATTGCGTGAGGGGCGCGTGATAGCTGCGTGTTTGTGCCCCTCCCCCTATTTAGGCAGGCCAGTTTGACCGCTGGATAGCGGGGTCACCGTCGGTCATGAGGTGAATGGTGATATAATGGGGATTAGTGCAGAGGGCTTGTTATGATAAGTCACTGCATAGCAATTCTGTAAACTGCCCGTCCGTCTGGTTGTCGTATTACCACACAATGTCCACCGAAATATGTTTCAATAAATAACTAAGAAGTATCAAAGACTTTTTCACTCAGTGAATTTATCATTTACAGAAAAAGTTTTCAAATATTACCCTTGAAAGAAAAACAAACTTATTTTAATCAATATAATCTTTTTTTATTTATTTGCTCCACAGTGTGTTGTAGAAAAGCTACAAAAAACTAAAATATCATGACTTAAATTTAAAGACCTCGCAATATAAGGATTTTAAACGACTAGCCGTTATAAAAGCTGGTTTATCTGATTTTTTTTATCATATTCGATACTTTCGAAATGTTCCATAAAGAAAATAATAAACTAGAAAAGGTATAGAAACAAAATTAGTTCGTATTTTATTGATACCTCGATATATTCATAAATTCATCAGCCATTGGCCTTTTTCAAATTGCAGAAAAGTTTTAAAATGATAAAAAAAAATTATTTTCTATATATATCACTACCACAGGTTATTAACCAATATAATTTTTTCTCGTATTCATTCAAATTCGATGTCTAGTATCGTATTATATCCAGCTTTCTACGAATATAAAAATGTACAATCATAAGATTAAAACCAGTTTATTTAGCCGGTGCCTTCGGCACATCGGGGCTAAAAAAAACTAGTTTTGATCTCATAATTGTACATTCTATATCCGCGGAAAGCCGTTTATAATACGATGCGAGAAATAACTATTATTTAAGTGCCCCACTGTGAACTGTATAAAAGCTACAAAAACAAACTAAAATATCATGACATAAATGTAGCGTATGAAACTAAAGTTATAGCAAACTATAAAATACATTTTTGGTGAAGGTTAAAGATTTAAATCTAGTATACAACATACTTTTATGTGAACTTTTGGGAAAATACTTTTTTTTTACCTTTGAAGTGAAGCCCCTACTTATTTGTTTATAAAATTTGAAAGGGACAACTATATGGAATCAAAATGGTCATTGCTGACATAATAATACTATTAATCCAATGATACTATTGTGTTAAACCTATAGTATTCATTGTTTATAAAATAGTTTATTTAATGCAATGTAATTATCATTTATGAATGTTGAATATTAAATGTATATGTTGTTTTGTCCCAATAAATATTTGAATTTGAAAATATTTGAATTTGACTATTGAAATTTATCGACTAATTACATAAAAATCGTCCTAACTAACATATTATCGACATATATTAATTTGGCATTACATTATATTTCTAGCGATTATATGGAATGAAATGAAAGTAGGGGGGGAGGGGTGACTAAAAGCTTTAAGAGATTAAACTATATTTTATGTTTGATGTTTCCATATAACAGATTTACATGTCTAACAAAAATAAACAATAGAGTTTTCTAGAACTCTTAGAATATGCACCTTAAAATATGCAATAATAATATTTCTAAAGTTCATTGAATGTCTGTCAGTTTGTGCTTGCATATGAAGTAAAATGTCTGTAATTGTCTTATTTACCCATTATTTGAAAATATCATTATGGCATTATGCTGAACACCTGCTATATAACTTACTTGTTCCGTTTGTCTAGCCATAATTTGTACTTGGATGTTCTCATTCTTGTTTTTTTTATAATAATTTTACAGAATTTTATGCGCAAATTCTTTTTCTAAACTATACTTAATTTCGCGGAGGGTGTGACTGGTGACTTGTTACACCCCTTAGCTGTATTATGGTGGTGTATCAGGGGGTGTAGACCAATGTCAAGGTGTATCAGGGAGATGCAGAGGGTGTATCCACCACTCCCAATTTTGCAAGGGGAGTGGATAAACTGCCCTTCTTCACGCCTCTAAAATCAAGTTATAAATAGTATTAATTTATAATCAAAAGTTTACTGTATTGCGATTTCTATGAAATTTGAACTATTGTATATGCAAGCTTAACTGATATTAAGAATATGTAAATATAGAAAATAGGTCAAATTTGTAGTACCTATGGACGGGATTATAAATATCAAAGTACAATAGTATAAACTGTAAAATCAAATAGACTGTAAAGTTTCACATCATGTGTATACTTAACTTATTTATGGTCGGTTTGTAACAATTACATATCTTCACTTCATCTAGTTTGACGTTTCAATTCAAACATCCATAAATAATTTGGCTTATTAAGAATATAAAGAATTATAAGATTTAAATCTCTTAACAAAACAAAATCACTCCTACTTCTTTATTATTGAAATTAATGATTTACAAGTTTGGACACTGGTGGTTTGAACCAACCAATCAAAATTCAATGAAATTAAAAATGAATTTGAGTCAACGATTGTTTTATTTCAATCTGGTCAGATAAAGGGATAATACAATGGTAGATAAATTAATTTACCTATACAATTGAGGATATACAAATTTACCCCTGCTGCAGATCAAAATTGTTATTTTTATAAAAATAATATTATTTTCGGTCCAATATATCCTTCCTTCCCGGTTGTCAGCTGACCATTTGACCTCTCATAAAGTATTTTAAGCAACAAAATTTTGTATTTACCCATTTATTTGTCTAATTAGTAAAAATGTCTCAATAGAGTTAACTTAGATAAGACGGGAATTTTGTTGAATTGAACCTCAATGCATTTAAATAGTTTTTATCCATGAAACGTGCAATTTTAAATGTTTAAGACGACTATTTGGTAACATATTATGTACCTATTAGTATTCAATTTTCTTTTACATTATAAGACAAAAATAATTTTTAGAGATGTACATTGTACATGTCCACACAAGGTTAATCCTGGTCTAATATTTGTATCCACAATCCTCGCCAAATAGGCTCAAAGTGTTTTGCATAATATTATGATTTGCCAGGATATTTGCAAACTAATACATATCATACAGGGTGTCTAATAATATTCTAATTTGCCAGGATATTTGCTCACTAATATATATCATACAGGGTGTCCAATAATAGTATGATTTGCCAGGATATTTGCACACTAATATATATCATACAGGGTGTCCAATAATATTAATTTTTTTTTTCAGAATAGTTGAAATATATATTACTTGGATGTAATAGATTTCAAGATACATAAATTTGGACACCCTGTATTTATACACATATCATATATTGTACATATCATACATATATTATGTATTTGAGTCTTTTATACCTAGTGCTCAGCTCACCCAAAACGGTAATTTTAGATTCAATCTCCATAAATTTTTATCAGTCAAATATATGTTATCGAAATCTGATTGAAAAAAATTAACTATAGGGATAGGGCAACAAAATACAGGACAATAATACTCACCTCAGAAAACTTTAAAAATTAATATGACTTTATTTTTTTCAAGTAAGGCATCGAATTACAGACAATTAATCACGAAATAAAAATCATAAAATAAATACCAGTTTTGTTAGCCTGATCATTCGGTCCCTCGTTGCTAATAAATCTGGTTTTAATCTTATAATTTATAATTTTAATATCCACTGAAAGCAGTCTATGATACGATGAGATAGATAACTCTGTATTTTTTGCAATTTTGCAAAAACACCATTTTAAATATGTGCAAACAAAACCATCACTTGCAAAAAGATCTTTCAAAAATACTTAAGGAAATTTTAGTTGTAGGTGTCCGGTGAATATGTTTTCAAATATATTTGCACACAATGACAATAATGTATGTACTATAATCTATAATACAAAGTAACCTCTGAACCGATTGGGCTCTACTCTTCAGGGAATACACCTACTGGTCCTGTGGTGGTTTTAGGCTATTTTCTTGGGAGGTGGGATCGACACCCCCAACCCCCCCCAAAAAACAGAAAAATCCCCCTCATTTTTTTTAGTTTTTTAAATAGAAAGTAGTGGGGGTAATTAATTTTTTTTAATTACCTCTTGGGGCAAAGCCCCTAGAGGCTAGGGGCGAAACCGCTAGTAATGGATAAAGTATATGCGTGGATATATTGAAAGGGGAAAATTTGTCGTCAATTTACCTTGTTAAAATGAACTTCGTTCATTGGTCAGATCGTTCATCCAAAATTTGGTCAAAAATCCAAGTAATAATGTATCGATTACTGTATTTCTATTTTTTGGGTATTTTCTTATCTTTAATTCTAAACAAATCAACTTATTATATGGCTTCAAAACCGATTAATATCCGCTGGATTAGAACCGGTTCTCAGCCATACTGAAAAGTCATGTATAGCATTGTATAACAGACAATTTTCTAAAAATATTAAAATAGAAATTATAAAATCAATAAAAGCTTTGTTAGCAAGTGCCTTTTGCCCCTTGGGGTTACCAAAACTGGTTTTAATCTTAACAATTTTCATTTTAATATCCGCATAAGGCTGTCTATAATACGATACTATTTATGTAAATGACTTTTCTACAATCATGAAGACAACCTATTATAAGTATATGTATTATGTAGTACAGTTGCAGGTTTATCAAATATTAATAGCTATAAAAGACATTAATACATAAACATGAACAATTTTATTATATTCCAAAGTCATGTAAACAAGGATGACAACATCCATAAAAGTAAAGCTCTAAAAACAGACATCAAACGAACTCGCAAATCGAGGGGTTTGTAAGATTAAGGAGGGTTTAAAAAGACAACAAGAAGGGTGTTATTTCATTGTCTGGGGGGTGGATGATGCACCCCTTATGTGGCCACCCCCTAAATAATAAAAAAAAATAAGATAAAAAAGTGCACTTTTTTTTAAATTCGCATGAGTATCTACAACTATAATTACATTACGTAAATTACACTTTACATTAACATAAATTTGGATTTATAGAGTAGCTTTGCAATTTTGAAGATATTAAAAGAAGATTATATCTTTCACATATTTGTATTTGAAAGCCATATAAATATAACATGTATATATATATAATATATATATGTGTGCTTGTATTGCGTAAACATTAATATTTAATCACAAACTACTGCAGAGAGCAAATTTAGATGACAAGTTTTCTAGGCTTTTGCGGGGATCTAAAGGGATAAGACAATATCTAATAAATTACATCCCTAATGTAATACACAAAATTATATCTTTAATAGATTACAACTAGTGGTTGAAACGTTTTGACACTTAACTTCATGGACTAACAAATCAAAAGTCAATAAAAGTCTCCAAAGTTGTTGGGATAACGAATTAGAAAACTTTGGGGACTACACTGTTAAAAATAATTTTTTTTTTAGCATCAGATAATACTATATATTCTTCACATTAATGTATAGTATTAATCCGTACGTTCTAGGAAAAAAACCTTATTACAATACAAGGAAGATTCCAATACTGTATTGAGTAGTACTTAGTGTTCTATGGAGTAACATTTAGTACTAAATAATGTATTTGTCTGTATAGTATTATCCAATACGCTCTTTGGAATAATATTCAATACGGTAGAAGTAAGTTTTTAATACTCTCCTTCGCAATTTTTGATACCCTCTATCATAATTTTTGATACGCTGTAGTGTATGAAACTGTTTTACTTTGGATGAAAGAACAGTTCATAATATATGATTATTATATGTACATATACATTTTATTATATCAACAAACATACCAAGCAGAGCCATAAAACATTAATTTAAATGTAAACTTAGTAAAAAAATGACTTTAAAGATGTTTAGGACTAAACATGATCCTTAAAAATAAAAACTATGGTCAGCCATAATTACAAAAATCAAAACTATAAATCTGAGCATAAATAGTAACATTTCATCTTTGTCTAAAACGACCAAGCATTAAAACACTTCCATGAGAGGTGTGCACGAATGGTGTCTGTTTCAATTATTCTTTACAGTACAGATTCGTACCCTAGAAGGTATGAATAGTTACTATTTTAATAAACTATTCTCTTGCGTATTGTCTGATACTCTACAGCGTATCAAATAGTACTAAATTAATAAACATTTCTACAGCGTATTTTCCAGTACCCTAGAGTGTATCAAATAGTACTATTTTAATAAACATTTCTGTAGCGTATTTTCCAGTACCCTAGAGTGTATCAAATAGTACTATTTTAATAAACATTTCTGTAGCATATTTTCCAGTACCCTAGAGCGTATCAATCGATACTAAAAAATGTATGGGTTCTGTATAGTAATAGTTATTGTGTTATATAGTATTACATAGTGTTATATATTAATTATATAGTTGTAGCGTACTTACGAGTCCAATACTCTCCAGAGTATCAATTGATACTAAATAAAAAAATTATTTTTAACAGTGTAGTGTAATAAACAGCCCAAAGTCCCCTCTCTCCCTGAGGCTTCTGAAAGTAGATATAGCAAGAAATGGGTACTTTGTTATAATTAGACAATATAAAAATATTTTATGATTAGATTAAATTAAACTTCATCTCATTTTGTGGCATGAATGTCCAAGCTCTTCATCGTTTATAAGAGGGGAGGGGGGGGGGTTAAATTATTACCACCTTCCCCACTTAAAATTTCCTGGTTTAGCGATAAATGTTCCTTTTAATTTTGGGGGGAAGTCAATAAAAAAAGTTACTTATTTAATGGATTCTCTATTACCTTACTTGGCTTTATCTTATTCCTGTTTCAAACCTATCTTTATATAATCCTAAATAATTTAAATTTTGGATTAGATTTAAGAAATGAAATAAATGCATCCTTTAATATAAGGTCTACTTTTAAAAAATGGGATAAGTAAATGACAGGTATTAAAAAAGGTTGAAGGAAATATTAAATTTTTGGGGGGAGAGTTTGTTTAAAAGTAAGTTGTTTTTAATACTTTTAAATTTTGTGGAAAATTTAACTTAAAATGACTTACGCCTGAATAAATTTTCTAAAATCATGAAATACATTAGGAATTGAAAGAATCTAAATTTAGTTATAGTAGCCACTCAACATGGAAATAGATAGATAAAGTGACAGGTAGCTATATCTTTTCTAGATATGGTTCTTCTTTACAGTGTAGCTTCTCATAGGTCCTAGGAATGTTTAGAACTATTTCGAGAGAGGGTATCATCCTCCTCCTAAGAAAAATCGCACCTTTAAAATCAAACCTTATCTTTTTAAATCTACCATTGAAAGTGGTGTGTTATCAAGTTTGCAATGGTTACTTTAACTTAATGCATGTCTGTGGAAAATATAACATCTGTGACTACTTTTATTTAACGTCATCTAGTCGACATAAATATATAACATGTTTTGGTCGAATTTATTGTCAGTGGAATAAGGAATTTCTACTTTAAAAACGTAACTTCTCTATAAATATTGGCCTTTTTCAAATGTTTTAGATTTGAATGTACCCAGATTTGAAATCTTAAGTATCATAAGTTTATAAATTTTTACTTAAAATTCAGTTTATTTTCCACTTTCCTATTCCACCCTGTATCGGCCTGAAAAGTATATATTTTTACACTTGAAAATTGAACTTAAAAGTAAAACTTGAAACATGAAGCGAGAGAGAGAATATATATCACTAACTTGCTTTCTCCCTGTTCAATATTATTGCTGTTATTATATCAACGTAGCACTAAAAGGATAAGACTATGGCCGATAAATTTATGTACACCCCCAATGATGATACATAAAATTATCTCTTCTGTAGATTACAATTAGTGGATGAAGCGTTTGGACACTGAATTTAAAGAAGCAATCAAACAAAATCTCCAAAGTTATTAGGCCAACGAATAAGAAAATGTTGTTATAAAACTTTGGGGAATAGTGTAATGTCTCCTCCCTCCCTGACTTATTGCGTCTATTTAAATTGAGTGATTTGGTAGATGTAGTTTTCTAGTATTAATGCCTAATATTACACATACACCCTCTGTTCGTCCGTTAGTGTTCCAGTTCGTAACGATATGGGATAAATATGATTTTCTCTGCTGCTTTTTAAGAATGGCTGCTTATATTAATTTCCTAGAGCATCTAGTATGCAACACATCAGTTCTGTATGTCTGTCATCATGCTTAAAAACATAATCAAGCTTATTTTAGAAGAAGTCAGAATCTCAATAGAAGGGGGTAATTAAATCTAACAAAACCCCAACTAGTTTGGGGGTGGTAATCCGCCCTTTAACCACTCCCCCACCCGCTCCCTTCTTTGACGTCCCTAGTGAAAGATAACCTGTATTATGACAAACAATAAAAAGTAACCCAAAATTATTTTTGAACCAGATGTTAATATAAAACTGCTTTGTTTAACTGGGATATCTCTTTCTATCTGTATCTGCTTGAAACTTATATTCTAGTAGCTAACATACTCAATAATCTAATGTAAATTATAACTTGTATGTTTTTTCAATTTTTAAAGAAAATTTAAATTATAAAATTCAGCCTACTAAGCTGAACAAATAATGTATCATCGGCTACAGTTGCTACTGAATAATAATAGGGGTTTGTGGCTGCGTTGGCAGTTTCAAAAAATGGCGGGCTTTAAGGTGTTAATGCTAAAGCAGCGACTGTCGAGCAAACTTAATTATTTCAAGAACTAGAATAATAGTTTTAAGGATATATCATAACTTGGATCATACGACAGATTTTCATGTTCTCTAATAAAGTGAAACACGCAGCGGGCTAAAATAATGATACCCTCCATCCACCCTAATTACCCGATTACCTCCCGTCCTGCTGGATGAACGAACTGACCAATAAACAAGTACCATGTTAGCAACCTATTTTTTTTCCTGTCATAATATACACAGTCTTCATCCATTAATATGTTATTTGCATTTAATTTTTAATGTTGCTGCGCAATTTATAAACAGTATTGTCCTTGTTAAGATCTATCTTAGGTGAAATATAGGATAACTTAAAATTCTGCTTTTATGAACGCTTGTCTTCCTTGTTCATGGCGCAGCTTCTCTGTAATTAGGGCATGTTCCTAAGTTTACCTGTATGCAATAAAAATTTCTACACCATTCACTCTCAGCAACAAATAAAACTGTTTTAGGAAACGCCAAATATCTCTCACTCAAAGCCCTTAAATATCTAAGAAAATTTTTATTTAACCTAATAGGAAACTATCTCTTTTTCTTTCTCTTATTTTACTAAATTTTCTCCTTCTTTCTAGCTGAATATATAAACTAATTTTAGATTATAATATGAAACAGCTTTGCAACATAATCATCCTTGTTTAGATGTATCTCTCTCTCTCTCACTTGTAAGTTTTCAAAACTTAAATACTGATCTTATGTAAATGTTCAGAAAAAGATAAAATTCTTTAAAACAAGAATAAGGAACATCCAAACGTTAAATGTATATTTTATTTGAAGCAAGAAAGCACAGAAATGTATAAAAATTTATCAAGAAAGCCGTACAGATAACCAAAGCAGGTTAAAGGTTATAAAATGACAATGTGTATTGTGTATGACAATAACATTTTTAAGGGATTTCAGAGGGCTCCAGGACAAACGCAGAAGTCCCAAACGTCGGAGTGGACAAACGCAGGAGTGCTAATATATTAATTTAAGTAAGTATTTCTATACATGTTAGGTTAGGTTAAGATATGAATATACAAATAAGCCCCCCGCAGGGGTTATGCATTTAAAAAACCCAAACATGGTTTAAAATAGATTAGGTTAGGTTAGGTGTCCACTCCTGTGTTTGTCCACTCTGACGTTTGGGACTCCTGCGTTTGTCCTAGGACCTTTCAGAGAACATTACCAATTAGTGAAAAAAAATAACAATTCCCTAAGGAGGAAGGGGACATTGGTCTGTAAATCAGATCAGTAAAATTTTTTAAAAAATCTTTATAAGTTTATATCATCAAAGGGCTTTTTTTGTTGGATATTTTATATGTGTCTTACTTTGCCTTATCTCATATGATGTATTCGTAAATGCTAAATGGCGATAAACAAATTTAACCCTTCTGTAGACGAAAGTAGAAAAGTAAGAACACTTTCAGTTTGGAACCATAAACATGTAGTAGGAAGGTGTTTACCTTAAATATGATATATAGGATTCCAGGACAAACGCAGGAGTCCAAAACGTCGGAGTGGACAAACGCAGGAGTGTTAAAATATTTATTTTATTAAGTATTTCTTTACAGATTAGGTTAGGTTAAGATATGAATGAACAAATAAGCCCCCCGCAGGGGATTAGGCATTTAAAAAACCTATAAGATGGTCTAAAATAGGTTAGGTTAAGTGTCCACTCCGACGTTTGGGACTCCTGCGTTTGTCGTAGGACCACCTGCCCCTTTTTCTTAAATTTTACCCCCACAAGACTTCATACCCCCCTGGTGAATCCCTATGCACGCCAATGTTTGTAACCAACCAATCAGAAAAAAAGTGTACACTAACGTGATTATAAAGTTTGGGTACCAGAGTTATTTACATTCCAATGTCCCCTCCCGCCCTGGGGATTACTGTAGCGGATAAACGACAGAAACAATTGAAAAGACCATCCATTTTAACTAAGCACCACGTATCGACAGAATTAAACGAAAAATATTGGAACCCACTCTAACCCACCTCTCTCAACACATTAAAATCCCCCCCGCCCCCAATATCCTGAGATAAAAGAAGACAATTGACTAATTCCTTTTTCGTAAAGGCAAGCACTCAAATTCCCCAGAGATCTGAAGGAATAAGACAATGGCCGATAAGTTGATACACAAAATTACTCCTTACTTATGTTACAATTAGTAATTGAGACGTTTGGACACTCAGCTTAATGAACCAACCAATTAAAATTCAATCCAACGAAAAAGTAAACGTTACTATAAAATTTTGGGGACTAGTGTAATAAACAGACCAATGTCCATTGCCTTCCTACTTATTCCCCTATTTTATTTATAGTTAATTGTGTTTCTTCAAGGATCAAACAAAGTTTCTAATTCTCAAGGATCAGAAAACAAGATATGACATAAAAAATGGATGCAAATTATGGTCAGGTTAGGTTAGGAATGAAACCCCGCAGGATTAGCTACCCCAAGAGGCTTGAAACAACGGATGTATTATTACTTGGATCTTACACCAGATTTTCATGTTCTTTAATAAAGTCAAACACGCAGATTCCCCCCTTCCACCCTTTATACTGGATGCACGAACTGACCAATAAATGGGTTCCTTGATAGCAAACTATATTGGCATCCAAGTATATTCTACATCCATTCTTGAAACAAGTTAGGAAATAGGGTGGGGGGTAAGGTGCTTCATTTTGAAATGTAGGATTTTACTGAAAATATTGTATTGAAAATAAATAGTGAAGCAGACTCAGCTAAATATAGTTTTTATTTATGGTTATACATTGCACACTGAGTGGAAATAAATTAAAAATTATATCAAAACATTTACAGAACTTGGTGTTCTAGATCATTTCCATTTTGAATAGAAATTAGTCCTTTGTTTTATTTTATTTATACCGATAATACGATGAAATAAATAACTATTTTCTAACACTGACCTATAATCAGTGATGCTTAAAATATTGTGTATTGGATCATATACAATATATTACATCATGATTCATGTAGTCATAAAAATATATTATTTACTTCCTTATCAAATACTTATTCTTTGCAGAAGACATATCCTATTATAAAAAAGTAGATTTTTTTTGTCTGTAATTTAAGTCTTCGAAATCTACACAACCTATTGATTTCTCCTTTATATAAGATGGTTGTTTCTTATAATTAGTATAACAAAGGGTTTGATACACAAAATAAGCATAATAAAAAAATCCAGGGATAACACAATGGCCGATAAATTGATGTACATCCCGAAATTACACCTTCTCTAGATTTCAATTTTTGGTTGAAATGTTTGGACACTCAACTTAATGAACCAACCAATTCAAGTTGTTAAGATAAACATTATCATAAAATTTTGGGAACTAGTGTAATAAACACTAAACAGTAAGCTATAAAAATTGGAAAGAATTTTAATGAATATAATAGATTTGAAATCTGCATAAAATTTTAAGGATTTTTTATAAAATTCGTTTTTTATATAATTCATTATTTAAAAGCGCAAATCCAATTTAAGTTTATAAATTTTGACCAATAGGATAGGTGGATTGGAAACTACCTGCGCTCTAATTGGTTGAATGATGTACATCACTTAAGCTTCTCCAATCAGGGCGCAGATAGTTTTCAATCCACCAATCACAGATGTCAAAATTATTTAACTTAATTTATATTTGCGCTTATAGATAAAGAATTATACAAAAAAAACGAATTTTATAAAAAAAATTCCTTGAAATTTTATGCAGATTTCAAATCTATTATATTCATTAAAATCCTATCCAATTTTTATAGCTTAATAAACAGCCCATTATCCTCTACCTCCTTAGCATAAAGAAAATGGAAGAGAAAATAAATCTGACTGTTTTTATTTAGAATGACTTTCAAGAAGAAACGTGCAGAAGGGGTGTTTCAACAACCTTGACAAAACGCCTCTGAAATAACTAAGGAGTGTGTCAAGCTAAAAAGTCGCACCCTTTTAACTAAATGCCCTGTGGTGCACGCTAATGCTTTTAATTATATACATTATACATGGTTCCAAGGCAATAATTATGCTCTAAATACATTATTTGTACGTACTGTATTTTTTAAAGTAATTAATGATAGAAGATTTTTGTCAATTCATATTAGATTATGTATAAATAGTTTTAAGGCAACAAAGTAAATTAAGTAAACAATTGCATAGTATGACTCAGTAGCCACAGCGCTGGTATTCTAAGGCAACACCTCCCATCCAAATTCGAATTATATGACAATAGCCTTTGATGACAGGATTCACAGGGATTTCATATTTTTAGTGCATCTTTGAACATAACCTTGCTTAATAATGCAGGGCGACCACTCCAAAACAAAAAAAATATAGTATTTTTATAGTATATTTTTAAAATCCATATAGTATATATAGTATATTTTTTAAAACTCATATAGTATGATATAGTATCGGACTTAGAATTATTTAGTAATACATAGTATATACTATACATCAACAATAATAACTCAAAGCATAGCTGTTATCAAAGCAATTTCACATATAAGGGGCTTACTATGTGATTATTAGGCAAGGTATCAATGTTTCTGTGAGACTATAGGTTATTTTGTATAAAAGTTTACTTTTGGTTAGTATTTCACATATATTTAATCATTTTTTGGATAGGTCTCAGGTTCAGGTGCTGCAGGCTATCTGGACAAGTAAAAAGAATAAAATTTCTGTTTGAAGAGTTAGAGATCAACTTATAAAACAAAATATGCATATTTTTGGATGTTATTAACATAAACGAAGAAAAAATTAAAATAGGCCTCCAAGTTCTAGTCTTGCAGGTCTCCAGGTACATTCTGGACAGGTTATAGATTTTTTTTATTTGAAGAGTTAGAGGCCAACTAATAAAACAGAATATGCATCTTTTTGAATGCTATTAACATATCTGAAGAAAAAATTAAAATCGGCCTCCAAGTTCTGGTCCTGTAGGCCTCCAGGTCCACTCTGGACAGGTAGAAAATTCAAATTTCTTATTTAAAGAATTAAAGGTCATCTTATAAAAAAGAATATGCATCTTTTTGGATGTTATTGACATAACTGAAAAAAAAATTTTAAATCGATCTCTAGGTAAGTTCTGGTCCTGCAGACTCTGGACATGTAAAAATAAAACTTTCC
Source organism: Acartia tonsa (assembly GCF_053477335.1). Taxonomy (NCBI): domain Eukaryota; kingdom Metazoa; phylum Arthropoda; class Copepoda; order Calanoida; family Acartiidae; genus Acartia; species Acartia tonsa. The sequence continues at coordinate 47,844,233 of NC_137261.1, read as the reverse complement.
TTAATTGAACAGTTAATGGTATATTTTTTAAACAAAATGAGCTTTTATTTGGATGTTCTTTATAAAATTGGCCTTCTGGTTTAGGAGCTGCAGGCCTCCAGGTGGACTCTGGACACAAATGAAATAAAAATTTTAAATTCAAGGAGTTAGAGGTTTATTAAACATCATAAGCATCTTTATAGATGCTATTTATATGTTTAAAGAAAAAATGACAATCGACCTCCAGGTTTTGATGCTGCAAGCCTCCAGGTGGACTCTGGACAGGTAAAAATCTAAATTTCTTATTTATGTAGTTAGAGTTAGTTTATAAAACACCATAAGCATCTTTTTAGATGTTATTTACATATATGAAGAAAAAATACAATTGACCTCCAGGTCCAGGTGCTGCAGGCTTCCATGTAGACTCTGTCCAGAGAAAACCTGGAGGCCTAAACTTGAACTCTTCAAATAAGAAATTTGAGTCTTTTACCTGTCCTGAATGAACCTGAACTTTGATCCCGATATGTTAATATTATCCAAATAAATGCATATTCTGTTGAACTCTAACTCTTATAAGAAATTTGATTGTTTACCTGTTCAGAGTGGTCTAAAGGCCTGCAGGACCTGAACTTGGAGGCCGATTTATATATTTTCTTCAGATCTGTTAATAAGATCCAAAAACTACATATTCTGTTTTATAAGTTGAACTCTAACTCTTAAAATAAGAAATTTGATTTTTTTACCTGTCCAGAGTGGACCTGGAGGCCTGCAGGGCTTGACCCTGGGGGCTAATTTTCAATTTTTTCAGATATGTTAATAACATCTAAAAAGATGCATATTCTGTTTTATAGGTTGACCTCTAACTCTTCAAACAAAAAAACAGAGTGGACCTGGTGGCCTGCAGGACCAGAACTTCGAGGCCAATTTTAATTTTTTTCTTCAGATATGTTAATAACATCCTGAGAGATGAATATTTTGTTTACTAAGTTGATCTCTATATTTTACAATTTTTTTACCTGTTCAGAAACTGAAAACTTATCCAAAAAATTATTAAATATAAGTGAACTACTACCCAAAAGTAAATTTTTATCCCAAATACCCTATAGTCTCACATTAATACCTAGCCTAATAATCACGGAGTAAGCGAAAGTGGTAAAACTTCCCCCTCACCCTTAAGTTAATTTTATGAAAACTAACTGATATTTAAATCATATCACAAACAAAATATATTTTACAGGATTTTCTCGTATTCATTCGAATCCGGTAGATAGGAACCGGTTCTCATCCATACGAAAAAACTATGTCTAGCATCGAATTATATCCAGCTTTCTACGAATATAAAAATGTACAATCATAAGATTAAAACCAGTTTTTTTAGCTCTTGCCTTCGGCACCTCGGGGCTAAAAAAATGGTTTTAATCTTATAATTGTACATTTTATATCCGCGGAAAGCTGTTTTTAATACGATGTGAGAAATAACTATTCTTCATCTCTTTTTTACTGTAGAGCTTTATGCAATTTTGTCGTATCACAGTATCTTTTGAGCCCCCCGCAGGGGCCAGAAATAGGAGAAAACCTACTGTGAAAATAAGACAAAACGCTCCTTAAGAGGCGTCGTCACAAAGCTGACAATATTCGTTTTTTGTTATATAAATGAAATATTATATAGTATATATAGTAAATTTTGGTCAAGTAAAGGTAATAATATATAGTATATATAGTAAATTTTGGTCATATAGTATGATATAGTATCCAAATTCATCCTATATAGTATAAATAGTATGCAGTGGTCGCCCTGATAATGTGTTTAGTTATATAATCATACGTCCTTAAATCAACCAACCTTTTGATTAAACGAACATTGTCTGCAAGTTTTTACTGGGCATGGTATTAAGTTGCACCTGTTTTGGGCTAAGGCCTTCCAACTATTTTTGTTGTGCACCTGACAAAGCAGCAAAATGAAAAATTTTAAAATCTTTAGTCATGACGCGATGTCGGGCCCGACAACGAGCGGATACGGTAAGTGTCGCTGATCATTACAATACAACAAAGATTTGCTGAGATTAAATAATAGCTGGTCAGAAAAAAGCTAAAATTAATTGGGGCCAATATTCGGCCATAGTCGCTAAATTTGGCTTTTTAGAGTCGTTAACTCAGCTGTTAAACAATTTACCGCCACAAGTGGAATAACTAGCGGACACACTAGACTTTCATTAACAATATACAGCCGCCTGATATAAGATTAGCGGCTGTAGTGAAATGCCTGTCTAAATTTTATAATGATTATATCTGTACTGTACTGTATAAACAAAAATTAAAATGTAAGATTGACAGTTATTGGTAATTTATTGTTTTACTATAAAATTTGATACAAAAAAAATCACAGTTGATTTATTTAATTATAAATATTTTAGTTTATAAGGAGTGTCCCTTTTGATAACTAAATTTTTATATAAAAGAAAATAATCTTTATTTTCGCTGATTTTGAATAAATTGAAACAAACTTATTGGGTTTTTTTAAAGTTCACCAAATATTTTCACTTTACATTGGTAAAATGTCTGAACTATAAAGATAAGTTTTTCTCGTATTCATTCGAATCCGGTGGATAGGAACCGGTTCTCATCCATATGAAAAAACTATGTCTAGCATCGTATTATATCCAGCTTTATATAAATATAAAAATGTACAATCATGAGATTAAAAATAGTTTTTTTCAGCCCGTGTATTCGGCAACTCAGGGCTAAAAAAAGGGTTAGGATACAGAAAGCCCGACTCAGAAAGCCAGTAATAAACTTTTTGTTTCAAATTTCAGAAATCCCATAAATCTCAAGGCAAATTATTGAGGTTGAAATTTACACTTTAAAAAGGATTTTAAGGGTTGGGGAGGGGGTATATGAGGTAAAGGAAATTGATTTAGAATTGATAAAGATAGTGTACTAAATAATGCCATATCTCCCGGACATACGCCGTCATGCGTCAGGTTGGAAGGGTGACGCAAATTTCAGATCCCAGATTTCGCGATTTGAAAAAAAATATCTTTATATTATAGCGAATTAAATAATCTTGCAAGCATCGTTGTTATCTTACAGAGAAAAATAGTAAATCAAATAGCAAAAACTGAGATCTGAAATTTGCGTCACCCTTCCAATATGACGCATGACCGCAACGACCGCGAGACGTGGCATTACTATATCGAGGAAGATGGGGGGGGAGGAAAGAGGTAATAAATGTGTCATAAACCCAACTAAGGTCACCGGGCTATATGATAAATAAACTGCAGGGATTTAAGGGGATAAGACAATGGCCTATAAATCAATATACATTCACAATGATGATACATATAATTACCCTTCCTGTAGATTACAATTAGTGCTTTAACCGTTTTAACACTCAACTTACTGATATAACCATTAAAAATTCACTTTGTCCCTCAAAGTTGTTGAGCTAACGAATAAGAAAACATTATTACAAAACTTTAGGTACCAGCATAATAAACAGCCCAATGTCCCCTCTCTCCCTGATAAACTGTTTAAGATGGGGAGGAGTTGTATTATAATTCATAACAACCTCACAAAAAGGAGGAAAATTCTAACTGAAGATTATATTGTTTCTGCAGTGCCACTACTATATAAATAGGAATGGTAAAATATTGCAATTACAAGTGAAATAAGACAAAGTGGTTCTTTGAAAATTTATATAGAATTTGGAAAAAAATTTGCGTTAGCAAGCTATGTTTATAATGGCGTACATATGATTAAGTATTACATTTGTAATACATAGAATAATCCCTCCTGTTTTATAATTCCCAATTTAAGAAATAAACAACAAGGAGGACAATATCTATAAGTAGCAATAATATCCATAAAAAGGCAGAAACATAGCCCAAAAGATAGAAGAAATAGTGAAGGAAAAGTCAGCAGAATAAAACAAGGATGACAACATCCATAAAAGCAAAGCACTGAAACAGTAGGACAAACAAACATGAACACTTGTATAGTGTCAGAACTGAATAATCACTATGTAAATAAACTTGTTGAAAAACAGATACAAAAAAAAACTTAATACAGGATAATGTTTATGGACATACTTACATTTTTAGGACTTGATTATAGAGTTGCATCGCTTATTACATTATACTTTTTTGTCCCAGGAATCAATATATCAAAAATCAGATCAATCCGAAGATTAGATCACATAAAACTTTGTTGTTAAAAAGTAAAAAAATCAACATGTTTAAAATGGACTTACGGACATTTTGGTAATGATTATAGAGTTGCTACGCTTTTAAAATCGTACCTAACTACTAAAGGAATCACCATGCAAAATTTGAAATCGATAGGACAATTCCAACATTCCTAAATTAACGAAAAAAAGCTATCCGTTACGGACGGACGTACGGACGGACCGACCCTAATTATAGAAAGGCTTCGCTTTTAAAAATACGAAACACAGCATAACATGACGGATATAGTGAGTTGAAAAGAAGCTCTGTAATATTATGAGCGGTGAAAATTTTTCTTTGTTCATTTCCTGTGAAAATTTGGTTTATTTCAGAGCAATACAAACTGACCGACAAATTAAAAACTTTTTTGGAGTAGATTTGCAATGGATGCTCATCTCAGTAAAGATAATATTCAGTAAAAAATTAGCCGTCTATCATGAATAGCAGTAAAGAAATTTCCCCATACTGTTTCAATGGACAAAAAGACAGACAGACGAATGGAAAGATGGAAGGAGATTCTGTAACAGAAAGCAGCTTCGCTATTAAAACAAAGCCTTCATTTCATCTATTATTATCTTTTAACCATGCATAATATTAATATTACAGCTTTTACAACGTTATTGATCAATTAGTAACTTCTGTAACATAGAGCAGCTTTCCTATTAAACCAATGCCTTTATTTCATATTTTATAATCTTTAAACCATGCATAACATTAATATTGCAGTTTCTACAACAACTGATTTTTTAGCGAAGCCACTCTGTAATAAGTCTTTAATAATAAGCAAATTTACTCTATGATCGTTACATTTATAGCAACAGTTTTTAAGTGATAAAATAACATTATTTATATGATTATTAGAATACTGATTCCTACCGTTTCAGAGTTTTGCTTTTATGGATGTTGTCATTCTTGTTTTATTTATAGATGTATTAAAACATTTCAATTACTAGCTTAGAAGTTGAAAATATTTTTCTCTTCCTAAAATGCTAGTTTTATGTAGTGGGGAAAATGGATACAATATTGCTAGCTTGCTGATACCCTTGAGGCCTCTAGGAGCACTTGCATTATGGAGTAGGGTTTTTTAACGGGCGGATTCTTTAGAGAGGGTGTTACCCTACCCTTAAATTGTAATAAACCTATGAGAAGCTTCACTATAAAAGAGAACCATAGTTAGCGAGATCCTTCACTTCACACACCATGCAAAGCCACTCATTAATTATAAATTTTTATTCTTTGATTTTCTTGGCTGCTATGCAAGAGCTACGAATGGAATTTTTTTTTGTAGAGATTTTCTATACCAATTGGCATCCAACATTTAATTTACTTTATCATTAAAGCCTTCCCTTTTTATGTAATGCATTCAAATTAATCAAAATTAAAATAGTGGACACAAGGATCTTAAGGGATAATATAATGGTCAATAAATTGAAGGAATCCCCAAAATACGAGAAAAGTTAGTTAGCGCATCGTATTATAGACAGCTTCCCGCTGATATTAAAGAGAAATATCATAAGATTAAAACCAAATTTGTTATTCCCGAGGGGCCAAAGGTCTCGGTATTTATTCTATGATTTTAAAAACGAAGCTTTTCTATAATAAGCGTCGGTCCGTCCATCCGTTACGTTTACCTCTTTTCGTTAAATTAGACATATTAGAATTGTCTTCATATTAAACTTTATATGATGATTCCTATAACTGTTAGGTATGATCTGGTAGCAAATCTATAATTATTACCAGAAAGTCCGCATGTCTATAAAATATGCTGATTTTTTGACAAAAACATCTTATTTATATAGGTACATTTAATATTTTGAATAATGAATCCTAGTACAATATTATGAGCAATGCGTCTCTATAATCAAATTCTAATAATGAAAGAAAGTGATTTTACTGTACCCTGTATTTACACCATTTTGCGACAATTTTCTGTACAATTTTTTGGGGCTTATAAATTATTGCGTTGCTTAATAAGTGCTGACACTCTACAGGAGTTATTGTTCGTTTGTCCTTCCTTCTGATTTTAGAAAATTACTTTTATGGATGTTGTCATCCTTGTTTAATCTGTAAGTTAAAGGTGTGAAAAGGATTTATGGAAGCCAAGTGTCACTAATTAGTAGTACTCTCTACCCAATCACACTTATTAAATTTAACCAACCAAAGAATTTTTTATCCAATCTTAACCAGACAAATGCCATCTAGCTAAAAAAGATGCGTAGATTTCATATCTGGCAACCAGAAAATCCGCAGAAATCGAATTAACAAGATCCAAAAAAGTTTCATTAAAAAAAACCTTACACCAAAAAGAACAAACAATAAATATAACGACGACTTAGTTTCTTTTTCCTGTTTAATACAAATTTTTTAAACTAATTTTCAGGCATGCATGTATTTTATAATATTCTTTTCTGAGAAACATAAAAAGGATTTTTAACATGAACAAAAAGCTACTTTTAGTTCTAATGAAAGATACTCTTTTTTTCTTGTAATAAAATTACTTTTGTACATTAAAAAAACCCGCATTGTCTCTATTTTATATTTAAACATGCATGTCGTAATGATTAAAAAATCCAGCCATTTGATATACCTAGAAAGAAAAAAAAAGAATATTTTCTCCCTGTGGGCAAAATAAATTTTTAATTGTAAAGGTGAAAAAAAGGTTTTTGAAAAATATAGTGAATTATTAAAAAGTGAGGTGACATAGTAATATAAAAATAATCGGGTGTAGTCCTTTTCATAACATCGCACCTTATAGGGCGATTCTTTGTATTTAAAACAGTAGCTTATCTCCTATTTCTAGTCCTTGCGGGGGGGCTCTAACCCTGCGGAGCCAATTACCTAACCCTGTGGGGAAATCACCTAACCAAATATAACCTAACCTAACCTATAAAAAGCCATTTTAAAAATGCAACGAATCACCCCTTATGGGGCCATGTTACGAAAGGGACGATTCCCAAATAATTAAATATGTTTTTTTTGTGGGACAGTCATTCATTTAGTAGCGAAGCATTGTTATGAAAATTAAATGCCTTTAATTTTTTTCAGCAGCTTATTTGTAATGGCTCCAATACTGTATACTATGTCTGTATGTTTATAAGCTCTCTCCAATTCTTCTTCTTGGTATTAAATCTTGTTAGATAAACTTTTTTTCTGTACTGAGAATTTTTAATTTTTGATTACTTTGTTTCCAAGTGACATAAAACAGGCCTTTAATTACTAATTAAAACTGTGTCTTATTTATGCATAATTTTTTTCACTTTGGGACACCCTAAAAAGGTTAAAAATGAAAATACTTTGTTTTGTCAGGTATGTCCAAGGGTGTGTTTATTGTTTACCCCCCTCCCACATACACACACCCAAAGCGCATTTGGGGATGTCACAGGCACCATGTATATTTAAGAAGAAAAAAATGTTATTTTACTCATCCCCCCCCCCCCAACCAAAAAATTTACCAACAACCATTTTGGTGGAAGTATTTACCCTCCCTTCCCCAAATAAAATAGGATTTTAAAGAATTTCGTCTTTTTATCTCCCCCACCCAAATAAAAAAGCTTTGATGTCCATGATCATGGCTCTGAATACAATATAGTTCCACCTGATAAAAACAAGATTTCTATTATAAAAGAAGTTGTATCAACTTTTTTGCTTTTTATTTAAGATAGCTAGCCGGTTCTTTCAGTAAGTAGTAGATGTAAAATTTTTCATAGAATTCAGATATGCAATCGGTTTTTTTGTAGACCTCTTATTTTTAAAGTAATTTAAGTTTAAAAAAAAAATAATTAAGTCGGTTTTAAGGTACTAAAACGCAACAAAATAAAAGAAGAAAATGGCCAGTATGAACAAAAATAGTAAGATCTTTAATTTGACACCTTACTTTTAAAATTCTGTTGAGTAATTATTGAAAAAATCTATTTTTTTAATCTCGGTTTAATAAAAACTTTAGACCTAAATATTTTCTCAAACAGACATAAAAAACATGGGTTCATATATACCTTTAGAATCAGAAAAATATTACGAATCTATTCTAAGCAAAATTGAAAAAGTTTTATAAAACTATTATAAAAAAAATAAGTTTATTTTAAGAATCATAATTTTCGGCTTTAAAGGGTTAGCTTGAACCAAACCTGAACCAAACCTAAACAAAAGACAATGCAATGTAGCAGATATTTTTTAAAAACAAGAAACAATAATGTATTTTTAACTGCATTGTTTTGAAGTTTATAAACAGACTAATGCATATTTGTTCATATTTTTTCATTCTTTACATGTTCTTTAATATCACTATATTTATTGTAGTATCTATTGTATATATTGTATGAACGTTCTCCTTTTTTTCTGGCAATTCTATAGGTTAATTTTATAGATTAAGCTTCCCGATTTGTCAATTTTTGCGATTTGTGATTGGCTAGTTTAGTAGTTACAATTCTTAAAATAAACTTTTTATTTTTCCTATTTTTTATTACAATTTTTTAAAACTTTTTCAATTTCGCTTAGAATGGATTCATATTATTTTTCTCATTCTAATGGTATATACGAACCCATATTTTTTATGTCTGTATGAGAAAATATTTAGGTTTAATGTTTTGATTAAACCGAGGTTAGAAAAATAGATTTTTTCAACAATTACTCAACAGAATTTTAAAAGTAAGGTGTCAAATTAAAGATCTTACTATTTTTGTTCATACTGGCTATTTTCTTCTTTTATTTTGTTGCGTTTTAGTACCTTAAAACCGACTTAATTATTTTTTTAAAAAACTTAAATTACTTAAAAAATAAGAGGTCTACAAAAAAAACGATTGCATATCTGAATTCTATGAAAAATTTTACATCTACTACTTACTGAAAGAACCGGCTAGCTATCTTAAATAAAAAGCAAAAAAGTTGATACAACTTCTTTACATAAAAATAAACATTGTATGAAAAAGATAAAAAAGGACCTACAAACAAAGGTTATTAACCCTTAATGGTCGGGGGGGGGGGGGGGCGTTAAACGCCCCCCCATCCGGTTTTTTCTATCTCATTTTCTGTGTGTGAAAGATAAAGAGCCCAAACTGCTTGACTTTTTAGTATGGGTATGACACACAACTGAGAGTTGGAATTTTTTGAATATCTCCATCCTGGCGGGCACAGGATGCCAGCAAACCTGGCAGGGTCATCCAGATAAAGAGCAAAAATATTTTTTTGACTAAAACAAAGCATTTTATCATACCAAAATACTAAAAAATCCTCTAGTAGTACATCCTTATATGAAATACAGGTGTTCAAGTCACTTTCAGGTTCCAGGTATGATCCTGCAGGTCCTGATCCTCCAGGTCTCCAGAAATCTTTAAAAGGCTCCTGTGGCCGCAATTTTTGACTTAGAGACTTCAAATTTTAAACTTAAGCTTTTCTTACATGTCTACATAACGTATTAAAATTTCATGAAGATCCGCCGCCGTTTTCCCGCCGACCGCCGACTGCGGCGGCTGGCAGCTGCCAAGTACAGCTGCGGCCGTTGAAATTTATATTTTGGTATTTCTAATGTAAAATTTACATAAAAATAAACATTTTCTGGGAAAAAATTTTTCTTCTAGCTTCAAAAATAAGAAAATTACAGCCGTTTGAAATTTTTAAACAAAAAAGGACCTAAAAACAAAGGTTGTTAAATAAAAGGGTAAAGGAAGCGAAAATTGACTTAGACTTATAAAAGGTCGGAAATTCATTATCAAACAGGGGACTTGCACAAAAAAATTTAGCCCTCTAGCATTAATAGGAACTGAGATAATTAGGGGGGGCGTTGAACGCCCCCCCCCCCCCCCCCGACCGATTAAGGTGCGGCAAGGGGCCCGACTGTAAAGGGTTAAATAAAAGGGCGAAGGAAGCGAAAATTGACTTTCACTCACTTATAGTCGGAAATTCATTATCAAACAGAGGGCATGCACAAAAATTTTAAGCCTTTTAGCTCTAATAGGAAGTGAGATAATAGGGGGGGGGGGAGGCATTGAACGCCCCCCCCCCTCCCCCTGGCCGATAAAGGTGCGGCAAGAGGCCCAACTGTTAAGGGTTAAGCTTTGGAAGGGGTCCGACTGTTTAGGTTAAATTAATTTTAATTTATTTATCTCTAGGGGCTCTGTTTTCTGAAGGGTTAAGGAAGGAAGTAAAATAGCTTAAACCCATACCGGGAACAATGTAAAGTTTCCCTAAAATGGAGAACTCAATCAGTTTAGCAGTATCAAACCTTAAGATACTGACAAAATATCTTACTAAGTTTATATAATAGGATAGGCCCAATAAGTGTTATTTATAATTTTAAATTCTATCAGTCTAATAATAAAAGCGGAAAGAGTTTATAAAGACGACACAAAAACATTGATAAAAATTACTTATTTTTTTCTTTTTTTAGATTCTTTAATGATTTTAACGTTTTTATTCTGTAAATGAATAAAGTTTTATTCAAACTTAAAGGATTTAATCTTTTTCTTTGAAATTTATATGTCTAAACAGTAAAAATATGAAGTTCTTTATTACGAAATCTCAAATCATTAGATTTTAATTAAGTTTATTTATAAAAATAAAGAATAAATTTGGCAAAAAATATAGCTACAAAAAGGATTACTGCTTTATAAAACTACCTTGATTGTAGAATTGCATTGATTTTGTTTAATATCTGTAAAAAAATAGTTTTTATGTGATGCGTTGCTTATAATCAAACCTAAAAGTGCATTTTATTCAATGATAGAGTGAAAAAAACATATACCTTGTTTTATAGTTTTTTTTCTCTCTCTTTTTATTCATTTATATAATATGTATATTAAGAATAAAAAGTATTTATTTCTTTAAATATTCATACTTTGCTAAAATGCCCTGGTAACTTTTTGCAATATATTCGCTCTAAAAAGGATTCAGTATCTGACTTTTGCATTTAAAATGAGAGATTTTATACCAATTATTATGTTTACTGCAGAAAAAAAATATTTTTGTGTTTATATGCAATTTTCTATAATTAAATGTGAGAAATGCCTTTTTTCACACGTAGGGCGAAAAAACTAACACTGAAAATAAAATGTATGTCTTGAACATGTCCTAAACTCATAGATAAAAACTTTCATAAGAACATTTATTTCAAAATATGTCATTTAAGGCATGAAATTAATTTTGCAAATTAACATTGCAAATGTTTGCAAATAACTTTTGAAAATGGTTTCTGCGGATTTTCTAATTTACATAGGTGTTTTCTGCACATTTTCCCCTTTCCAAAAATACCTTCCTCGTTAAGATTGGCTTCAAGAAAGTATTTACTTTCTAAAAATGATATGTGCAATAAAAGGAAAGAGTTTGAGAGGAGGGGGGGTTTATTAAACAAGGTCAAAATAGTCCAAAATGTACTATAAATAAAATAAGAATTAGATGTAGAATTAGAGACGGAGAAAGAAGACATTTTCACCAATGGCATCAAGTAGAACTAAAGAAACCATTTAAGAGGTAGAAAGGAGAAAAGAAAGGAATGAGGTCATTATGAGGGATGCTACTCATGAAATATGTTGATTTTTTTATGTTAAACAAGTTGTATATGTGCACTTTTGTTTGATTTATAGTTTTTGATATGCAATTTACAAATTGTGAATTTTGATTGATCTTAAGTAATAAACTACAACAAGAGAGAAAGACAAAGTGTATGAGGGAAGAAGGGACTTATAGAGATACTACATATCTAAAAAACATATACTGGTGGGGGGGACAAATTTAGAAATGTGATACTTCCTATTTCTTTGAAGATTGTGTGATGAACGGGAATGAGGGGGGGGGGAGACATTAGGAAAGGATTATAAGGAATGGATAAATTCTCATAAGGAGGGTGGGGTAAATATCCCTTATGCTTTAGTTTTATAATAAATTGACTATTTTAGTATTTTTTTTAATGAACATTTTTGAGTACTTTAATTTATTTTTTTAACACTCAACATATTTTTTATAAAATATTTGTATTTTTTGGCACAAAACAACATAACACATTTTGTACAAATTCTATCTATAATGCTTATGAGCGCTATTCCGGGTGTTCAACCCCAATAATTAGCCTTGAGACCTTCAAAATGAGGTGTGAAATTTAAAATCCCCTATTGCTGGGTAACTCAGGCCCGGGGTATCTGATACCTCGTCCTAAAAAAACTGGTTTTAATCTTATAATTGTACATTCTATATCCGCGGAAAGCTGTATAGTATATAAAACGATGCGAGAAATAACTATTCTTTAACACCCAATAAAATATATATCATATGTATATTTTATGGTATAGTATGTAGAGCCACAATTTGACCGCCATCTTCGCTAAATTCCACCACGTGACCTCCAATCATAGTAACCTGAAATAAATTTAATGATTATAAGTTATAAACAATTTATTTTAGAGTCTAAAATTAGCATAACAATCAAACCAGGCAAATATAACATTCTTGAAGATTTTAATACATTTATTTGACTCTAATAGCATGAAAAAGAGCTTTAGATTGACATATATGCGGACGTTATAATCAGAAGCTTTAAGATGATTAAATTGATAGCTAACTAAACAACAAAAAGCGCTAATTCTATTCTTTTTTCCAAGTCAATTTTCCCATCTAATTTGATTAAACCATTAAGCCTAAGAAAATTGCCTGCATGTAGAGTAACTGAACTTCTAAAATATTCCTATGAACTGCATAATAAACAAGGATGACAACATCCATAAGTAGCAAAGCACACAAACTATAAACATTTTTAAAAATCATACAAATCAGACAGACATGGAAAAATATTTGAAATATAAAAGCAGCTGAAAAAGCTGCTTAAAATCAGTCCGACCACAATGGACGTTTTATAGTGAATTATGCCTCAAAACCATGGAAATGTTGACAAGAAGTTTTAGCCGTCTATCTTAGATAGGAGCCGAAAAAAAATCACGTTTCCCCCCTTCCATTTCTAGCAGACTTACGGTTATTTCAAATTATAGAATAGCTTTGCTACTTATAATGACTGGTATGAAATACTAGGACTAATTAAGAACTGTCCCACTGTGTTACTGCTAATAATGTTAATCTGATAATCGGATCAATTACATACATTCAATGTTATCGTCATTGGGAGCGTTGAATCCTTGAGTACTTTTACACAAAGTGCCTGTTCAGCAGTAATATACCTCCCTCCCCACTTTATTTTTAAACTAGCGAGAGTCGAATTTGATAACCCGATTATAATTTTAGATTTTTTTTTTTTTTGGGGGGGGGAGGTTTTTTTCTAGGGGCGATTTCTCTTGGGATGGTGGTGGTACCCTCTCCCAAAATAGATATAAACCTTCCCGGGACCTATGAGAAGCTACCCTGTTAAGGAAAACCCGATTGGTTCAGCAATTAGCGAGACCCTTCGCTACAAACACACAGACAAACATCCTGTTACTTTAGTATAAGGATATATAAACTTTTTTTTCCTACGCCTAACCCCTGTGAGAATTTAACCTGCGATGTCTTAACCATGAGATGCTACCAAGTGCCCAATATTTAACATAACCTAACTTAAAGTAATAAAAAAACGAAGATACCCACACCTCTTATTTTCAAAAAAATTTAATAGGGCTAGGGATTTCAGTACACAACTAGGTACTTTGTGTAAATCGCCTATCTTTGGTTGTCTATACACGTTTATGTAACGTTTTTTTACTTTTTATACAAAACCAATAAACCTTATCAATTTTCCTTTCAACATTTCTTTATTTGTTTTTAATTCACTATTTGAAATTATCATTTTCTATTATAGAAATGTGAAAATTGTAGGATCTAGTGCAGTTCACGGTAAAATGTTCCTGGTAACGATCATCTCCATAAATCTATGGATATATATGTATATGGCTGCTAGACGGCTGAACAAACGTGTCATGCCCGCACATCCTGTTAATCTAGAATATCCAAGTTCCCATGATGCACAGGGAAAGTCTAACTGAGAAAAACGAGTAAAATAAGTCCTTTTCGTGCATTTATGTGCACTGCGAGCATAATATGTATTATGTACCCACCGTTTGACCGTTAAAAGATATTTGTTATCAGGAACATTTCACTGTGAACTGCACTAGAGCCAAATTGTATAACATGCAATGCATAAACTTTTAAGGCCCACAGATATTATAGAATATATTGACTATTAAAAATATTGTACAAACCTCCTCTAATTCTGTACTACTGATATCAATAGTCTCAAGTAGATGATTGAATCTGATATGAATAACAAGCTCTTGGTATAACACAAATCTGCCACCACAATACCTAAACAAAAATTTTGAGATGCATGATTGTAAATCATAATAATGTTTATTTAAAAGGGGTAGTAAGTGAAGAGGATTACAGGGGAATAGTCCCTTTCGTGGCAACGCACCTTAAGGGGCAATTCGTCGTATTTTTAAAATAGCTTTTTATAGGTTATTTTAGGTTAGGTTATATTGGGTTAGGTGGTGATTGCCCCACAGGGTTAGGTAATTGGCCCCTAGAAATAGGAGAAAAGCTACTGTGAAAAAATACGAAGAATCGCGACTTAAGGTGCGTTGCCACGAAAGGGACTATACCCGATTACAGAAAGGGGGAGGGGGATATTCTCTGAGGCGGTGCAAATATACCTGAGGAATCTTACTAACCGTTGAACTGATATGACTTTTCCTTTATAGTGGAGCTTCTCATACGTCCAGGAAAGATTTAAACTATTTTTTTTTTTTGGGGGGGGGGAGGAGGTACCGCTACCCTCTAAAGAGAAATTGCCATTGGATAAAAATGACTAACCATTCAAAACTTTTATTGAAAGGGTCGGCTTCCCCCACACTGCACCTCCCTCACCCTCCCTCTTTCAAGTCCCCCTAGACTAACAAAAAACGTGTCTAAATATTTTACCTGCAAACGGCCTGTTCTCCAGCAGTAGTAGGTGGGGGCCCAAGTATCTGTTGATGATTGGCAGCCAGATGGTCGTGGAATACACCATCAGTGGAGAAAGTCTCCTTGCAGATAATACAGGTGATTGGGGTACCTCGGTGCATCTGCCTAAAAATATTGAGGTAATAAATTTGGTGTTTTTCCACAATTTGCCTCTTGAGCAATGAAACACCCTTCACAAGTTCACATTTATAATTTAAAAAATTTTAATAAGTGCTTTTTCTATACCCAGCTTTTGCTGGGCTTGTATTGGAGAAGCTCTAACCCTGCGGGGCTACTCAATATCTGAAACAACTAACCTAACTGGACCTAAAGTAATAATAACAAACAAACAAACCCCCAACCTAATTTTTAATTTATTTCTAAATAAGGGGGGAGAGGGTTATTTGTGCTCAACAAGGCACTTTGAGGGATAACTCTGGTTATTTTTCGTACCTGACAAAATCTTGCAAGTTCATATGGCAAAATGACCTACTTACGATTAAGTCTAAATTGATTTAACGGTGATAATATATAGTCATATAATAACGTTTTCATTATTCGTTGGCTTAACCTTGGATACTTTTATTAAATTTTGATTGGTTGGTTCAATTAATTGAGTGTACAACGTTTCAACCACAGATTAATTTTGTAGATTAATTTGGGATGTAGATCAAATTATCGGCCATTGTCTTATACATGCATAAAATATACATAAATAATATGCATAAAAGGTGTAAGAGGTAGAAGGTATACCTGTGATGTGATGCCTTCTACAACCTTGAAGAGTAACAAGTCTAATCTCATACTCAATAAGAGTTATAAAGTGTACCTGTAATGCCTTCTACAACCTTGCAGAGTAACAAGTCTAATCTCACACTCACTACACTGAAACCTGGGTACACCTGGCTCGTGCACAGACATCAGATGCTCAGACACACTCTCACCCTGCAAAATAAAGGGGGTTATTTTTTGTGCATTTTTCGTAAAATTGGGTGCAAGCTTTCAGTAAAATATTCTTATTTAGTCAATTATACATTTGGTCATAATTAAGAATAGTTTGCTTAATAAGAGCATTTGACTGAAAGGTTATACCCAACGGAAAATACGCGAAAAAAGATCCCCTTTTCTATAGTTGATACATATCAAACTTTGGGTACAGGAAAGTCCCAAAACTGTTTGAAATGAGCCCTATGGAGCTCTACAAAACTATACTACACCCAACCAGAGTTGACGTCATTTTTAAGGGTAAGGAATGATCTAGTTATGAAATAAGAGATTTTACTGTAAATTATCAGAATAATTGAAATTGTTTATGTAATTTTTAAAATTCTTGCAAAATATTTTAAATAATCCAAATAATACATTAATAATTTTTGAAAATAATGAATTTTGATACTTTAATTAGTCAAAATTTTAACATCATATTTTGTTTTAGGTAAAAGTAATATTGTTTGATATACTAAGTATAACATTGTTTGTCAGTCCGTCTGCATTTTTAAATTCTCAAAAACTACTTGACCGATTAGGTTTAACTTTTCTTTTTATGGAACATGTCAAATAGTCATACGATGAGGAATATTGATACCTCCATTGACAAAATATCTCCCCCACGATTTTTTTGGTTAAAGAAATATTTTTTCTTCAAATCAATTCTGTGTGTTACATTGATTTATAATAACTTGAATGTTGCACCAAATTTTTATGTACTTGAATACTGAAGTAGCTAAAGTGATATTCCCAGCTGGCTAAAATAACGAAACCTCTCACTACCCTTTTTACCCCATCCCCAACGCTCCTACTGGATGAATGAACTGACTTGAGGTCCTTATGAGCAACCTAAATAGACGACAAATTTTCCCGTGTCAATATATACACATATTCTATATCCATTGTTATTGTGGTATTCGGCAACCGTGAGCCATGCCTATGGCACCCCTGATCTGGGGTTCGGTGGAGGGTCAACGGCCCTCCCCCGAGTCCTGGGGAAGGGGTCTAGTGACCCCCTCCCTACGCTTAGAATTAATGATTGAATCTGTCATGTTTATTATGGTTAACTGTATTCTTAATTCTCCCCCACCCTTTTCAGGGATGGGGGATCATTATTGCCCAAACTGACCATTGTATATGTATTATTTATGCTTTTATGTTATGATTATTTATTCCTATCCATGTTATTATTGTTTGTTGTATATAGCTTCAGTATCTTTTAAACCTTCAATAAAGTGACAACTGAAATTAGATGTTGATCATTATCTAGTGAAAGCTAGAGAAGCGTAGCTTCTCTATAGTAAGGTGTCCACGTCTGTCACACTGCCGTAATCTAATTGAACTCCGGTGTCTGCCATTTATCCTCGGCGGATACCACAACTTTGGTGACAGCTGTGTGAGATTACGGCGAACCACAAGTGTAGAGCAGACGCGCATCTGAGGCTAAGGTACTCCCAGCAGTGAATCTGGCAAAACTGACGCAAGCAACCTGAATTACCCACCCTGGACAGCAAAGTTTAACTCTGCATCCGGCAGTTGTGGAAGCGAGACAGCGAAATCCGACGAATAACCGCGAGCAGCGCTGATATCTAACGGAGAATTGAGCGCCAAAAGGGCTGAAACAGGCCTGCGGACCGGCTGAAACAAGCCAAATAAGTGTAAACGGCTGGAAATAGGCCAACTTACTGCAAGAAATAGCAGGATCCGAACCAGTGGCGCTAGCAGGACGGGACATTCCCTGCCGCCATCAGCCGGATTTGGATCAGCGGCGCTAGCAGGACGGGACATTCCCTGCCGCCGATAGGCTGAAACATGCCACATAGCTGCAAGCTGCGAGCTAACATACGAGTGTAGTGCACCAGAACAGAGAAAAACTACGTCAACTCCGAGTATCCTGAGAAGCTACAACGCAGCCACCCATCTAGAAAACAGATATTATATCACATTTGCAGGGATTACCACCCTAGTGTGATGGCCAAACAATAGATTTATGAGCAAAGCTTGGCAAACAAATTGTTGTGTTGTGATAAATCTAAGAATAGAACAGGCTTGGATTATTGTGTATTGTGATAACAGCTAAAAATAGAACAGAGTTGGTAAACAAATCTGCTATGCAATTGTGATAAGGACAAAAATAGAAGCTAGATGTAATATAATAAAGACCCTGATATACAATCAAAACAATCTCAAGCCCACAGCACAACAACAATACACCCCTTATTCCAAGGGAAGGGGAGGGGCCCCTCTCCATTGAAGGCAAATACAATCAGGGTGATATAATAGATAAGCCTAGGATTAAGAAGAAAGGCCCTATTACACCAGCACACAGTTACCCCCCTCCCTCACAGGGGGAACGGACGGAGTTACCCCCGTCCCCTCACGCGCTTCCCCCTTCCTACCCACACTAGACTAAGTCCGTCTGTAGTGTGGGGCTAGCGATCGGACACACAGAGCGCCATTCACGGGTAGCGCAACAGAGTGCGGAAAATATCATAAATCCAACGGACGAAGCGGACCAATGAGAGAGCGAGTTGAGGGGTGAGAGCGCGTTTTCCCCGTGTGCGCGGATTTGACGGCGCGGACGCGCGTTACAAGGACAGGAGATTCCACGCACACACACACACACACACACACACCCACTCACACCGGAGCGGAGCTACTCCATAGCATTTAACAGGGGTATTTTAGCAAATAAAGAATTGCAAGTTTCTTTCCTTCTAGCTCTAGTGTGATAAAGGAAAACCCAATCAGTTCCTGACAGCAGTTCAGACCCTCAACATCTATCTACCTCTACCAGCCTACCCTACAACCTCAACACCTAACTAGTGATAAGTACAGCTAAGTTATATCTTTGCAACTAAACTCCCAACCTAGTGATACAAACAGTGTTGGCTGTTAGGCTAGGAAGCCTCAAGTGACAAACCATTCATTTTAGTACTGTATAACTTTGTGCCCGCCGTTTCACCGTTGACCCAATGGACCAGCATCAAGCCCCAGGAGGTGACCAAGCCCCAGGATGGCTCCAGGATGACCCTCAGCCGGCCCCAGCCGAGTACCGCAAGCTGATGCTGAGCAATCTGCCGGAGTTTAGAGGGCCGCCCAAGCAATCCTGGTCGGCCCATATCCGCAGACTTGAGATGTCATGGGCGGCTTACCGCGTGCCACCTCATGATTCCCTCAACCGCCGCAACGCCCTACTACTGTCATTGGTAGGGCAAGCGGCGGAAATGGCGTCCCATCTGTTTGGCGAGGCAGGCCAAGCCTTGACCTACGAACAGGTCAAGACCGAGTGTGAATTGCTATTTCGCCCTGCTTTTGAATCCCAAACGCTTAAACAAGCGTTTAGGGATTACAAGCAACACTCGACAGAACCTATACAAGCGTACATTTCAACTAAGTGCGCCTTGTATAGGGACGCCTACAACCATGAGGATCTTGAGTTGTTGGTGGACGAATTAAATCGTGGAATTCGTAACGCCAATGTAAAACGCCTCATGATGAACCATGAAATTACGAGTGTACCTGAGTACACTCGTAAGGCCATGTTCACCGTGACCATGGTTACTAAGCAGCTGAAGGAAGGTGTGTGCTTAGTGGACTCGACCGACGGGCTGACTGGATCTGCCTGCATCCAGTTGCCCCAATATGACGAGTCGGAGCCAATGGAGATTGGCTCCTTGGCTCCGGGTCTCCACCAGATGGGGAAGGTCGCTCCAGATGACAAGGTTCCAGGCCGCTGCTACCGCTGCCAGGGGAGAGGCCACCGCGCTCGAGACTGCCCAACGCCTGTGGAAGTTAGCCTAGAGGAGAGACGCACCCAGCCACGCCGTGACCGTTCTGCCAAGTGTGAGCGTTGCCACTATGACGGTCACACGGCGGCCGATTGTAGAGCTGACTGGGCCCAGGTAGCCAGCCGCAGGCGCACCGCCGACAAGGGTGCCCCTCCAGGGAAGCCCAGCAGAGTGGCCCATATGGAAGGGAGCGCGCCCCCAGCACCACCACAGCAAGCAGCCGCCCCCAGAGCTGCGGACCGAGCCGATGGGATGCCGCAGTTCGGGACTGTCCCAGCTAGGATCAACGTACTGGGCGGCGCGGCTGAACCCAACCGGGTTGGCCTAGGCTTCAGTCTTAACCATCTGGGGCCAGAGCTGATACAGCCCAACAACATAGCCGAGCCAGAGGTGCTGAGGCCCCAGCCTTTCAGCCTCAACATGATGGAACCTGCCCGACTGAGCCTACCCAGCAAGAGTGGAGGGGCGCTGCCCAGCGTCCCTGAGACGGTGTATGGGGAGGTCCTGGCAGCCGCCGAACGAGAGAGGCAGGAGGTGCTAGCCAGCACCTCTGCATCGATGTATGGGACGCCACCCGGCGTCGCCACCTGGGATGATGGGGGGGTGCTATCCAGCGCCTCCCACCTGGTGCCTGGGGCGACAACCGTCGCCGCCACCGAGATACCTGGATCCTGGAACGAGCCAGCCTCCAATCTGATGTCTGGGGCGACAACCGTCGCCGCCACCGAGAGACCTGAGTCCTGGAACGAGCCAGCGGTCCCAGAGGAAGGGGTGACACCCGTCACCCCCAGTCAGCCAGCGCCACCAGCCTGCCGGGAGAGCCCAGCTACATGCCAGCCAGCGCCACCAGCCTGCAGGGAGAGTCCAGCTACATGCCATCCAGAGCCCCCTGCCAGCCAAGGGAACCCAGCTGCTCAACATCAGGATAAGTTGAATTTGTTAAATGTGTTGTATCCAAAATATTGTAAACACCCAGCCTTGCCTGTGCCCCCTGCACCTGAGGCTGGGGAGATTGAAATTTGGGAAAATAAGGACTTGCCTGTGCCACATGCACCTGAGTTCCTAGGGCAGGGGAGGGCAGTGAGTAAGGGCGAGCCTGTGCCACATGCACTTCAGCCCCATGCCACTGGGCATGCTTTGGACAAGGGAAGGGAGCACTTAGGGCTAGGGGAGCCGACACCCAGGCAAGTGCCAGTCGCTTGCCAGTCTGTCATTGGGGAGGGTATCGGGATGCCTCGGCCGCATACAGATAACGCTCAATGGAAACTTGTATCTAGCCAGGAGCAGCCCAGCCGTGTCCAGTCCCAAGAAGCAGCCGTGACCAGAGCTGAAGATCCCCAGCCGCGTGTACGAGGAAGATGGTTGCCTGGAAGCCTCTCCCATTGGTGGATGGTCCTGTGGGGCCTCCTGCTGGCAGCCGTGTGGCCTACAACCAGCTACGTCCTGGTGGGGTGGGACTGTGCCAACCCCACCCATGTCACGTCTTACAATAAAGAAAAGATGTGTAACACGGAGCCCCTACACCAAGAGGTGCCCCTGGGCCATGAAGTACACGTCCTGCAGCAAGTCAAGGTGAGGGAAACCACTGGGTACAGTTGTCAGCTCACCGTGTCCCAGTGAACATTCAGGTGTGGGGTATGGGGTCACCTCAAGGTGACCTCGGTCCCCACCCTCATGAGGCCAACCAAGATAGACCCAGAAGCGTGCCGAGACCTGGCCAGGAACCGAGTCTACACGTTGCCAGGCAAGACCCAGCCACTGACGTTCCAGCTGAACCACCCCCTGTTCTTCACCATCGACATGGTGGGCGCCCTCGTCAACAGCCCCGAGGGGGTGGGTTGTGAGGGGGAGGACGTCCACTTTGAGGGCCAGCTATACCGCAACGAATTAGTGCTCCAGGAGCGACGGCTGCTGGTCAAGGAGGAGACCTATGTGGTGGAGGATGGACGGGTGGAGTCCCAGTCTGACCACTTGACCCTAGAGTGTCCCCATTCTGAGCTGTCCTGCATCACTGGAGAAGCAACCTACGTGTGGGACCACCTGGGGAGAGATTGCCCCTTGAGGCTGATCCGCAGCCTCCAGCCCAGCCTGGTGATGGATGCATATCTGGTTGATCCTCAAACTGCTGGGGGACCTAACCATCATCTCCCTGGCAGCCGCACAAGGAGGAGTCCGAGCAGCCCTGAATGCGATATCACAAGTGTTCCTGTACCATCCAGCTTTATATAGGAAAGCGCTGGCTAGAGCCAGGCTCAACCATGCCAAGTCCCGGGACTTTTCAGTGGACTGGGATGCCATTCCCATCGGCAGGGAAGCAGCAGAGGAAATGGTGTCTATGAAATCCACTGACAGCAGGCATGACCGCCCAGGTAGGCCAGGACCGCCCTCTGGCAGACCCCGCGGCCCCTCAGGAGGACAGGCCGCTGCTCAGACGATCAACCTGACAGCCAGTGCCCCAGCCGCTGCCAACAACAACCAGCAGGCCCCACTGCTGACTGTTCCAGCAACAACTGTGCCACCAGCAAACCTGACCTGCCGGCGCTGACCAACGTGTCCAACCCAAGCCAGCCTCTGCCTTCTATCCCACATTGGGAGCCCACCAACCCTAAGAAGATACTCACCACTAGGATTCCATTGAATCATTATCGTTTGTATATATTTTAGCCCTAAGGAGCGGGCCGAAGGCCTCAACCACTGTCGGAAGTCTGGTAGGGAAACCCCCTCCCAGCCTTCCGAGGGGAGAGTTGTGGTATTCGGCAACCGTGAGCCATGCCTATGGCACCCCTGATCTGGGGTTCGGTGGAGGGTCAACGGCCCTCCCCCGAGTCCTGGGGAAGGGGTCTAGTGACCCCCTCCCTACGCTTAGAATTAATGATTGAATCTGTCATGTTTATTATGGTTAACTGTATTCTTAATTCTCCCCCACCCTTTTCAGGGATGGGGGATCATTATTGCCCAAACTGACCATTGTATATGTATTATTTATGCTTTTATGTTATGATTATTTATTCCTATCCATGTTATTATTGTTTGTTGTATATAGCTTCAGTATCTTTTAAACCTTCAATAAAGTGACAACTGAAATTAGATGTTGATCATTATCTAGTGAAAGCTAGAGAAGCGTAGCTTCTCTATAGTAAGGTGTCCACGTCTGTCACACTGCCGTAATCTAATTGAACTCCGGTGTCTGCCATTTATCCTCGGCGGATACCACATTATAAATAACAGATTGAACAAATTTGGACAGTCTGACACATGTCAGCAACTGCTAGACTTAAGCTTTGTTTTCAGGAAAGCATCATCACAATCATTTAAAAACTAATCCTACCTGAGCTATTTGTTGGCTGCATTCTGGACACATTTCTCTGTCTGGCTGGTGGCTAGCACAAGAACCGGTTTTTTCTAATTCTAACACGTGATGCAGGTAGGATTGGTCAACAAATTTCTCGTTACATTTGGCACATTTCCTAAAAATATATGTAGATTTAACGATTCATTTAAACGATATCTTCTTAGTAAGTTTAATTCCTGATAAAGAACTTTCTTTATTTAAGCAATTGTATGTATACAAAAGCTTAATAAAGCTTCTTAAAATGATAAAACTACATTTGAAGCAAATCATTTGTATACTAAATATTGATTAAACCTTACCATAATTTCTATTTTTATTATGAATTTCTGAACATTTTCCCGCAAACACACAAAAAAATCATCGAATTATCCCAAGCCAAGAACCACCCAAAACATGAGCTATTCCTGTCTTTCCATTTAAATTACAAATCCGTAGACTATTTATATAACAAAATACTGATAATAGTTTTTCATCACGATTACAACAGGGATAGTTTAAGGCTAGTTTATTGTCATTCCTTTTTAATACGCTAATGAGATGAAAACAACATTAAAACTAAATGTATGAACTATAGATTAGTATCGCTTCTAAAAAACAGGGAGGTAGGGGACATTGGGCTGTGTACACTAGTCCCCAAAGTTTAAATAATGTTTTCGTATTCGTTGGCTTAATAACTTTGAGTATTTTCATTAATTTTTGATTGAATGTCCAAGAGTTTCAACTAGTAATTCTAATCAAAAGAAGGGGTAATTTGTATTTCATCATTGGGGATGTATATCAATTTATGGGCAATTGTCTTATCCCTTTAGATCCCTGTGTAAAAAGAGTATGCCCTAGAATTCCACAATAAAGGAAAATAAAAAGTAGTTGGCACACAAATTATATAAACCATTATTAACAAATGCTTCCTTCCAATGGATATATTATTTCATGGACCTAACACCAGATTATCATGTACTCTAATAAAGTGAAACTTGTAGCTGGCTAAGATAAAGATACCAATCCCCTCCTACGGATGAACAAACTGGCCAATAAGTGATGTTCATGTCAGCAACCTAAATTGACAAAAAAAAATTCCACTTTCATAATATCCACGTATCTTCTACATCCATTTTCCTTCCACCTTCACATTGGAACCCACGCCATGTCTTGGTCAATACAAGATATTAACATTTTTAAACAGAATATGAGAAATAACAATAAGACGACCTAAAGTTTTCAGATATCCAAAACTTTTGGAGTTTTCGGCTTTAGGCGTTTAATTTCATTGGGCCTTCTAAAACCTGTCACAAGAAAGCTTTATTTAAACCTATAGCTTTAGGATAAAAATAAATGAACTAGATACCTGGGTTAGTAATTCCTCCTCCCCCCCCCCCTCATTTTTTTAAAAAACAATTTTAAGGTATGGCGTAACAAAAAGAAATAATATACAATATAAATGAACGAGTTTAGACTGAATTATGACAGTTTTATGGCTTTAATTTCTAATAAAATGTGGTGGGCTAACAAACATTTGTATTAATTACATGCGCCTTAGCTGCATCAATATTTCATTCATGAATTTATTTAACGCAATGTGTTATAGACAGCTGTCCGTAGATATTAAAATGAAAAATTAAAACCATTTTGTTAGAACCGTAGGGCCAAAGGCCCAGACTAATAAAAATGGTTTTAATTTTTAATTTTAAGATTTTTCTTACATGGAAAATTGTCTGTAATACGATGCTATTACAGTATGGCTTAGAACCTGTTCTAATCCAACGGATATTAATCGGATTAGAAGCCACGATGAAATATATTATCTTTTTGAATTTAAGAAAAACCACACATACGCACCAAGATTTAAATGAAAGGGAAGTCAATTAGGGTGAAAAAAAATTTAAACCAAAGCAAAAATAATAAATGTTGTTTTGACTTTAGAAAAACATTTAAACCCAGAAAAGAATTATTTGTATTCATAAAACTCTTCTATTAGAAGCGCAGCTATCAAAACTTAGAGCTTGTGCTGTCAGCCTGTTCAAAAGTAACTCCGTTATAGTACTTTCTACTGTAGATTTCAAGCATTGAAAGAAAGCAGTAAGCGCCATTTCAAAAATATACACAGCCAGATAAAGAGCTAAAACTCTCAATGACTACCATGGTAAAAGTTAACATACTTGAAGGCATACTATCTTGACATATTTGAAGGGATATAGGGGGATAAGACAATTGCCGATAAATTGATGTACATCTCTAATTTTGATACTCAAAGTTACCTTTTGTAGATTATAATTAGTAATTGAATCGTTTGGAAACCCATCTTAATGAGCAAACAAATTAATCTTTAATAAAAGTCCCCAAAGTTGTTAAGTCAACTAATAAGAAATCGTTATTATAAAACTTTAGGGTAATAAAGAGCCCAATCCTTCCCTACATATTTGTGATTCTGTGTAATTTTGGGATAAAATTGTACTTGTTTATACTAAGAAATAATAAAAAGTGTAGAGGCTACGCAACTGAAAATATAATTATCGTCTAGTCTCTACTAAATATATTCCATATAAATAAATATGTTCAACACATCTTTATATAAGAATATCATGGATAAAGTAACGATTAATCATATTATAGGTATTTAAAATATCAAAAACGAGTTGTAAAGAGCCGAATCTAATAATCTGTTATTTGTGTATTATGCAACCGTGAATTCCTATTTTAGAACTACGCCTCTAGCATCTAGGGGCTTTGTGTTCGAAGGTGCAGGTAAAACCATCCCAAATCTGAAAAAAAGCTTAAAACCTTCACATGACCTATGTAATACTTGTCTAAAATATGAAACTCAACTCAGTAGCTATTGAGATCCTAACCTACAGACAAAAAAACCTACTAGTTTACATAATGGGATTGCGCGAAGCTCACCTGAATACATTGAAACCTCAAAATCTAGGGGGGTGTACTACAGACGACAAAATAGGTAGATAAGATATACCCACCTATATGATCAACCAATATACTTAAAAGCTAAGAAAGAATCCTTTGAGTAAATTGATGTGTTATCTCCCCTTAAATGTTTTTTCTAACTTGGCACCCCAACTGCTGTTTTAGGGGAGTGTAGACCAGTTTCTTCAATGGTTGTGTAAAGCGTAACAAACCCTTCACTTAGACACATTTTTCAACGATTATAGGTACTTTGAAGATAAAATACTAGTAAACTTAATTTAACATTAGAGTAAAACACTAGAGGGAGAAAGGGTTAAATAACTGTATCTCCCCATCGCAACCGCCTTGTGCAACCTTTCTATTGGGTCATTGAAAATCAACCAATCAACATAGCCAATTAGCAGAAAATAATTTAGAAGCAGACGAAAGAGGTCTTTGAAAATGGAAGGGAGGTAGTTGTCTTTATATACATCTATAATATAGATCTGTTAATTTAACTATGTATCTTCTCCCTGCAACTCAATATATAGAGTATCAGTGGTGTTCAATCCCTTTCAACAAAATAATTTATTTTAGATTGGCAAAACACAAGAGACGGCAAAATCATTTTGTCAAAACCTCAATATAAACAAAAAAATATCACGAGAAAGAAACATTTTTTATTAGAAGGCTTTTTTTATCTGTATTTTAAGTGAGAATAAAGGGGTACTTTACTTAAAGTGCCCAGATAAGCACAGAAAAACAAATTGAAGGTGGGGGGAGGAGGGGGTGGGGGGTATATTTATAAGTTAGTTTGTTTATTACTTCACGTAAGGTAAGATTAACTTGCATTAAAAAACTTAGTAGGACCGCAGGTGAAGCCAACTCCCTCCTATATTTTGAAATAGTTGAAATCAGTACTCAACAGACACTTTGACAGAAAGCACCGAGCTTTTGGAAGTTTTCTGTATTATTTAATTAAATAAAATAACTAGTAGATGCGGACCTAGTATGTAGGAGCTCTGGACCTACATGAAGCTTCCACAAAGTTGAAAAAGTGTAACAATCGAAATCTTAAGCTAAAGACAAAACACCTTACCACTTAATAGGATATGATAAATAGTCATTAGAGTAAAACACTAGAGGTAGAAAGGGTTAAATAACTGAATCTCCCAATGGCATCAACCTTGTGCAATCTTGCTATTAGGTCATTGAAAATCAACCAATAGTGTCGCTTATATTAACACATCCAAGTAGCAGAAATAATTTAGAAGCAGACGAAAAAGGTCTTTGAAAAAGGCAGGGAGGTAGTTGTCTGAATATACATCTATACTATAAATCTGATAAATAGCCTACATTCTTTTCCAACCCAAAATAATCCATGAACTAGTGAATGAAAGATGTGGAAGTGGGAAAATAGCCTGGTATATATATGTACATAGAAAGTAATTGGTTTATGTTATATGAATAATTAATGGATAATTAACGAGGAAATATATTATGTTGCGGATACAACATACCCTCACATACCAAATGATACAGTGATAGAACAATGGCGTTTATAATCAAAGACTCTTGTTGAGCAAAAAACCTTCTCCCACATTTCATGAATAAAGTTGAAAATACGTGGGGGGAGGGGTCCATTTGTTTGTAAACAGATTTTAGGCATTACAACATTATTTTCAATGTGTTCAGAGCTCGACAGGCATTGTGAGGTAGGCACAAAAAAACTTTAAGAATTCAAGAATACCCTGCTATAGCTAAATCTTACAACAAAGCAAAACTTAAAAATGAAAAATATGAAAAATGTTTCACAAAGAAAATAAAAGAAAGAAGATTGAAAGTAGAAGAATATATTTGAATCTTTGCTTAATATAAAATTCTGTTTCTTCTAGGTACATGAAATATGTACAATAGAGTGGTATAATTAAAGGAAGAATATGCTCAGATAGCAGATTCTAATATCCACCTACATGTAACTTTTCACAGTAGCCTTTGTTAGGTTATTGTAGGTTAGGTAAGGTTAGGTTATGTAAGGTCAGGTGACTGCACAGCAAGGTTAGGCAATTGGACCCACAGGGTTAGAGCCCCCCGAAAGGGCTAGAAATAGGAGAAAATCTACTGTGAAAATACAATTAAACGCCCCTTAAGAGGACTATACCCTAAATTTTTCAATCATTGATTCTAAGATTCAGAGGCGTGCCAGAAAATTTCTGTGCACGCTCTAATATAGATTAAAGTTAATTGTACTTGATCTGACTTTGAGTAAGGCTTGATATCCAGTGTATTGATACATTTCATCTTGTCAACTAGAGAATGTCAATTGAATACAGAATATGTAAATAAAGGAGACTACATAAAGAGAATAACTTTACCAATATGGATTTGAAGCCGATTAATATCCGCTGGATTAGAACCGGTTCTTAGCTATAATGAAAAAACAGCATCGTATTACAGATAATTTTCTACAAAGATTAAAATAAAAAAAACATAAAAAATACCAGGTTTGAAAGCCTAGGACTTTGGCCCCTCGGGGCTAACATAACTGGTTTTAATCTTATAATTTTAATTTTAATATAAACGGAAAGCTGTCTATTTTACGAAGCGATATATAACTATTATTTAACTAGAATTATTTTCATTAAAGGACATTTTTTACAGAAAGATTTAGAATATATCTGTAAACTAGCAGCTGCGCCCTTAAAATCTCCTATAATTATACCTGTGTGTTTGTACAGTAGATATAATCTGGTTAGTAGGAGAAACTTCTGGATTAAACCTCCTATGAAATAACTATAATTATACCTGTGTGTTTGTACTGTAGATATAATCTGGTTAGTAGGAGATACTTCTGGATTAAACCTCCTATGAAATAACTATAATTATACCTGTGTGTTTGTACTGTAGATATAATCTGGTTAGTAGGAGATACTTCTGGATTAAACTTTCTATGAAATAACTATAATTATACCTGTGTGTTTGTACTGTAGATATAATCTGGTTAGTAGGAGATACTTCTGGATTAAACCTCCTATGAAATAACTATAATTATACCTGTGTGTTTGTGCTGTAGATATAATCTGGTTAGTAGGAGATACTTCTGGATTAAACCTTCTATGAAATTCAATATTTCTTCCCGAATGATCTCCAGTCATTACGATTCCTGATTTTTAGAGAAATGTTTACTTTTATTTATTAAAATTAGAAGCTTACCTAAGGATTTTTAAATGATTACAAAAATTGTTTAAAATGAACAAAATGAGTAAGAATTTAAAGACTTAAACCTTTAAAGAAACCTTACCATAAACCTTACATCAACCGTTACTTTATAATTACTTCTAGAAATATGACAAGAAATTGCCGTTTAAATAACTCAAAAAGTACAAAACCAACCCTAGAACACCCACCACTAAACAGGAAAAATAATGGAAAATAATAAGGATCTAAAGGGACAATGGTCGTTGTTCTGTATATAATATATTATAATTTCTGATTGAAATGTTCGGATACTCAACTTGATGAAACAACCTATCAAAATTCAGTAAAAGTCTCCAAAGTTGGTTAGCCAACGAATACGAAAACGTTAATATAAAACTTTTTGGAGGGACTAGTCTAATAAACACAAACAGCCCAATATTCCCTCCCTACCTGGAATAATGTACAGAGAAAGTAAAAAAATAGAAAATAAAAGCAAACATCCCTTCTCTTTGATTCAAATTAATCCTAAGTTGTTGCTCCTGGCCACCAACAACCTCCTGTCCAGCCTCCACCCTTGCCAGGGCAATGTGTTGCTGTTCACTAGCGCCCGCAGTTGCCAGCCTTACTGTACTACCGCCGACTGCTATCACCATGTGTTCCTCAGGTCTTAAGGTAGTTGTGTCAGTGGTATTTTGAACACCTCGGCTACTTAAAATGGCAGGTACACCTAATAAAATGTTCCACTATTAGTTTTCATTGAAATGTTTTTTTTTCTTTCAAATAGTAGTTTTCCAAAAAGTTCTCAATCGAGTACAGAATCCGCCCCTCGCCCCTTATTTTAGAAAAATAAAATAAAGTGGGGGGGGGGGGGGGGGCAGGGTGGAATTTAGTATTTTACTTTAGGCTAGATTATAACAAATTAAAATCAAGTGATGGATTGGGGTGCTCATAGGCAACTTGGTACCTTAATGAAAGCACCACATTATACCTGGAGTTGATACAGAAGCCAGATGACCGGTCTCATGTAGCCGCAACTCCTCAATGCTGGAACAGACCAGGGCACATTTGAGACATGTCAGTGGGAGGTTGTCCTCACTGGGCGACACTGAGTGAACTTCTCGCAAGTGCTGCGTCAGAGTTTCTCGATTCGAGATCTTAATGTAATAAAAATCATTAGTATACACTCTAAACCCGAAGAGTCGACCGACTTGTGACCTAACACGCTTTCCTTTATATATTTTTCTTTATTTTTCCTGTATATTTTGCCCTTGCTTAACCAATATTTAACCTAAATAAGCAAAATGAGTTTGGTTGTAATCAACTTCTGTTCAATTGTCAAATCTCAATGCAAAAATTAACACAGTTTCTGTCTGACCAATTAAAGCTAAAGCTCTCAGCAAGTGATGGACCTTATGTGTTATGCTTTAGGGAATATTTATTAAATGGACTATAAATAAATAATGTGCAGAATCATGATTGTGCCGGGCTATAAGCGCTCCTTTAGTCCTTTGAGTCGTGCATTATTGAAAATCCCCATATCCTTTAAACCTTACACCAAAAGTGCAATGACGACGAAAGAAAATGCACGTTTGCTATTAAAAATCTCCCATACGGCTGTTCTGCTTACACGGAATTAAAACAAGGTACGATTATAATTGTGCGAACGGATATAGGGCCAGTTATAGAGCAGCTTTCCTTAAATAAAACAAATAATTGATTTCAAACATTTATTGAGAATTAATCATGTTGTATTATGTATTAACAGTAATATCATGTTATAATGTATTGATCTCGTAACTATGGATGTATTTTGTACTTGATTTAAGCAAGAAGTTTGGAGAATTCTGTAATTTATTCGGATTATTCGAATATCTTCATTATCGTATTATGCTGAATTTATATGCATTTATCTAATGTTTTTTCTATTTTTTTAAATGCTCGGTTTTCATTGCAAATAAACGATTTGTAAACCATCTGTGCTATCTCCTTTGAAGAGTCAGTATTGGGACTATTGTCTGACAGCAACGAAATGCGTAATAAGATCTCGTAAGACGAAACAATCATAATTTGCTATGAATTATTATACAAATCTGTTTGCCAAATAGTTGAGTCTAAATGGCGATAATGAAACATAACTATCTTTTTTATGACTCTGATATTAGCATGTAATATCAATAAAATATTTCTTCTCTATGCACATAAAACATAGAATATGTAGTAAGAATATAACCTTAACAAAATTGAAGCATTTTTTAGCCCGGGCTTTCGACTCCTTACAAAAATGGTTTTAACTTCTAATTTTCATTTTAATATCCGCGGAAAGCTGTCTAAAATACAACGCGACAAATAAGCATTCTTTGTTTATTACTAAGAAGTTTAATCTTAAGAATTCAATTTAATTGCTAAGAATGTTTTAATTCATGTATATTAGACTTTACCAAAGCATTTGGTTCAATAAAATTAATTGTCAAATATAGTCAAAGTATTGGAATCTCAGAAAACAATTCACAGGGTGCCTGAACACTGAACAGTAAACATAGGTCGAAGCATTACCCTTCTTTTATCGGAGACAGGAGTTTGAAATGAATTTCAAAACCTTTTCTATAATTTACTTGTTCTATGTTAAAAAGGATAGCATAATGCAAAAAGTAAATATTTTCCTATTCACAAGTAAAACATATAAAAAAATAGTAAGGTACATGGATAAACCAATGTGTTTTGGTTGATATTGGGTCAGTATTCTATTACATGAATATTGAATTTGTACTATTCAATTTTCGCCAAATAACTTGGGGGGGGGGGGGGGGGGCTATAAACCCATATTTTGGGAGCAAATGTCAAAAATCACTTGATTTGTAAAAACTATAAAAACGCCAAAATATTTCAAAAAATGGTATTAAAAAGTTTGTTAGATAAACGAGTTTTAAAAGAGTGCATTTACAATACTCTAACGTGCTTAGTGTGACAGACTAACGTACTGCTGAAAATAACATCAGCAACAGTACATTGCCAGATATCCATTCGAGTATTGTAAAAATTGTAAGCAAATACACATTTCAGTTATAATTGAATTCACAAAATATCCACCTCCTCTCACTTTCAAAATACACAGGGATGGGACAATGGACGAGAAACTAATTTTCCTACTAACTAACCATGCATGAATTCTGTTATAAGTTAAAGTATGTAAATATTGGAGGAAATGGTTAATAAATGCCACAATTGACCCCTCCCACCCTGAGCACTTTCATACAGAGATAGTCAATTTACTTGGTACACTTGCAAGAAGCATTGCTATTTTGCACCTAGGGTATGTCAGTATGTCCATCCTTAAGTTCTGCGTTAGTTAGCCGTTTTCAACAATTATTGCCTCTTAAACCTGTTTTTTTCATGGCATTTGATTTTGGAAGTATTAACGAACCAACACCAAATTTTAAGGTTAATATGCTAACTAAATAACTTTAAATGTATTTATCTCCCAATGGGCTTGCAGCTCAGTCAGTGTTTATCATTAGAACCGAGATTAAAAGGTCTAAAAGAAATCTGCAATAAAATTCATATGCTATAGAAAAACATTGGGGAACAGTCCCTTTCGTGACATCGCACCTTAAGGGGCGATTTGTCGTATTTTTAAAATGGCTTTTTATAGGGTATTTTAGGTTAGGTTAGGTTATATTGGGTTAGGTGATTGCCCCACAGGGTTAGGTAATTGGCCCCGCAGGGTTAGCGCCCCCCACAGGGGCTAGAAATAGGAGAAAACATACTGTGAAAAGTACGAAGAATCGCCCCTCAAGGTGCGATGTCACGAAAGGGACTATTCCCAAACATATTGTTTGAAAACTGCTAAACATTTTTTTTCGATACAAAACTCTCCAAACCAATGAAGAAAATAAGATATTGATGAATAATATCTGTCAATGCTAAGTGGTTTAAATTAGGCAATACTTTTGTTACATTAAAACACACTGTAAATACATATATATTTATGCTTTTGCTAATAAGTATAATTGTCAATTTACTGAATATGTCAGAAGATCGCTTTGAATAATGAATTTTAATAATTTACTTTTCTTCTTTATATTTCATATTTTGTCTTATTGATTATGAGCTACTTATGGACAAAAGTATCCTGTGTTTGTGTTTATGTATGTGAGTGAGTGTGTATTTGTGTGTGTGTGTGCACTTTTTATTGGAAAATACATTTGCATAAGAAAATATTCAAATAGAAAATATTATTGAGAGCACAATATATAATTTTTAAATTGAAAAATAGTAAAAAAAATTTTATATAAAATTATCTAGGTATTTGGTTTTGATGAACTTTGATTTTACAACGTTGATTTGTTGTATCTATTTTCTTCTTATGAAGGCAAAGCTTACTGTAACAATTATTTAGAAAGTAAATCATAGTTTCTTACTAAAAGTTGCATAGTAAACGCATCCAAACCTATACTGCTTAAATAATTTTAAAAAATATTTTAGACCTTTTAGGCATTAGGTATAAATAATCTGTTTTGAAGGGAAAATATTTGAATTTATATTTGAGAAATTATCTTTTATCCTATTCTCAAATATATTGTCTTCATAGTAATGTAGTTTAAAATTTTTTGTTATTGAAGTTCATACTTCAAACGTTGCAAAGATACCTACCCTTCATCCGAAAGTCCTATTTCTCATTGGATTGTAAATTTTACCGGTACCCTAAGTTTTATATGCGCGTTCTCTAATTTGTTGGCTTGGCAACTATGGGTACTTTTATAAAATTTAAATTGATTTGTCAAAAGTCCAAATTTTTCAACCAGCGGGTACAATCAACCAACTATTTAGTTCCAAAGACTAAGAAATTATGGCTACACACACACACATCTATTTGTTATGTTTACCTTGATATCACAGAGATGGCACTTGACTTGATACTTTTCTCCTTTGTGTATACTGTTGATATGGCGTCGCATTGTGTTGGCCTAAACATTAAAAGGGTGGATCAAAAAAAAATGTTAACACTATGATTAAAATCGATTTTATATTTCGCTTGTATCCCATGTAAATGTAGGGAAGGAGGGAGGTAGGGGACATTGGACTGTAAATAACACTTGTCCCAAAGTTTTATAATCAAATTATCCCATTAAAAGAATAAAAAATTGGGTTCTTGAATTTTAAATTGGTTGATTTCAAACTATTAGTATCCGAACTTTTCAGCAAATAATTTGAATATTTGGATGAGGTAATTTTGTTTATCATCAATGGGGATGTATTTCAATTTATCACATTATCCCTTAAAATTCCTGTTCATCTTATTTTATTTCCCGGCTCAAAACTGAACCCAAACCTCGGTAGACATTGAGGCCCTAAACCTTGCGATAGCCTAACCATTGCATGTGGCTGACCTAACCTAATTATCTAATAAGTAATAACCCTAAAAAATGTCTTAACCTAATGAGAATTTTATGAAATTAGTGCATGTTATCAGGGATAAGGGATGGGAAACGTAAGAAAATATTATTCCAGGCCTATTTTCCAACTAGGCCTAAAAAACTAGTTTCGGGATGACGCAGTAGTTAGATTTGAAAACTATGAACAATGATGAAATAGCTATTATATGAATGCAAAGAAAAAAAGTATAGAATAGAATTCAGGTAGTTGATTTCACCAATCATAAAATATAATAAAAACTTTCCAAAGAACCAATATGTTAGTGGCTTTAAGTAGAATCCCGTTATTACTTCGCCAACCCCCCCCCCCCCCCTTTAAAAAAAAAGTTTTTTTGAGATGGTTAAATCTGATTTATTTTCAAACATTTTAAGGGGGGATCTACTTCACCCCAAAATTTGTATTTAGAAATAAACACCGCTTTAGCCCCCCAGCTTTAATAAATAAATTAAGTAGATTTGAATAAGTACATGGGTAACATTCTATCAACTAATTGTTCCATAGCATACATATAAATTAAGAATTTTAAAAAAAATTTATTTTACGTTAAATATTAACAGAAAAGTTCAATTAAGTGTGCAATAATTTTTACCAAAATTAATGAAAATTTTTGTTTAACAAAACACAGTACACTTTTATTTACATATTGAACTAGTTTTGTATTTGTAATCATTTAGGTGGGTTATCAATTCCACATGAAATGTAACTTTTAAATTGTCTAAAGACAATGAGTTTTTCACATTGTTCTAAAGTATAAAATGTTGAATCCTACTCAGTCTTCAAAAAACGATCTCTCAATTTATGTTTTGCTATATGGACATTTATTAATGTGTAGATTTAATAATAAGTTGATGTGATTGAACGTCATATATATTGTTGTCCTTCTGATAGCAGAAACTTTCCATTGTTGTCTTTCTAATAGCAGAAATTTATGTTTGCTTGAATTAATTTAGCCAATAATGAACTGGGGGACGCGTTTGTTATTAATAATTGGTTAATGCTAAAAGCAAGTTTCAGGCTATTGGATATTAGCCTACAGCCAATAATGAACTGGCGAAAATTAGTTGATTTTATAGGCAAAAAAGAAAAGTTGCCCCATCACTTTAAAAAGGAGGCTGAGACCTAATTTTCGGTCAGGTTTCCCATCCCTTATCCCTGCATGTTATATTCAACGTTTCACCTAAAATCTAAAATTTTGAAAAATAAATTTACCTTAACAAACTGTTTTGGACAGGCGGGACATTTATATTTGAGTTCAGGGTCGTGTTTCATCTTGTGGCGTTGCAGTTTGTATAAACCTTTTTCAGTGAGACAATCATTAAATATTATCTATTGGTTGGATTTTATCTATTGAGAATAGATTAAAACTATTTTATGTTTAAGATGAACTTGTAGTGGTGATAAAAAATGTACATTTGAAAATGTTAAGTTTTATAACCTAATAACCGATATCTGATTGTTCTAAAATTAATTTATCCTATAAATAAACACTAATACCACAAGAAAAGAATGACCAAAATGCTGGGATACAAGCAGTGTTGCGGATCCAGAGTCGGAGCCGCATCCGGATACACTTCTGGAAGCGTGGATCCGGGGGTGGCTAAACAATATCTGAAAAAGTGCTCAAAAAAAAATTTTTGAATAAATTTTTTCTCAAAAATTGGACTTTAAAAACCTTCAAAAGTAAAAAAACATGAACTTAGGTATTATAGAATATATTATAAACGATTTGCCGTCATGATTAGAACAAGCTGGTACTGTAGGATCTTTACTTTAGGTAGGATCCTTGGTCGGAGCCATATCCACTAAATAAAGAAGTGTAAGAGCAACACTGGATACAAGGATAGGTAATATGACTTCTTCCTTATACAACTAAATATGAGACTAAAGATAATAGAGAATAATAAACTTCTATCATTATAGGATAAATATCACAAGAAAACCAACCTTTAGACTAGGTATACTATACAGCCTTTTTTTCAAAAAGTCCTATCTGTATGATATAATGGCGCATTTTTTTTTATGGAAAAGTAATATGATAAAAAAAATTCTCTCAATTTCCCCTTGAGCTTCTAGTGGCGTAGCCGCTAGTGTTTATTATATATAACAACTAGCCAAAACAATGTCCTGAGTCTGAATCAGATCAATTAGGATCAAGTTAATTTGATATCTGTACGTTAGAAGCAAATGGCCTATTTGAGGTAAAAAAAGTACCCTTCCATTACCCTATCACTGTAACCATATTAAGCACATGTAATTATTTGTAAACAAGAACTAGGTCATTTGTCTCCGTGTTCAATAACACATTTAGTCTACACACCAACATTTTCAATTTTATACATTAAATTATTAGAGTTACAATAGAGTGTTTTAAAAGGATTTTCAAGCATGGCTTTGAAACCGATTTATATATCAATATGGTCTAAAACCGATTCTTAGCTATACTAAAAACCATGTATAGCATCGTATTACAGACAATTTTTCCAAGAATAATAAAATAAAAATTTAAAATAAATACCAGTTTAGTTCGCCAAGGCCTTCGGTCCCTCGGGGTTAGAAAAACTAGTTTTAATGTTATGAACATATATCAGCCAAAGAATGCCAACTGACATCTAATTACACATGTCATGCAACCCCAAATCCTTTAGTAATCTAAAGTGGGGGGGGGGGGAACTTACCCTCTCGAACCAGAAAGGCCTCTAGGGTCGTAGTCGCTAGTAAACGAATGATATGCTGTAATAAAAAGGTTAATGTTTTATCTTAAAATTCATGGTGTAATATCCTATAATAACCCACTATACATGTATTGTGTACCTAGGTTAATGTTCTATATACACACTACAGTGCTGCTATACCTCAGGCTTGTACCGAATTTGGATATTTTGTAATAAGCTCTCTTTTAAGTAGCGAAGCTACTTTATAATTTTTTACTTTTTAATAGCAAAGGTACTCTAAAATTCACTTTCTAGTATTGAAGCTATTCTATAATTCACTTGGTCCGTCCGTCCATCATTCCTTAACTTTATGAGGGAAATGAGATTTACTCAGCTGCTATTAAAGCTATACCTCATTCCATAAACACAACTCACACTTTGAAATATAATAAATCGTACTTAGGGTTGGCAATCCGTATCCGGAATCCGGAATAAGGAATCCGCCCAATTTTTGGCCAATTTTGGAATCCGAATCCGGAATCCGTTTTTTAATAGCGGATTCCGGATTCTTATTTGGTAGGCTAAAATTAGCGTCTTGAGTTTTTTCTTTCAACTCCTCCTCTTTGAAGGCAAAGATTTTCATCCTTATATATAATATCTTTTAAAATCTGGTTCGATTCTCGGAAGTGAAATATAGAGAACACCAAGAACATTGATTTTTAGGGCATATGTAGCACTTAATTTATAAAAAAAATTAAAAATCCTTTTAAAATATTGCTAGAATCCGGAATCTGAATCCGGAATCCGCCAAAAATAAGAATCCGGAATCCAAATCCGGCCCAAAAATTCGACGGATTGCCATCACTAACTCATTAGTAATACCTAGTAATGTTAGAGATAAAATACTCACTATTTTTAAAAACTAGAATTTAAAGCTACCAAAGATAATTTCTTGAAACAAAGTAGATAACGACAAATATTTGCTGAGCCTTTAACACATACATCGTAAGACCTTGACAGCAATATATAATTTTGCGTTACAGAAAGACAGACAAACAGAGTTACTTAAATTTAAGCTTCTCTATATAAAAAAAAGAACAAATTAAACGTTTTGCACTTTCTTTAATTAGGATAATCTATACAATTAAAGAAAGTTTGGATAATAATTCTGTGTGTAATCCAGGTAAATAAGTGTGTGTGTGTGTGTGTGTGTGTGAGGGAACCTATTTTGTTAAAACCCAAGTTGAATTAAGTGTAACAAATGTGACAGCCACGAGAAATATTGCTCATTTATGGGATGCACACACACACACACACTCACAATACACCTACACTGACACACACAAACACACACAAACAAACAATTCACCTACACTGACACACACAAACAATTCACCTACACTGACACACACACAATACACCTACACCTACACTGACACACATACAAACAAAATACACCTACAAACACACACACACACACACACAAACACACATACACACACACACAAATAAATATAACTTAAATAACAAGTAAGAAAAATTCAAAATAGCTATCAAATTATGACAAACCATAGAGCTGGCAATTCTTGTTTGACTACGCTTGAAATAATATTTAAAAGTAGGTTAGGTATTGGTTAGAAGGCCACTTTAGGGACAAGGTTACGAAGGGTTAGAGCTCCCGGCAAAGGCTAGAAACAAGCTTTTAAGAATTTGAAAAAATGATATGAAAAACTACAAGTTTATATCTAAAAATGCAACCCATTGTCATTTAAAATACATTTATTGAGTTCAAAATTATTAAATCAAACAATGAACAATACAAAGTATTTTAAAATATCTATTTTTCATAAATAGACAAACATAGCCTACTTACAGAGTAGCTTCACTTATCAACCCCGCACAGCATACAATTATCATTAAGGAAGATTTTCACCACTTTAAAATCTGTGCAGCAATCATGAACAGGAATCAACATACATCATTTTTATTCATTTTATGTTTTTTTTTAATTTTTTCAAGCAATGGATATATATGTTGATATTACAACAGGGGTAAAATAGTCGTCAATTTAGCTTGCTAATATTGAACATATTTACTGGCCAGTTCGTTCATCCAATAAAAGGGGGGTAAAATGGGGTAAAAGGGTGGAGAGGGGTGGTTGTTATTTTTAGCTAGTTACAAGTTTCACTTTATTAGAGTACATGATAATTTGGTGTAAGATCCAAGTAATAATAAATCCATTTGTCATGCATAAAATCATAGGATGTAAAGAATTTCTTTTTTTTCAAAAAACATCTCATAAAATGCCTACTTACTATATTTTTAAAAATAAATCCTTGTTTTATGTCCAGAAAAAAAGATATTTTACATTTACATTTTTCACCAAATACCAAACAACCTACTAATTACCACCAAACCCTGGGGCCATATTATGGCAAGTGTCCTACTTTAATCCAATCTAACTGTATGGCGCAAGATGAATTCAAATCATACCACACTTGTAATGCTATGGGTTGGGTAGGTTTCGACTAATGACCCAATGGAAATAATGAAAATTATTGTCAAAGTAAGTTGCTAACATTGAACTCATTTATTGTTCAGTTCGTTCATAAAATAGAAGGGGAGGGTATCTTTATTTTAGCCCTCTGCAAGTTTTACTTTAAAAGAACACGAAAATCTGGTAAAATATCGAGATAATGATTATCCATTAATAACCCACACCAACAAGGTTGTCGTAACCTTCAAGGCACTAAATATTTGTGAAATAAATTAAAACAAAATTAATAAATTCTTATCTCTGTCGCTGTGTATTTGTGCAACATAAAAAGTTTGTCAAATTTCCATTTCCTTGTAAGTTTTTCAATTAAGATTAAACGACATAGAAAATGGTAGATGCTCCCACAAGTATTATTTCAATTAAGATTACCCAACATAGAAAATGCTCCCAGCAAGTATTATTTCAATTAAGATTACCCGACATAGAAAATGGTAGATGCTCCCAAAAGTATTATTTCAATTAAGATTACCCGACATAGAACATGGCAGATGCTCCCACAAGTATTATTTCAATTAAGATTACCCAACATAGAAAATGCTCCCAGCAAGTATTATTTCAATTAAGATTACCCGACATAGAAAATGGTAGATGCTCCCACAAGTATCATTTCAATTAAGATTCCCCGACAGAGAAAATAGTAGATGCTACCAGCAAGTATTATTTCAATTAGCAGACATAGAAAATTATAGATGCTCCTAACAAGTATTATTTGCATACTTTTTACTTTAAAATAGAAAAAATCTATCAGCACTTTCTTACGAAACAACATAAAAATGCATTAGTCTTTTATCGTATCATATTACAGTCAGATATACGCGGATATTAAAATGGAAAATTATGACATTAAAATTACTTTTGTTAGACCCGCAGGACCGTGGGAAATTGGCTGTGATATGATGCTATACATGATTTTCCGTATGGTTAAGAACCGAATATTAGCCAGTTTCCCAGCCATACTGGAAAATATTTTCTAATCTTAAGTTTGTTTCTATGATTTTATTAAACTTAACCTGTACCTGAAGATAGAAAAATAATTATTCCATAATCTACATATTTTCCAAAGTAGTCATGTGAATGTTTGTTTGTGTGGTTGTTATTAGGATCTGTAGTTCTACCTAAAGTTTAAGAAAAAGAGAGATAATCTAAAAACTACCCAATCAAAATATAAAAAGCTAGTAAAAATACTCTACATAGTACACA
Organism: Acartia tonsa; assembly: GCF_053477335.1. Lineage (NCBI taxonomy): Eukaryota > Metazoa > Arthropoda > Copepoda > Calanoida > Acartiidae > Acartia > Acartia tonsa. The sequence goes on along the minus strand of NC_137261.1, from coordinate 47,803,056 downwards.
GCCTATTATTTTAAGGAACAAAAACTGGAAACAGACAAACATACGTACAAAAATCAAAATCTTTTATATTTCATTATTAAAATATGATTGTTTTCCTGTGACTATTGTATTACAGACAGGACATGGAATATTAAGTGTTCTTTTTCCCTCGGCATCTGCGGGTATTGTCAGAGACTGACCCGCATGTCCTGGGTTTCAATGGATATCAAATTTCTATTGGTAATTAACAGGGCTCGGGAGCCGGGTCTCAGCCGCGTGTAAGCCTCAGTGGGGACGTTTTATAATCCAAAAATCTTCTAGATGTCTAAAACTGTTCCTAATATGGCCAGCTGCCCATTTAATGATATCATTTAAGTACCAGGGCGGGTTTAAAGTTGAGGCTTACGCGCGGCTGACAAGCCTTGGTAATCTATAAGAAATTGCAAGTATTCTTAAATGAATAGATGTTGAGGGCAAAATAAGGTAAATTACCAAACATATATGAAAGGAAATAAAATATCATTTTTTAATTTAATTTTAAAATATCTATTTTACCTATGTTTTATTAAACCTGTATATGCCTCATTTCTTATAAATAAAAAAAATTATTGGCGATGATTACAACTATTGGATATTTTTTAAGTCACTCAACTTTGTACCTACTAAGTTTATATCTAACTTTAATTCATCTATTTATCCATCTTTAAAAAATGTCTACAATGCTGTATCCATATATTTGCCACATCCATTCCTGCATAATGAACAGCAAACTCTCCAAGCTTCTCAAATATTTCCTGTCACATCACAAACAACAGTTTAAACTTTTTAAATATATCTTTAAAGGGTTCTTTAGCCGCCAATCAACTTGCCAAATAAAAAAACTGGAGTCATAAACTCAGAGTGAGAAAGAGGGGACAATGAGTTGTTTATTACACTAGTCCCAAAAGTTTTACAATAACGTTTTCTTATTCGTTTGCTTAATAACTTTGGGGATTTTACTGAATTTTGATTAGTTGGTTTATTAAGTTAGGTGTTCAAAAGTTCAAACCACTAAGTTTTAACAACAAAAGGAGTAATTTTATGTATTTTTTATTGGGAATATACATCAATTTATCGGCCATTGTCTTATCCCTTTAGATCTTTGATTTTACTTCAGAAATGAATTTAATGACCTACTTTTTACGTCTACATATTAACTATTAGTCATGTTTTAAAAGCGGCAAGATGACTAAATTGTGTCTGTCTAACCTTTTAATTTCTAATATTAGAAACAATTTTTAGTATGTCTAAAATTTTAAAAACAGTTTCAATATATTTTTGTCTATCATATAAATATGTTTCAAATAAAGTTTTCAATGAAAGACAATTTACAGCAAAATTATGCATGAAATACAGTGTTTCAATAATGATTTTTTATTGAGCTAAAAATAAAGATAACAAAAATTCTTAAATTAAAAATATAATTGTCTTATAAATGTTTCAGGATAACTAACTAACTCTTTAGTTTGATGAACTTAATATATCGTTCATTGCCCCATCCTTGAAACCCTATGAAATACTATTTTACATAAAATCTATCTTGGACCTAATTCTAAAAATAAAATAAAATAAACTTTACCGCAAAGTTAAGCCGCGACATAAAGGGGACTGTGTACGAACGAGAGCAAGTGATATTAAGAACCTTCCAGCAGTGATGTTAGGCATATTATTGGTATACTTGGTTTCTGTTATATAGGGCTAAGAGAATTTAAAAAGTAAAGGTATAAAATGGCCATGACAAAAAATGTTAAACGAGTTTAGATTATAAACCATAAACCAAAAACTCAAACAGAATACGTTTCGATCAAAACTGAATAATTAGCAGAAGTGGTGATATTTTTGTGTTATATATATTTATCCCTGTAAATCTGGTTTTTGATGGTTTTGTAGTTTTGGTGAGATCAAGTTTGTACGCTGATAGTCAGTTTGGATTTATTTTAGCTAGGTTTTGAAAGCGTAGCTTCTTTTAATTGATTTGTTAGGGAGTAATAGGTATAACATTATTTATTTATTCTTAGGATAAATAAATTGAAATAAAGTATACAGTTTGATTAACTTCTTTAGCATTTTACATCATTTGTTTTGCCTTGTTATTCTATTTTGCACTTTGAACATTTTTTAATATTTCGTGACATTTCAAAGTCTTTTTTTTCATTATATAAAACCATGGTAAAACTCATTAAAAAAATTATTTACTAAGTATATTTGCGATAACTTTTATTTAATGAAATCTTCCAATTTTTAACATGTACAAAACGGCCTGCTTACTTGCTTCAAGATCCATGTCAGATCTATATAGGAAATAAATGTCTATAAACGAGCTCAAGTTTTCCAAGGAATATATGACTAAAACTCATAGTGCTCCAATAATCCATAATAAACTCTCATTGCCCAGAACGATAAGACTCATTATTTTACTTTATTAAAAATAATTTTTTTTTTTTTATTTCATGTAGCTATTTACCTTATATTGATGTATTTAATTTCTAATCATAAAAGAGAAAATTTAAATTTATAATATAATAAATTTAAGAAAACTCTGTTTTAAAAGAATTCGATTGTGGCGACATTTTGTGTGGTCAAATATTAAACTAAAATTGTAATCAGCATCATTAACCCTTTAGTGATGGTAATGTAAAGAAAAAAATATAATTTAAAAAATCTTTTTAAAATCATTTAAATTATTAAATATTTACTTTCTTTTAGATAGTAATGCCGGGTGAGGAAAATAGATTTATTGAGAAATAGATATGCATATAGAAAACTAGCCAATAGGGAGATAATTATATCGAGCCAACTCTAGTATAACAATATTGAAAATAAATTCACCAATTAAATACTTAAAATCACTGAGGAAAGGTGCTTAAAATTACTTGCTCTCGTTCGTGCTTAGTCCCCTTAAAGTGCATTTGATGTGGCACGGCCAATTTGATAAACGGTTAAAATTCCAAGCTCTTAATGCTGGTTTACAGTAATATCTTCACCATACACCTCTCTTTAAATTTGTAAAGATGATTTTATGAGAAAAATATTACTTAAGATAACCAAGATTATATTACAGCTTAGTCAATGGTTACTCTTCACCAGACAAGGTAAACATGGGCGGGGGGGGGGGGAGGGGTGCTTATCTCCTAGACTACTTTACTAAGTAACTAAATTATTATCATTAAACACATTACACATTAGCTTTAAATTTCAATAACTACTGAACCGATTGAGTTCTCCATTTTATGGAAGCTCTAATATGTCATTGGATGGTTTTAGACTATTTTTTAAATCTAAGTTTGATTTTATGCTATTTTCCTACTTTTCAAAAGAATATAGAGCTCCTAGATGCTAGGAGCACAGCCGCTAGTGATTATAAAAAGAAACACTTAAGAATTGTCATCTTAAAATAAAACTATTAATTATTCCAATACCTTTTTGTCTTGATACATTTAAATATTGGCGTGATTAGCAACTATTCTGAACGCTGTGTAACATAAGTTGTAAAAGTTTAATCTGTCCTTTCCTTGCAGTTACCAAAGTTACAGTCAAATGTTTGAGTTCCGAAACTATTCTAAATAGAATTTATATTAGGAATTGGGGGAGGAGTGTGGGGTAGCTAGAAGTTTCAACCAGTTCTACTTGTTAGTAGCGCACCTGCTCTTTATTCTTCTTAGATGTACGTCCAATCAAAGCAATACTAAATTTTCTATGCATGTACTAAAATTGATTGTAACAAAAAAAGGGGAGGGGCAGGATAGTTTTTTCTTCTTTGTCTATCCCTTGCGGGGTCTCCAACTGCGGTACCCTAACGAAGCAGGGCTACCCAGTACACAACATAACCTAATCAAAGCTGATCTAAAGCAATAAACAAACAAACAAAACAAAACTATCCTCCCTAGTCCTTTATCTTTAATTTATGAAATAATAAGGAGAGGGGTTATCAGAGCTTAACAGTTTACTTGGTGCGAAAGAGCCATTAAGGCATTTACTCTTATAATTTTACACACGACCTAGCATTAGGATTTTAACTTGGTTTAAACCACCTGGGTCTCCATAACCATCATAATGAACGCAATTACACTAGCCAAGCCATACAATTTCTTTATAACTGTAATCTTGTTTTACTATGCCAGTTATGATTATGATTATTCTTGTTGTAGGAGTAAGTTTGTGTAAAGAGAATAATACAGATTCATCAGTTAGATACTCAAATGGATTTTTCTGTATTGGGAACTCTAACATTAACATTTAAGATCCACAAAACTCTAGTATTGAAATACAAATCATTTGAAGTAAAAAACCTACAAAATCCCCTAAATATAATGCACAATCACATAGTCTGCCAATTCAAAGTTATCCATTCGTGTACCTAACTGATTATTCAAGTTGAGTTATCTTGTTCTCAACCTTCTGTTGTTGTGTGTTGTTGTTTGAAGGGGAGGAAGATAGTGGAAAGAAGTGGAACTGAGGGAAAAGTCAAATTTAGAGGTTCACAAATGAATGTTATATAACTTAGATATTATTAAAATAAATTTCAAATTGGTCTGTTATATTTGAATATTTGATCATCAAAGTTATATAAAATAATTCGAGTCATTTATCAAACGTTATTCTTAAGTCCAAATATAAATAACAAGAATACAGTAAAAGGTATAATAGGAATATTTGTCTGAAATAATCTTAAGTCTAATAATCATTATCTATAAGATAGGAAAACAGCGTTGAGCTCATACCTAAAACATTTATTGCCTCCCTATGGTTGTATCTCATCCCTATACATTACAGTATAGTTCATAGCAGGGCTCGGCAGCAGCGTGTCAGTCGCGTCAAAGCCTCAAATTTAAAAGAATGCTTTGAAGATGCGTTTGAAAAAGGGATTGCAATATTTGGGTCAGGTTAAGACTTCAGGTGCTTTTCAAAAATTGTAAAAGGTAGATTTCCCTGAGGCTTACAGGCGGCTGCCGAGCCCTGGTTATGACAACATAAACAAAAATAACAAGAAACAAGGACAAGTATGACCTGATGTCCCCAGAGCTCCATGGCAGACTCAAAACATTTGTTACATTCTCCACACTGAAAAGGTTTGTCCAAACTTGGCACTTCGTTTTCACACTCCTATAAATTTGATAATTAACCGATGATTTTTTAAAAATCTTTAGGTAATACATAATGGTATACATTAAAATTTTAAAGCATGAATAAAAACATTCAGTAAGTCTGATCGACAAAGGTTGTGCAATCAAAGAGTTGGTTGTCTGATGGGCGTTACTTAACCTAAGACTCTTGGTGTTTGGACGGAAAAGGAGATATTACACTCCTCTTAGTTATCCTGGTTTGTTGGACTTGACGTCAAAGTGTCATGGCCAGCAGCCTCACCCGTATGAGGTAATTGATGAGGTACCTTAAATTGTGACTTATGCATAAATGCTCTGAATTTTCTCCGGCTTCCTCTAACATCCTAAATTAAGTTATACTTTAATATAAAGTATTAAGATTTATGTCTGAAGCTAAAGATCTCAGAAATTGTTAATCCAATTGGGTTGTATTTTTTAGTGAAGCTTTATAAATGTCTTATAAATTTAGCCTTCCCTTAAATTTTTTAGGTAATAGTATAAATTAATCGTACTTTTATTCCTTTTTCTTTTCTTTAAAAAATAAAAATTGCTCTTTAACAACTATTTTTTCATATATAATTTTGCAAGTACAAAGTGAGTTGGAATTTTTATGTCAAAAATACGGAAATTACATTTATAGTTATTTCCTCGCAGAAATCAAATGTTTCTAGAATATAGAAAGACAACATCCATAAAAGCGAAGCTGAACGACTCTGACAAAGGGCAAAATTCATAGTTTATTATTAGATAGAGCCTAATCGTTCTGTGAATCAAATTTTCATGTTTTATACCTACCAAAAGAATAAATGTGTTGTGTACAAACTTTCTGTAAATCAATGGACAAACTATCACTTTGATGAACTGTATAGCATACAGGGTTGTCAAATCGGGCAGGCGGTTTTTGACCGCCCTTTATTGGTCTTTTTGGGCAGATTTAGGCACACCCGGTTTGGGGAGTGAAAAAAAAGGCAGGGGGTGAAAAAGAGGGGGGGGCCGGGCCTATTTTTTTGGGGTGATATTAACTATTGTATAAATTAGTAAGCTTTTTTTGTATCTAGAAAAGGATTTTGCTAACCGCTGAACCGATATGGTTCTCCTTTCCAGTGAAGATTTTATAGACCTGAGATGGTTTTAGGCTATTTTATTTCTAATAATAAGTCTCTGTATGGTTTTAGGCTATTTTATATCCTTTTTACGACATTTGCCCAAAACCCTTTTGGGCAATTGGGCGGCCCGTTTTCGAAAAAATTCCAAATAGTACAACCCTGATAGCATAACAATGAATCTTTTTATTAGTGTGATGGATAGAACCTCTAAAAAAATCTGTAACTATTTAGAAAAACTTTGCTTTCAAAAAAATTATATTTCCAAGTTGTACTCTTTTTTAGAATAAAAATAGATTCGTTGTAATTTCTTGTTTATGACTTGCGGCTAAAACATTTTCTCGTATTCATTCAAAACCGATTAATATACATACAGCATTATATCATATCCAGTTTTCTACGAATATAAAAATGTACAATCATAGATTAAAACCAGTTTTTTTGGGTTCTCTAATAAAGTGAAACTCGCAACGGGCTAAAATAACGATACACTCCCTTTACCCCGTCTCCTCTACTGGATGAATGAACTGACCAATAAATGAGTCTCATATTAGCAACCTTAGTTGACGAAAAATTTTTCCCACGTATATTCTATATCTATTACTGACCGTTAGTTCTGTTCTCTTTACATTATTAAATTTATTGTAATACCTGTTCTGTAGCTTCTTGGTGGTTCATTCTTGCTTTAGTTAGCTTTAGTTTCTAAATATAAAAACTGTATTAAATACATGGATTAAACATAAAAGAAGGATGACAACATCCATAAGTAGCGAAGCACAAAAAATCATAGAATGAACAAACAGACAAAGTAAGTTATAGAGCATAAGTTCAGTTGTTATAGCAATGAAAAAATATAAATTCACATTTCTTCCATTGCGTTACGGACTGACTGGACAGACGGACAGACGTACATTATAGAGTAGCCTCGCTACTAAATATTTTAATAACAGATTTTTCATAACAGACAACATATTTGAACTGTTTGACTGAATGTGTATATTGTTACCTGATTTATTCTAAGTAAAGAATCAGTTTCCTCTGTATTACACTCTGTTTCTTCATTTTCCTTGATAAATAAGTCACTTTAAAAATTCTTATAAAACAAGATGTCTAAGTATCTGTCTGTCTCTCTGAAAGGTTTATAAATATCTTGGGGGAGATTACTACCAACCACCCTCAAATGTAAAATCTCCCCTAATAAGAGATCTATAGTATAGTTGTATATACAGATAACTACCTCCCTCCTTTTTTCAATGACCTATTTCGTCTGCTACTAAAGTGTTTTCTGCTACTAGGCGGTGTTAATATTCTAAACACCATTGGTCGATTTTCAATGACCCATTGACAGTCAGCACAACGGCATTGTGATGGGGTGATACAGTTATTTAACCTTTTCTCCCTCTAGTTTTTTTTATACCTATAATCCCTTAATAATAAAAAATTAATCCACAATATGTATCTATCTCTTTTTTAAACTAAAATAATAGCCACTAGTTTCTAAAAAAAACAGAAATAAAATAACCTCATTGTTTCTAGATTATTTATTAATTCCAGTATTTTTACATTAACACTGCTTTACTTCCTTCTAGTTCTCATTATTAAATCTTATTTTTTCCTCCAAAAAAGATATAACTTTCCTGTAAGAAGAAAATCTTTTTTGACTGATTAGTGCCCTTAGTATTGAATTGAATCATGTGGACAAATATAAAAAAAAAATTAATAGAAGTCGGCAAAAAATTCATTAATAAGTTAGACAGATTATTGTTTGATTCACCATCTAGGGCAATACATCTATTCTAATAATAACTATACCTGAGTTGCACCTGGAGATAACTGGTGTTCCATATAAATATTATTATCATGTACATTTTGTCTCCGGAATTCAGGATCATGGCCCTCAGTATGGGATAGCAATTCTGTTAACCTAAAACATAAATCAATATTATAATATTAGTTGTAAGCTTATTTGTCATTAGCAAAGGATCTTACTAACCGCTGAACCAATAAGTTTCTCATATACAGTAAAGCTTACTACAGGTTCTGAGATGGTTTAAGGCTACTTTCTATTCTTCAATACTTCTTCGAATATAGAGCTCCTAGAAGCTAGGGGCGCAGCCTCTAGTCCAAATACAACTTGTAAGGCCAATCTTAATTTTTTATCTTTTGATATCTAGGTGTAATTTTGTTTAATTTAGAATGGTAAAAACTAGCAGTGTCTATACATTTACATACACAGAAGACGTATTTTTGGTTATCATTTCAAGAGATACATATAATTGTATCTCCATTGTCCCATCCCTTCTGATTCCTGATTCTTTTTAATGATGAACTAAATTGTAACCTGTTGAAAGAAGCATCACAATCAAGGCATAGATAGGTATGTTGTCCCAGGTCTGTACAAACTCCCTACAAAATAATAACTAGATTAAGAGCTTTCGCAATATGCCTTATTTTAAACAAGCTTCCAGCCAAATGCGCTTATTAAGTCTAACTGTTCTTAATGACCAAACGCATAGTAGTAAGCTTTTTTTGTCTGTTGCGAAGGATCTCGCTAACCGCTGAACCGATATGGTTTACAATGGAGCATCCTATACGTCCAGGGAAGGTTTTTAACTATTTTGGGGGAAGGTATCTTATTCTTCACCCTCCCAATAAAAGATAAAAAATTATTACTTTTTCTGTTCAAAAATCAAACTGAGCTGGATCTTTAAATGTGTAGCCGTAGCCATGGCCGTAGTCGTAGCCGTAGCTGTAGCCGTCGCCACTGTCAGTGTTGCCAATAAAACATGGATTTTTAATTTTTTAAAGTTTTTACGTACCTATTATTATTATTATTATTTAAATTTTTTTTACTGAAAATTCAAAAAGTGGTACCTAGTGATATAAAGATCGCATATAGCCGAAGCCACGCGTAGCCAATTAGATTTAAAGATCGCTATTAGGTTAGTGGCTGTACCTCTGACAGTGGCAACGGCAGCGGCTACACATTTAAAGATCCAGCTCTGAAGAGGCAGGGGGGGGGGGGGGATAGGCTTCTAGGAGCGTATCCGCTAGTGTATAATTAAGACCTTTGCAATCGGTGGCCGTATTCTCTGGACTATATAGTCAAATAGAGAGACGCGCCGGAATTGAACTAAAGACCTTTCTTAAAACTGACATAATTAAAAAAAATATTGAAACCTGTGAGAGTAAGAATTTAGGTCTAGTAGCTCCAATAGCCGCACCTGCCACCAAGGACTCTGGTACCTGGACCTGTCCATCCCACACAGTCAGCCCGCTGCTCGCCCATTCCTCCTAAAAAATAGAAAATTGTTTAACAAAGACAATTTAATTGAACTGGTATTTATATTCGTACATATTAAGTTACAAAGAAATTTAACTGCACTATTGGAACATTAAACATTTCAAACAAACCTTTGTACAGTAAAGAACTAATATAAAGAAGGTTGACAAGGATTAGTTGTGATTTAATCGAAATATATTCCTACAAATTTAGCTGTGTGTTTTTCCTTGGATAGTCTCTTTTCATAAACGTTGCCGTGTATTATTCCATTAAATATCTTTTTAAAAGAATAGAATGGGAACGAGCTATATGTAACACTATCAACAGGGTGGGGACCCTGTGCCGACTTTCAATTGGGTCTTTGAATATCAGCCAATAGTATCGGAAATGTAAACACAACCAAGTCGCTACAAAAGGGCAGAAAGCAAAAGACAAAAAAAGGCCCCCACCACTTGGGGCCAGGTAGTTATGTTATACATCTATACTTATACATTTATTCTTTTAAATATATTCTTTTAAAGAACAGTAAAGAATACCTGGGTTAAGAATAGGCAGGAAACTTCTTCCTGTTGGCCACGTGACTCATTCAAGTTTAATGATTTCACCTAATACAAAAAAATTTGTTTATATAAAGAAAAAACTAATCAGAAAATCAAATGCTTGTAATAGTTATTTATCGAATCGTATTATATACAGCTTAAAATATTTGTGGAAAATTGTCCATAATACGATGTTACACATTTTTTTAGTATAGCTGAGAACCGGTTCTAATCCAGCAAATATTAATAGGTTTCGATGCCATACTGGAATAATAGTTATTCTTTTGTAATCACTATTGTTTTACCCTAACCTATAACAAATCCATGAACTAAATAGCGCTTCTTGAAATAAATCTTTACATTAGTTAATAACGGCAGCTAATGATATAATGGACAAACTTTAAGCAGCTAGTTTATGTAAATAAACTCTAAATCAATTTTTGCCTTTCTCTTTTATGATTATTGTCAATCGCCTGACATAAAAGCCCATATTTTATCAGGAATAAATATTAATGAGACCTGTGACCCGTCGTCTTCCTTTGTATTTCTCTCATTCACAACACATCCATGAAAACTTCGTCCCAGTGTGAATCCTAAAACAAATTCATTTCAAGAATAATAAGAAGTTTGTCTATTAGACAAATAAAATAGAAGAAATTCTAAAAAGTCTTAAGTTAGCTCCCTAACCCCCCCCCCCCCCCCCACCCATCTACCTTTTACATGTACAAAATGTTTTATAAAATCTTCTAGGTCTAAATATATTCTTTATTTCTTTTACTAATAGCTTAGGTCATATTTTCTAGGGGATTCACCCCTACAGGTAATTTTTTAAAAAAAATTAGAGGGGGGCATTTGACTTTTGGTGAGAAAATAGGTTAGAACCACGACAGACCCAGTCGGATTAATTCGCTAAAAGCAATATATCGAAGGTTCAGACAGAAAGACGGACGTACAGTTCGACATCACACTACTTTGTATTATAGATTATGAAACATTAACTAACCTAGGTTTCTGAGTTCCCTCTGAGGTTGTGTCAGATCATGCACAATTCTGACACAGGTTGACCTTTCTATCAAACCTAAAATGTTTGTACAAATAATGGCTTTATTAAAAGAAATCTAATAATAATATCAATCAAACATTAAATAAAATCTACAGGGTGTACGAGAAAAATGTCTCTTTTAAAAATTTTGCATAGAAAATAAAACAATTATATAAAATGCTTTATATACCTATTTGGAAAACCTGTTCTGGGGCATTTATGTTCCAAATAGATATTTAGAAATGTTTATTTCAACAAATTATGCCTTAAAAGCCGGTTTTTCCAAAGGCCTTTATTTTCGGACTTATGGATTTAAAGGTTGTGTAAAAAATGCGAACATTTTAAAAATTTAAATTGAATGGCTTGTATTAATGGTAGAAAAATAATAAAGTAGCTACGATAATAAAATTGATTAGGTATCAGCCTTACCTCCTTCCTCTAAGTCAGCCTCTAGAAGAGCCTGGCCTCTCTGGTAAAGATCTCTTAGTCTGCTTACAGCCTCATTTAATTTTTTCTAAATAAATTTAATTTATTTTAATACTGATATCAAAAATAAAAAAATAAGACAATCGGACAAACGAACATACTAGTTGTCAAATTATCCTACCTGTAATCTTAATAGTTGTATCCTAGTATGTCCAATACTAGTTGTCAAATTAACCTACCTGTAATCTTAATAGTTCTATCCTAGTATGTCCAATACTAGTTGTCAAATTCTCTCACCAGTAATCTTAATAGTTCTATCCTAGTATGTCCAATACTAGTTGTCAAATTCTCTCACCTGTAATCTTAATAGTTGTATCCTAGTATGTCCAATACTAGTTGTCAAATTCTCTCACCTGTAATCTTAATAGTTATATCCTAGTATGTACAATACTAGTTGTCAAATTCTCTCACCAGTAATCTTAATAGTTTTATCCTAGTATGTCCAATACTAGTTGTCAAATTCTCTCACCTGTAATCTTAATAGTTGTATCCTAGTATGTCCAATACTAGTTGTCAAATTCTCTCACCTGTAATCTTAATAGTTATATCATAGTATGTCCAATACTAGTTGTCAAATTATCCTACCTGTAATCTTAATAGTTGTATCCTAGTATGTCCAATACTAGTTGTCAAATTAACCTACCTGTAATCTTAATAGTTCTATCCTAGTATGTCCAATACTAGTTGTCAAATTCTCTCACCTGTAATCTTAATAGTTCTATCCTAGTATGTACAATACTAGTTGTCAAATTCTCTCACCTGTAATCTTAATAGTTCTATCCTAGTATGTCCAATACTAGTTGTCAAATTCTCTCACCTGTAATCTTAATAGTTGTATCCTAGTATGTCCAATACTAGTTGTCAAATTCTCTCACCTGTAATCTTAATAGTTCTAACCTAGTATGTACAATACTAGTTGTCAAATTCTCTCACCTGTAATCTTAATAGTTGTATCCTAGTATGTCCAATACTAGTTGTCAAATTCTCTCACCTGTAATCTTAATAGTTATATCCTAGTATGTCCAATACTAGTTGTCAAATTCTCTCACCTGTAATCTTAATAGTTCTATCCTAGTATGTCCAATACTAGTTGTCAAATTCTCTCACCTGTAATCTTAATAGTTATATCCTAGTATGTACAATACTAGTTGTCAAATTCTCTCACCTGTAATCTTAATAGTTCTATCCTAGTATGTCCAATACTAGTTGTCAAATTCTCTCACCTGTAATCTTAATAGTTCTATCCTAGTATGTCCAATACTAGTTGTCAAATTCTCTCACCTGTAATCTTAATAATTCTATTCTAGTATGTCCAATACTAGTTGTAAAATTCTCGCATTCAGAACAAACAACATTACTTCCAGGAGACACTTCAAAACCTAAAACATTCATATTAAATCGTTTAATACCTAACAATAAAAATATCAAATAGATATGGTTTTAAGGGGTAAACACTAAACATATAATTGTAACTTAATGAGCTGCCAGTGAGCCTCAATGAAATCAACTTTTTACAATTTTGAAAATCAGCTGAAAGTCTAAACTTGATTATAATAAAGCAATCACCTTTATTAAAAATGTTTTCAAATCAACCAAACAGGTTTTAATTTGAGGCTTAGTCGCGGCTGACGCGCTGCTGTCAAGTTCTGGTTTTTAGTAAGGTCCTTCCAATAGATAGTGTACCGAAAGGTTTCCCTAAAGGGTCTGGGTGCTTGGGTTAAGTTTATTGATGTAATTTCATATATAGGCAGAATTATAATCAAATTCATTTGGAAGAATGTTAAATACAAACAATTTAATCTTGAACTGATATCTAAGATGTTTAAAAACATTTTAAAGGATGAAAAATTTCATATACCTAATGATACATTGATGATAGCTCTGTAGGTTTGCCCTGCAACCTAAAACAATAATAAACACAATCAGATGAATCCAGAAGCGGGGTGTATCTCCCCAAAAAGCAAAATGAAGGGGGTTAGGATATTACGCCAATTACCCCCCTCCCCACCTTGGACTTTCTTGACATTGCTACCTGTAATTGATCCACATGTCCTGCTTGATCGGTCTCTACCTCAAGACAACAAACTCCGCAATGTTCTCTTCTAAAAAAATAAGCAAATATTTTTTTTAAAGTTAAATGAACTTATGAACAATTTTAGCAATTTCACTTTTACCTAAAGTGGAGAATAAACTGAATTTTTGATGGAAAAGGGACTGTTTTAAAAATTATTTTGGGTTTGGTTAAGTGAGGGCTATAAAAATCCACGCCATTAAAAGACTAGTAGATAAGAACGATTACCATTCAGACAATATTTACTTTTAAGATTACAGTTGAATGCTCTAGGTGGGCATTTATCAAAATGAAAAAATAAAGTTTTTAAAGGGATTTTTGATTTGGGATTGTTTAAAATATTTTTTTCAGGTTCCATATTCTATATCAACAAGCAATGATTTAATAAGAGAAAATCTGTGAAACTTACCCATGAACAAGAATATTATGGACAGGAGGTTGATCCTCCTGGTTGGTCACTTGATTAGGATCAGACTCCATAGAAAGAGGATCATCAACATTTTCTTCAGCTGACACAAATCTATGAATAGGATTTAGGAAGTCTTTTAGTTTATTTGCAATGCGAAATTGTAAAGAGGTATTAGGACAATCATAATATTAGGATGAAAATGTTAGTTTAGTAAAGAATAAGATGATTTTTAAAATAAAATTTTTAAGCAAAAAAAAAGATGTAGGTAAGGTTCTATTATCTTGTAGTGTAGCTTCATTTTGTTCAAAGTTTTTATTTGTTTTGAACGAATACACTTGTTTATTGATAAACCTTGTAGGTGACAAAAAAATATAATATATGTAGTTTAAACATAAAAAAGCTTACCTGTGAAATCCACCATCTGAAGGATCAAAGATAACCCTCTTCTGTCTCTTCCTCGGGTATGATAGAACAGTTTGACCGCCTTGTAGGTTTAGACTTCTTTTTCCTACATTACAATATAGAATATACGTGGATAGTATGAGAGGTGAAAAATTGTCGCCAATTTTGGTAGCTAATATAGTAGACATCACTTATTCGTTTTTTCAGTAGGCGGGGATGGGGATAGGTCCATGTATGAGTTCCCCATACTGATTCTCACCTGTATCTCCACCCTTCTGTGTATCCACACCAAGCTAAATATCAGGTTAGGTCCATGTCTTAGTTTCCTATACTGATTTTCACCTGTATCTCCACCCTCCCTGTGTATCAACACCAAGCTGAATATCAGATTAGGTCCATGTCTTAGTTTCCTATACTGATTATCACCTGTATCTCCACCCTCCTGTGTATTAACACCAAGCTGAATATCAGGTTAGGTCCATGTCTTAGTTCCCTATACTGATTCTCACCTGTATCTCCACCCTCCTGTGTATCCACACCAAGCTGAATATCAGGTTAGTTTTCAGGTTAGTTCCCTATACTGATTCTCACCTGTATCTCCACCCTCCTGTGTATCCACGCCAAGCTGAATATCAGGTTAGTTTCAGGTTAGTTCCCTATACTGATTCTCACCTGTATCTCCACCCTTCTGTGTATCCACACCAAGCTGAATTTGAGGTTAGGTCCATGTCTTAGTTCCCTATACTGATTCTCACC
Organism: Acartia tonsa; assembly: GCF_053477335.1. Lineage (NCBI taxonomy): Eukaryota > Metazoa > Arthropoda > Copepoda > Calanoida > Acartiidae > Acartia > Acartia tonsa. Next base: position 47,787,845 of record NC_137261.1, on the reverse strand, counting down.
TGTATCTCCACCCTCCTGTGTATCCACACCAAGCTGAATTTGAGGTTAGGTCCATGTCTTAGATCCCTATACTGATTCTCACTTGTATCTCCACCCTCCTGTGTATCCACACCAAGCTGAATATCAGGTTAGGTCCATGTCTTAGATCCCTATACTGATTCTCACCTGTATCTCCACCCTCCTGTGTATCCGCACCAAGCTAAATATCAGGTTAGGTCCATGTCTTAGTTTCCTATACTGATTCTCACCTGTATCTCCACCCTCCTGTGTATCCGCACCAAGCTGAATATCAGGTTAGGTCCAGGTCTTGGTTTCCTATACTGATTCCAGACAGGCCAGCCAATTTTGAAAATAAAAAACGTACATAACGTACACAAAAAAATACGTTACGTACATAAAAAAAGTAAAAAAACGTACAAAAACGTACATTCCTATTAAAAATAAGTTAAACAATTTCCTAGTTACCTATTATCAATACATTTAAGTCTACTAGCAGCTACCTGTAAAGGAGAACCATAGCGAACTGACAGACACAAGATATCCTCTTACTTTATTTAAAAGAACTAGCGTCTACGCTCCTAAAGGCCTCTAGGGGCACTTGAGGAGGGGAGAATTGAATTCAATAAAAAAAACATGGATGACAACATACATAAGTAGCGAAGCTCAAAAGTTATTTATAGAGATCTGGAAAAAATTAACTTAAAATCAGTGAGCAATTAAAATTCATTTTTGGTGGGAGGAGGTAGTTTTTTTTTCTAAAGTCAATTTCTCTTGGGAGGGTGGATGGTGACACTCTTCCCCAAAATAGTTACTAAACTTCCAAAAACCTATGAGAAGCTATCCTGTTAAGGAGAACCATATCGGTTCGTTGGTTAGCGAGATTCTTTGGTACAAACAAACAGACATCCTGTTATTATGTACAAAGTATATCCTATTATAAGGACCAGCGACTACGCCCTTAGAGGCCTCTAGAGGAACTTGATTAGGGGGGGGAGGGAGTTGAATTAAAAACCCATTTTTTTATTTAAAAATAAAAAGTAATAAACAAGGATGACAACAAAAACCTTTAAGTAGCGAAGCTCAAAAGTTATGAATGGAAATCTGGGAACTATATAAACTATAGAGTAGTGTCGTAAAAAATAAGCATTTAACTTATTTAAATAAATCACAAAACCTTTTAAAAATATATAATAACGTGAAAATCTAGAAATAAATTCAGCCCCCCAACCAATAAGCAAATCTCAATGAAATTTAGTGGAAGTATTAAGAATGAAAACTAATACAATCCCTGAAAATTACAACCGTCTATCAGGAATATGAGTAGAGAAAATCACAAAAACCTATACATCTAGGAATCGATCTAGCACTGCAACAAATAGACAAACCTTAAAGAAACTTTTTGAAAATATGTAGAATGTGAATTTATTTATTCCCTGAAAATTTCAGCCGTCTATCTTGAATAGAAGTCGAGAAAACCAAGAAAAAAAGAAAATCTAGGAATAGATCTTCTAGCACCCCAACCAAAAGGCAAATCTCAATGAAAATATGTAGAATGTGAACTTATTCAATCAAAAAACAGGAGCCGAGAAAATCACGTTTCTCTGATAGCATAACGGACTGACAAAATGATTATAGAGTAGCTTCGCTAATAAATTTTTTAGTGAGGGAGGGGGGAGTAGACCACCCCCATTTCTGATTTCAATTTTAAAAAGAAAGATAAAATAGGGGAAGGGTGGTGATTTTTTTCTAAGAGTAATTTCTCTTGGGAGGGTGGTTGTACCCTCTCCCAGGACCTATGAGAAGCTACCCTGTAAAGGAGAACCATATCGGTTTAGCGGTTAGCGAGAACCTTCGGTACAAATAAACTGACAGAGAGACATACATCCTGTTATTACGTACTAAGTATATTCTATTAAATAAAGTAGTAAGTTTTTTGTCTGATGCAAAGTAAATCAGTGCCTGTCTGTCTAAAGCTTAAGATCTTGGTAACCACTGAACAGATTGGGTTCTAATCATCAGGGAATATATCTACTGGTCCTGTGTTAGTTTTAGGCTATTTTCTTAGAGTGTGGGAAACCCAGGCCACCCTCCAAAAAAAATCAACCACCCCTCAATTTATTTTTATAAACTAATGCAAATCAGCGAGGTGGGGGAACCCCCCCCCCACACCCTGGGGCGAAGCCTAAATGAAAAAAATAATCACAATCTTTTTTTATATTTTTTTGGGGACAAATTTCCAACAAACGATTCTATAAAAGAGGGGACGAAGCCTCTAGAGGCTAGGGGCGAAGCCTCTAATCCTACTAGAAAGTAAAAAGCTTTAAGTGTCCCTCCCCCAAAGAAAAAAAAGCAAAACACCATCACAGGACTATTAGGTATATTCCATGAAGAGTAGAGCCCAATAGGTTCAGTGGTTACTGAGATATTAAGCTTCTGATATACAGACGGACAAGCAGACGGACAGACATCATTCTACTTTGTATTATAGATAGTATACTATTTTTGTAATTCTTATTGTACAAATAAATATACAAATACTTTTATACTTATATTTGATTCTTATTCTTTAAAAACTGAAGATACCAAAAAATAAGACTTCTTAATCCTAAACTGGGCACCATATGATATCTCGGAAAATTTACCCAAGTATATAAAGAATTTGAAAAAAATTATCGTATAATCTATTAAAGGGGTAGTTGCATGAAATGCATTTAAAATTGAATTTAGTCAACTGCATATCTCTTTCTGTTCAATAGTTTAAACTAAATCTATAGGACATATATTTCAAATCCATAAATTTAAACTGTAAGTTTTAATAACATATATGCATAATTTACCTACATATTTTTGTTCTATGAAAATTTAAGATAATATTGAATTTATTTAATATAATACACCTATAGTTTTTGTTAAAATTTTCGTACAAAACATACAAATTACTTTTCTGCTAATATTTGATTCTTATTATTTTTAAAAAAACGTAAAACGTACAAAAATACAAATTTCAAAATACGTTACGTACACATATCAAAATAACGTCCAGAACGTACACAGATTCGATGCGTAACGTACAAAACGTACAAAACGTACACTCTGGCCAGTCTGTGATTCTCACCTGTGTCTTCACCTTCTTGTTTATGTTCACCAAGCTGAATATCAGAGCTGGCCACAGCTTCAAGTTGGGAATGATCAAGAACAAGGATACGTTTGTCTGGATGTTCTTCTGTCATATGCTTCCTGAAAAAAAATATCAGTTGTTAGTGAATAAGTAAAAAAAGCCTTGATTTTATTATTTAGAAAATTATAAATCCTGTTACTCGATCCATGAACTAGTTTTTAACTTTTTATTTGACAAATTGACATAGAGTCAATAAGTTTAATATAAAAATAGACTAAACAAATACTAATCACATAAAATAAAAACACTTTATTCAAGTCAAACTAACAAAGATGCAGAAAGTTAGAAATTAGAAAATGTGATAATCAATTTTTTAAATAGTATGATGTCCAGAACTAAAACAAACCTTAGTTTAAATGAATTAAAGAACTTGGAGCTGGCACAAAATGGACAGGTATAAAATCTGGTTCCTTGTCTGTAGTCAGGTCTGATGGTGATAACTTCATCCTGGCGTATACCACCACTGACATAAAAAAATGAATGTTAAAATATTCCAAATGAAAAAATTAAATACAATAGGATGACAACATCCATAAAAGCAAACCCCTGAAATGGCAAGACAAACAAACATGAACACTTGTAGAGTGTCAAAAATAAATTAACAAAAAGAGGTAACTGTGTCACGAAAAAAGCTAATTGTCCTTGACTGACGGAACGACACTAATTATAGAGAAGCTTTATAGAATTGGTTTAAAAGAATAATATTATAAAAAGAAAACTTTCAAGACAAATCCTATAAATATTACTAAAAAGGTAAGTTCAACGTCTTTTCACATTCCATTTGTTTAGTAGCAGTCTTGCCAATTTTAAACTTACTGAGCAGGTGTTCCTAGTGATTCAACTTCTATCTGTTCAACTATTCCCATTGTACATTTGTCTGAAAAATCTATAAATGATTTAATTAAAAACATTGAATTTACCAGTTTTAATATGCTCGTATCAGATAATTATACAAATTAATAATATTCTGATTAAATCTATATCTGTTCATCTTTCCACGTCCTTTCTTTCTTCAAAATAAAAACAATTGTCATCGGAAATTTACTTCTAATGATGTTTCAATCTGGTGGTATGTCAGTGTTTAATTCCATCTGAAAATAATATAAATCTTTATTTCAACACATTAAAAAATCTTTAACAAATCAAAATAATTGATTACTTAACAACTATACCAAAACAATGGATATAGGATATACGTAGATATATGTAATGACAGAGGAAATTTATTTGGCATATCAACTTTGGGGACTTTAGAGAATTTTGATTGGTTGTTTCATTAAGTTGAATGTCCAAACTTTCCAACCATTAATTACCTAATCTACACAAGAGTTAATTTTGTGTATCATCAATGGGGATGTACATCAATTTATCGGCCATTGTCTTGTACCTTTAGATCCCTTAATTTAACAAACTTGACGATAAGTAATCCTAAAACTAATGTTGCATTACCTTCGTTCTCTTATTAAATATAAACTCATTTTGAATTATGGTGTTAGTGATATCCAAACCAAGAAGGGTTTTATGGCAGGGCTTGGATTGTGAAGCCGTCAAATGTTCAATCACATCAGAACGAGATAAGAATTTTTCCTGCAACATGCAAAAAAGTTAATAATATAATAATTGTATTCAATCTGAATATTTTAATTCTCCATAGAACTTTTTATTTCATTATGATAAATTTGTTGTTGATATTGCAAGGAACGATAAAACAAAAAACTATAGAAGTCTTATTCTTTATTAATACACTAGTGGGTGTTCCAATAACATATAGGAGTTATGTATTAAAATAGATACTAAGATGTTAGTAAAATAGCTTTACACCACCACAAGGCTTAAAAATAGCTAAAAGTCACTCCATAACCAATGTAAAGCTTCCTTAAAAAAAGAGTAGCTCAATCTTTTAAGAGAAAAAAAACTTACTACTTTATATATTTTCAAATCCTTACCTTACAGATTAGACACTGCCAAGATTTTAGTTGTTCATGTTCTTTTTGAATGTGATTCTTGAGAAGATAGTTTCTTGTGAAAGATTTATTGCACATCCTACAAGAATTAAACTTTATAAATGATTGACAAACTATACATAGATAATAGAAAAGTATTTATAAATGTGACAAACAGTTAATGGTGATTATTGTCGAGATCTCTTAAATTAAGGTATATAGGGAGATCACTCAAAAAAAATTACAGAAATCATAGACAGGTAGGAATTAGATGGCAAAATTAAAAAAATTATCATAGCAGTTTAAGTTTTATTTTTTATTTCTATTTAATATTTAGTGGATAAGAAAGGAAAAGTTATTGATTTAGATTTTGTTTTTTACAATTTTTTTGATTTTATTATAAAAATGACCAACCTGCAAGGAAAAAGGTTGACTTTAGTACCCACAGCTCCTTCCAGATGACTAGAGGCATGCCGGAGTAAGTCTGACTTGGTGTGAAATTGATTTGGACAATAAGCACAGCCAAAATATCTTTCATTAGAGTGACGAATTCGGTGCGAAGTCATATTACTCTTTTGAATGAATGATTTGTTACATATATCACATGTGTACGGTTTATTTTGGGTATGTATGTTCATGTGGCTCTTTAGTGTGTTTCTTTGTGTAAACTTTGCATTACATATTGAACATGAGAACGGCTTTTCTCCAGAATGAATTAATTTGTGAATTTTCAAGTTTTTATTTGATGTAAATGTTCCACTACAAATGTCACATGTAAAAGGTTTTTCTCCTGTGTGCGTTCTACTGTGTCTTTTAAGATTTCCTAAATTAATTTTTCAATATGGCTTCAAAACCGATTAATATCCGCTGGTTAAGAACCAGTTCTCAACTATAGTGAATATCATGTAGAGCATCGTATTAGAGACAATTTTCCACAAATATTAAAATAAAAATCATAAAATTAATAACTTTGGTCTCTATGGGCTAACAAAACTAATTTTGATCTTATATTTTTTCATTTTAAAATCCGCGGAAAGCTGTAATAAATACGATGTGATTTAGAATTATCATTTATTTATTAGTAAAATTGCACAAATTATTTATCTACTTAAAATAACGAATTTTTAAAAGATCTTTTTTTAAAAATTACCTGGGGTGCTAAAAGTTTGTTCACAACTATCACATTTGTATGGTTTGTCACCTGTGTGCCTTCGCTGATGAACTGTAAGACTCCCCTAATCAAGCAATTATCACTAAATTTGATTTATAAAATACCTAATAGTTTTTATTCTTCAAGTAAAATATATTTTTTGCAAGAAAAAAAATGCTCTTTACCTTAGTTGTAAAAGCATCAAGACAAACTTCACAGATAAATGACTTTTTATGAACTTTACTGAAAAATAAGTTATTAATACATAATAACACACATTTCTTCATGCATTCTGTAAATATATGTTTATAAATAGCGCAGCAACTAAAAACTATAAACATTTTTAAAGAAACGATTTGTAGGTTTCATACGAAAATAGTTAGGTTAAAATGTAATAATTGGTACGAAGTTATATTTCATGGACACAGGCAATGCAATGTTCAGTACAATTTATACATAAAGACTTCGACAGAAATAGGAATAAGGTAATGATACTGGTTCTATTGACGTCAGTAGAGATTAAAGAACGTACGGACATATCCTTATAGAAGAGTAGCAGAGATACTAAAAGTAAGAAATATGCATACCTGTGTTTCACTAAAGAATCCAAACATGATAAAATTGTAGAGCATTGTACACAATTGAACTCTGTTTTTTCTTCCAGATTCTATTGAAATAAATTCTATTTAATTTCGTTTTTAAAACTTGAAAGTTATGAAACTAATAAAACTAATGCTTAAAAAGTGTCAAAACAGTAAAAAATTACCAATGAGACGAAATGTATTGTTTTTTTTGCAAGGTAGTGTTATCAATTTGAAAATTACCTCCTTGAAGCCAATATTTGTTTGTTGCTGTTGATCTTCAAGGTCTACATCCTCAGAATCCTCAATCATCACTGTATCCTCATTAGATTCAATGATTTCAATAAGTTTACCATCTCTGTCAGTGCTAACAGTGATTATTTCTTGTGTTTCAATCATTGTTTCATGCATTTCTTTACTTTCATCATTTTTTGAAAATTTTGTTATTGTAAATTGTCCTTTTGATTGGTTGTTTACATTGGATGTCTGTATTTCATTGTTTTCATTTACCTTAATATAAAAAAAATAAACACAACTGAATCATTATTCCTGTTCAATAAAAAAAAACTCTTTTTATAAGGTATAATCTAAATTCTCAACCACGTAATTTTAAAAATATAAAGACATGAAAATCATACTCTTGTGATATTTGTAACTTAGACGAGTGTCATAATTTCACATAATCACAATGAAGACCAATTTTAATTTTCAAAATAAGGTGGAGGGATTGTTTTGATGCTTGATAGGCAGTCTGGCCTTCAGGGAAAAACTTTCAATATAAAAAGTACCATTTTGGCAAGAGACCAAAATCAAAGGTAAAAATAAATTTAACCTGTTCTATCACAATTTGATGATACACTGTCGGGTCATTTTCAATTTGAACACCTTGCATCATCTGATTATCATTTATCATAACAGTTTTCTCTGCGGCGGTGGGAGCTTCACCTTCCTCTCTGTTGCTCTCTGAGTTGGCCTTACTTTCAACACCAACTCTGCTATGCTTTTCAAGCTTTTCTGCCAATTCATTCCTAAATTTATTTTGTATAGGTATCAAATTTCAGTTGGCCAAAAAGTTAATTTCATACCTAGGTTATATTATCTATTATATTACACTATATGTCGTAAAGGATAAATATATAAATAATACCTGTTTATGCTATTTCTATCTTGATTGAGTGATATTGTAATCTGACTAGAAATTGGTATCTCACCGTAAATCTGGTTATCCTTGTTTGCTTTTTCAACCTAGTTAAAATATTTTACAAATGAATCCTCATTCAAGTGATTTCACTATTTACTTTTAAAATTTATCACTTAAAAGGACTCTCCACAGAAAAATCAACTTTAGATTTTTGAAAATCTAACCTGAAATTATTATTCTCTGTTCAATTTTAGGCATTTTTTGTTTTTGTGGCATCGCGATCGAAGCCCTTTGAAATTTTTTACCTCCTTTAAGTGAATCCTCCCGCCATTTAATTTGTGCTGCTTTAGTGATTTTTAGCTTCTATTTTTGCCGCCGTTGCCGCATTCATCGCCCTTCTCCGCCGCTACTCCGCTGTACGTCGCTTTTTAATACATGCTTCCCTCTCCCTTGTTCAGAAATTAAATGGAGGCTGGGGGTGTTGTGTATAGCTACGTACGCAATGTATAGCGGAGTAGCGGCGGAGAAGGGCGATGAATGCGGCAACTGCGGCAAAAGATGGTTATATTTGGCGGAGGCGAACACAAAATGGAGGCGGCAGGATTGTCCAGTCAAGGAAGAGGATAAATCGTAGAGCGGCCGGTTGCAATGGAGCAAATGTTCTTTAGCGGCGAACACATATTGAGTGGAGGAAAGTGTAGTATATATTGTTATAGCGGCAGTACAAATAGGCGGCGGACAAAATTTTCAAAGGGCTTCGATCGCGATGCCACAAAAACAAAAAATGCCTAAAATTGAACAGAGAATAATAGTTTCAGGTTAGATTTTCAAAAATCCAAAGTTGATTTTTCTGTGGAGAGTCCTTTTAAGACGATATAAATTATTAGTGTGGCTCTAAATGGAACACCTGCCATACTCGATAAAACTCAAATCAATAATTCGTACCTTCTCTTTAATTATAGCTTGTAATGAAGTTTGTACCGGTAAAGATGATATCCTGTTGAGGGTAACTGAAACTGGACGCTCCAGAACCTTTTGCAGTCTTACAGACACCTGCATATTAACAGTGATTTTTATACCTACCTAATAAAAGTTTTACAATTGGTTATTAAGTACCTTCGTAATTAGAATCTGGAAACTAAAGAAAAACTTTGCTTGATGATCCCCTGACAGTTATATTTCTTTGAATTAGATTATTTTCTACTTTAATAAAAAACTAGAGGCCACACCCCTAGGTCTCTAGGGTCACTTCAGACAAGAGGTGGGGTAAGTCGATCCTCAACTTTTTATTTTAGTTTAAAAACAAAAAAAATTTGGGGGGGTATTTTTTCTAGGGGCGATTTCTCTTCCTATAGAGAACTTCTACGGGCCTATAAAGAAGGTCTGTATATGACCATAGGTTCTACAGTTACCTAGATCCAACACTATAGACAGAGAGACATCCTGTTTTTTTCCTATAAGAAATTTTTAACACCTGATTCCAAAAGATGACAGCCTGAATTCTATCAGATTGGTCCATACTGCATACAATACCAATACAATCACATATCTTTTCCTGAAAAAGAGACAAACTTAAAACTCGCGACCGTGGCTCAGCACGTTGTGCATCCACTCGTCGTCGGGGAGGTGATAGGTTCGAATCTCGGCTTAACACCGCGTCATAACTAAAGACGTTAAAAATGGTTCCTACTGCTGTTATATCATGTGCGCGACATAAACAGTTAGGGAGAATGCCTTGGCCCAAAACAGACGCAACTCGTTACGAGGTACAGTTAGGACTTCCTGTTTATTTTGTCTCAAACGTTTTCCAAATAAACCCTTTTGAATAAACCTAAAATTCTTCAATAAATGGCGTAGAAATTCTACATATCGTAATATTAAATGTAAGTACGTCCATATCTAAATCTATAATACAAAGTTGCTTGATGTCTGTCCGTCTGTCTGTCTGTCCCTTAAGATCTCGGTAACCACTGAACCGATCGGATTCTACTCTTCAGGGAATATACCTACTGGTCCTGTGGTGGTTTTAGGCTATTTTCTTGGGGGGTGGGACACCCCTAACCCCCCCAAAAACAAAAAAATCCCCCCCCTTATTTTTTATTTTGCTCTGCTACAGGCTGTCGCAGGCTGCCCTTTATTATTTTTTATTCCAGCATTTATTTTGAATGAAAGAATAGCAACATTCTCTCACTAAAAACAATAAATATTAATTTTTTATCACCTCTTGGGGCAAAGCCCCTAGAGGCTAGGGGCGAAGCCGCTAGTTCTATATATAAAGTAGTAAGGTTTTTTTTGACTGAAGCCTGAGATTTCAATTACGGTAGAAGTTTAAAAATAGCTTCACATATATCCCAGAAGGTTCTAGGCAATTTTTCTGCCGTATTCTCAACAAATTGAATACAATTACAGAGCCCTATATGCTAAGGGCGCAGCAATTAGTACCTTAAATTGGGCTAACAACGTCACCTCCGCTTCCATCTTAATCTGAAATATCTTAATTATCAACAATAATATAATAATAACACAAAATAGGATAAAATTCATCATTTATTGTAAATAAACATGATTGCGTGTACATATTAACAACTTCAGTAATTTCATAATAAAATTTTTGGCAATAAAAATGGAACATACTCGAGAACAGGGACAGATTTTTAAAAGGTTTAAATCATGAGATTTATCATGTGGGGTTGGAGATTAAAAACCTCCATAAAAAAACCGTGAAAATCTGTCCCATTTTCTCCATAAAACTAAGCAAATGATGTAAAATGTACATTTCATTATTTGTATATAAAAATTATTTAATAATATCATTTCATTTCATGATTCATGTCACTGGACTTGCAACTTATTTTTAAATAATATTTTATGAAAAAAATTGAAACAAATGTTTTTTTTTTGAACTATAGGATCTAGTGCAGTTCACGGTAAAATGTTCCTATTAATGATGATCTCTAATAATCTATGAAATTTAAAGGCTGCTAGCTGCCAAACGGCTGAACATGCTCTTACATCCTGTTAAGCAGCATAAGAAGGCCTGAAAATAGCAAAGATCCAATAATGCACAGGGAAAGCTTCACTGAAGAAAAATCGCGTAAAGTAAGTCTTTTTCGCTCATTTTATGCACTACGAGATAACTGTGCATTATTGAGTAATGACTTTTCTAGATTATTTGAAGGCATTGTTTTGTCGGTTAACATTTTGTGTGGGCATAATCTATACGTTCCCCGTTAACTGCCTTTTTTGAGATTATCGTTACCAGGAACATTTTACCGTGAACTGCACTAGATCCAAATCATATAACTATTTGTGTGAGTGTTCTTGCTTGTAAGAGTATGGATCAAGATATGTAAGGGGTGATACAGGAAAGTGGATTAAAACAAAGGCAATTTTAAATAAGAAGTTGATTACTATAACAAAATATGTATATCATGATTAACAGTTTATTATGAGTAAATAAGGTACATATATTTTAATTAATAAATGACCAAAAAGAATTAGTTTTCATGATCTTTGTTTCTTAAAAAAGCATGAATTTAACATTTAAAACATTTAGAATTTTATATTTTAAGATATTACCTCTAAAGCATATAACAGCTTAATTTGTTGACTTGCTGCTAAAAATTAAAGGCAAATGAATTCTTGATCGGAGGCAATAGTTCTAAAATTCTATTTGAAATTTTGACAGGCAAAATAAAGTTTAAATATTATAATTGGTCTGCTTTTCTTTACTGGCAATGTTAAATAAAGAAAAATGAGCAATTAATACATGAAATATAAAGAACGAGAATAGTTAGGTAAAACATTTAAAATTGTAAATTTTTACATGCTGTAAATTAAAAATTAGAAGAAAAATGTATGGGCAGGGCATATTTGTTTGACAATTTGTGATTAAAATGAGAATAAAATAAATTTTATGGCTTCAAGATAAAGGGGGAGGTAGGTTGTGCTAAAATTCCGTAAATGTGTGAGTTTTAAGGCTTAAAAATAGTGTTAGAACGATTAAATTTATGTTAAATTAAAAAAAAAACATTTTTTGTCTATAGTTCTTTTCAATATTTTGTGAATATTATCGTTCTACTACTGTTTTTAAGCCTTAAAACTCACTACTTTACGGAATTTTAGCACAACCTACTTCCCCCTTTATATAACAAATGTGAAAATAGTGATAAACGGTTAAAGATGCCCAAATTACTTTCTTTTAAAATTTTACAAAATTTATTTGCTATCTATTGATTATGCATTGAAGGCCATTGAGGGATAAACACTATCTTTCTTTTTTAATCTAGTAACTAAGTTTATCATATTGTGCTTGATTGTTATCAAAATATCATTAGTTGTAAAATAATATAATATTAAGGTTTTACTATGCAAAGTGTAAATTACTTAGGTAAAAGTTTTTTACAGTATGCTTCAAAACCGATTAATATCCACTGGATTAGGACCGATTCTCAGCCATACTAAAAAATCATGTATAGCATCGAAGTACAGAAAATTCTCCTCGAATATTAAAATAAAAACCATAACATTAATTACCATTTTTTAGCCCAGGTCTTCGGCCCCTCGGGGATTATAAAACTGATTTTAATCGTATATTTTTCCATTTTAATATCCGCGGAAAACTCTATAATACGATGCAATAAATAACTATTATTGGGCTGAAATAATTGAAATTTTTCTTTATACCTATCAGTTCTATTTCCAATTCTTTATTTATTTTTGTTTAGATATTTGGGTAGTTTTGTATTTAATGTGAAATTCAAGCTCCAAGCCATAACAATTTAGGCCTATGGATGGGGCGGTAAGTGGGTGTTAAAATCCTATTCAACTTGGAAGTAAAATCAATTATATTTTAAAAAATTTTGTAACATGGAAACTCTTTACCCCCCCCCCCCCCCTAACGCCCTTGGCAAGCAAGGGCAGGACAATATAAAAGATTGATTATGCATTTGGTGATGAGGTTGTATAATTCATTAACTCAACCGAAATTGTCCCCTTCTTTGTTGTTATAAAACTGTTGTAAAACAATTCTGAAACCAACCAATACTAACAAATCTACTGGGTCTACTACTATTGATGGGAACTCCTTCCAATGCTAAGATTAATATTTGATATGGCCTCTGTTACATCTTCTGCATCTGAGAAACAACTGCTACGCCGCACTAATCTGGTTCTGAAAACAATAATAAATATGTCCATAGGTAGCGCAGCTTTAAAAATAAATAAATGACTCTTTCACTCAACATTTTTGTTTTTAAAATAAAATTATCTCTCATAACTTATCCTCTTAGTCCAAAGATCAAGCCTATGCAGATGCTCACTGTTTACGCAAATGTGTCAAAACTTATCCCCCCCCCCTCTTATAAACCTTCAAAGGACCTGTAAGAAGCGATACTGTAAAGGAGAACCATATCGGTCCAGCGGTTAGCGAGATCCTTCGTTAAAAACACACAGACAAACATCCTGTTACTTTTATATATAGGATGTTTGCAGACAAAAGCCGGAAAAATATGAAACTACTGACCTGCTGCCAACCATATGACTAGACATTTCTGTGTTCGGACTCGAATTTCTGAAAACGGGCCGTCTCACAGTCACGTGACTTGATGGTGTTGTAGGCGTGTGGACTTGCCCTCCCTCCCCAGGTGGAGAATAGGGAGGAATGTTACCCTAAAAAAAAAATTAGTTGATTTCTTTTTGACTCAAATAAAAAACATACCTTCATATCATATAGCCGTGTTACAATTTATAATTATTTTTTAGATGAAATTTTTTATAAGCCTCTTGTGGGTTCGCTACCTAATAACTTAATTTTCCCTTTGGCTTCTAGAGATAAAATTCGACCAATTCCAACGTTCTTTAATTTGATAAAATATTCACTGTTCAGTTCATTGATATTCTTTCAGAATAATTTGGTAATAAATAAACTTCAACCTTATATAGTCTAACTTTTCACCGCTAGTCGTCGCATTAAAATTTATTCTTCACAAACAAATTAATCTCAATGCATATTGAAATTAAAAGAAAAATTTATCAAGGCTTAAAATTGTTATTGTCTTGTAAACTACTGAGTTTGATCAAGTTTAAAATATATATTTTTTCATGAGTAATTTTCATGTTTTATATTTTAGTTCTAATAATACTGTAGTTCAAATATTATTCGTGCCGGCATGCTGGCGCTAGTGCACGGGGAACAATGCGAGTTAGTTTCAGCTGTGCCTAGCGCCTTGTGAGGCGATATTTCAGCCCCTATTCATGTTGAAAAGCGTGGGAATAAAATTCCAAGGTTTTGGCCCAATACTCGTTACGGCAAAATCTCTATATTTGAAGCTAATAGTAAATTTAGCACTTTCAGAAATAGAAAGAAATATGGTGCTTTTTACTCATAATAATTTATATAATGGCCATTGTAGTACCAAGATATTATAATACTTAATATATAAGGACAAATATCTAAATACAATATGGTTGTTACATTGTAATGGGAGGTGTCTCACATAAATATGAAAAATTGCTTGTCCAGTCTTCTTCTTTTAGCCCAGTGCTATCAACCATGATCATCATCTATTGCCAGGTTGAGGAATCTGGCGGTTGCTGGAGGATTTTTCCAAAGGTCTCGGACTGTGAGGCTAGTTGGGTTATTGTGACAGTTGAACAGGTGTTCTGTCGTATGAGAGCTGTCGCAGTTAGGACATTTATCTGCGACTGTTCCAGTTTTATCTACACCGGCCTTGAAACTGTTGAGATAAACACTGTAACCTGATCGAAGTTGAGATAAGGTGGATCTTGTGAAACGAGGGAGGGCCTTCTCAGTTTTATTAATTTCAGGCGGGCGGGTTCTAAGGACCTTGTTAGGTTCGTTGTTGCGAATCACAGTTTTAACTGTGTTTGTGTGGATTTTCTTGAGTTTTACTTTATAATCATTCTCAGAGAGATTAGGATATGATAAATCCTTTATCTCCCTTCCGAATTTTGACTGTAAAGTCTCGTTCATCTGGCGTCCTGGGGCTGGAGCATTCAGGTCAATCCTGTTAGGGTGGTCCGGTTTTTGTGTTGCCAGCAAGAACTGCTTGCTTAACATCTCGCAATGAGGTCTCACTTGCATAACTTTTGTTTCTGTATGTAGATGGTCTAGATCAGTCATGATGTGACACCCTGTGGCAGATCTTAGGGCAGTGTTTTGAGCTGTTTGCAGTTCTTTCCAGGATGTGTCGCTGAGGGCCGGCGTCCAGATGGGGCAGCAATAGTTCAGTAAAGATTGGCCAGTGGCTTTATAGGTATTCACAATAGTTTCTTTGTCCTTTCCCCAGGAGGTTCCAGTGAGGGCCTTGAGGATGTTGTTCCTGGACTGGATGTTGGTTTTAAGATTCCTGGTGTGTTCTCTGAAGGACAACATGTTATCAAATGTGATACCTAGGATCTTTGGCTTCTTTACTGTGGGTACCTTCTCGCCAGCAATTTCAACGCCTAATTCTTCACTGCATTCATTGGAGAAAGTTGTGAAGAGAGTGGCGGAGGACTTGGAGGGCGAGATGAAGAGGTTTCTGCTCTTGAACCAGTTGTCCAGTGTGTTCAGATAAGAGTTAATTTCTGACACTACTGGTTTGATCTTGGGTCCAGAGTTCAGAATGTTACCATCATCGGCATAGGAAACCAGTACAATGTTACCTGGTGGATCTGGCATGGAAGACATGTACAGGTTAAACAGGACGGGGGACAAGACTCCGCCTTGTGGTACACCCTGCTTTACCTTTCTGTATTTACATACAGAATTCCGGAAAACTACGTAGGTTTGTCGTCCTCGTAGATATGCACATAGAAATCTCTTTATGTAGCTGTTCAGATCAAGTTTATTGATGTCGTCCAAGAGGATCTGGTGGTCGACCGTGTCGAATGCACGGGACAGGTCTATGGCTACAGAGACTGTTCTATGGGATGGCTTCTTCCTGTTTAGGCCTGTATGCACATGATTTATGATGGCTTGGAGTGCTGTACAGGTGGACCTTCCCTTTCTGAAACCATGTTGATGGGGGGCAAGTTGGACAGCGTCGTTGATTGAAGGAAGTAGGAGTGCTTCAAGGATCTTAATTGCTGGAGATAGGAGTGAAACAGGTCGATAGCTGGGTCCAAGGTTAGAAGGTTTGCCGGGTTTCAGTAGGGGAATGATCTTAGCTGTTTTCCATATGCTTGGGATGATGGACAGCTCCATGCACCTGTTGAAGATCATGGTGAGGAAGTTGATGGCTGTAGGTCCAAGATTCTTCAACATTATGGGAGAGATGTTGTCTGGTCCCAGTGCTTTGGAGCTCTTTGCTTTCTTTATTGCTGCCAGCGTCTGAGCAGGGGTGAAGATAATTTTGCGATGTTTAGTTTTCTTCTTCATGTTGCGTAGAATCCTGCGCAGAGGCTGTTGAGGTTTCTTGTGCGGGTCAGGGGTGTATTGCCTGTTGAACTGGTCTGCAATGTGTTTGGCATGTGTGTATGTCTTGTTGTTAAATTCAATGCCTTGATTGTTGGGTTGTTGGGGCTGGTTACCAAGGCTCTTAATGGTGTTCCAGAGCTTCTTGGAACCAGGATCACATGTTCCTAGATGTTCCTGCCATTTTTTCTTCTTGTGTTCGTTTATTAAGTTGTTGATGTTTTTGTTTAGGTCAGGAAGTCTGGCATCCGCAGGGTTGTTTTTCTTCACCTCATCACGTTCGTCGATAAGTTTAGCTGCTTCGGTTGGGAGGGCATTGTAGATGGTAGGGATCCGTCCCGCAGGTATGAATCGTTTTGAAGCTTTTTGTAGGGTGGTACGAAAAAATTTTTCAGCTTCATGAATGTTGTCAACTTTCTTGGCTTTTGAAAATTCCTTTTCTGTGAAAGATTGAAATTTTGGCCAATCGGCTTTAGAGAAGTTGATGAAAGTTTGCGGTTTAGAGTTGAACTTTTTCAGTGTGGCTGAGACACTGATAGTGATGGGTAAATGGTCAGAATTAAGTTTATTCTCGACCTTCCAGTTTGTTGTTGGTAACAGGCTGATTGAGGCAATACTTACATCTGGAGCAGTAGCTGAATTGTTGGCTACTCTGGTTGGCTGGTCAAGGTTTATGATGGCACAATCTTGATTAGATATAACGTCAGCTAAGGCTTCGCCCCTAGCGTCGTTGGTGGCTCCAGAGTGCCAGAGTGTATGGTGTGCATTCACATCCCCTAAAACATAGTAGTTGTCTCCAAGTCCAGTAGTTAATTCATTTAGGGGTGGCACATAGTTTGGTGTATTACAGCTGCTCACTGGTGGAAGATACACATTTCTGATGTTGAGTGGAGATTGCTCGCCAGGAATACTGATGGTTAATGTCTCCAAGTGTGGATCTTGTTCAAGAGTGGGAGGTGTTTTTAACAGTGTGAAGCTTACGTCCTTGTGGACCAAGAAACCAAGCCCTCCACCTTTATTTACACCTCTGTCTTGTCTAACAAATGTGTAGTTGGGGGTTGTTGGTTGTTTAGACTTCGATGTAAGTTTTGTTTCTTGTACTGCAGCTATGAGGGTTTTACTTTTCTCCATGTGATGAAGAAGTTCTGCTAAACTCGATTGTATGCCGTTTAGATTCCACTGCAGTATTTTTAGGTTGTAGCCTCGGTTATGGAGGAGGTTGGGATTGGGTGGGGGAGAGGGGGGGTTACGTGGGGGGCGGGGGTTACGAGGGGGGGGAGAAGATTTTGAAGGGGGTGAATTTTTAGGAAGTGGGGTTTTAGTTTTGAAAGATTTGGGGTTTTTTGAAATTTTTGATTTTGAAAATTTTGGGGGGGAAATTGTTGGGGAGGGGGGGTTGGGGGGGGTGTTGATGCAGCATGGTCCAGTCCAGGTCTTGAGTTTTTGCCTTTCTTTCGATGATTTTAATCCAGAGCATTTGACATGGAGCCATTTGAAGCAAGTAGAACATTGTATTGCTGTTGGTGATAGTTGTTTGACGCACAGTGAACAATACCAGATGGGACCAGGGTTTTGTTCGATTCCAGCTCGAATAAGAAGGAGCCGAATAAGACAAGCTGGAGATGTCTTATTCCTTGTCAAGCATATTAAAAACCCAATTTAGCAGAGGGGTGAGCCTCATTGTCGGAGTTATTGAAAAACCTCCGGGTGTTGATGATGATCTCCGTTGATAGCGTGGGAGATTGTGTGCGTTGGTTCTTGGCTCCATGTGCTGCTGGTGTTGTTGCTGCTGCTGCTGCTGATGGTGTTGCTGCTGCTGCTGTTGGAGGTAGATACACGGCGTAGACGTGACCAACATAGTATCCAACATAGTGTCCAGTAATAAGTTTTCCCGCCTAAATTATACAATGACAGATGTCCTGCCTAAGCAATGAAATAAAACTACACTTTATGTGTCCCGTCTTAATAAATACAGTTACTTAAATAACGGCAGTTGTACTAACTAGACACATCTATCTACCTGGTACAAATGTTGGTCTGGACTATTGAGCACTGGATACAGAGGTGGATGGCCTAGGGGTGAGTATTGTGGGACATTGGCAGCTGTAGAGGCGGTGTGATGGCTAGGGGGGAGAACTGGTGACACAGTACCCACTTCATCTCTGTGACATTATGATTTATTATAATGTTTTCAATTTGAAATGTACACTTTTAATTCGGAGCACATCTATTAGATTGCCAATCAAAAAAGCTGTATAGTTTAATATAGTATTGTTAGTTAAAGGCCAAATTTTGCTTTGCTAACTGTTTTGGGGTCATCTGCCATGGTAAAGTTCTAAACCTCTTATGTACTTTAAAGTAGGTATAGGATTGAAGTATAAATATCCAAATTTGAAGTAATCAATGGTTTAGAAACACAATAAATCCCTGTGATATTCATAATCAAAACTTCTACTTCTATTGGCCACGCCACCACCTCCACCAAACCCACTCCCGCTGTATTCATTGTAAAACGGATTCAATGGCGGCGGATTTTCTGTGTAAGGCGGGGGCAGGTCACTGGCATCGTGGTGTGAGTCGTGGCGGTCACTATGGCTGTGGCGGTGATTTGGATGGTGCAGAACGGAGCCGGTCGATGATGTGCGACGGCGGAAGCGCTTGATCTTGTCCTTGGCTAGCGACACGGCCTGCATGGTCGCTCCAGAGCCGGTGTACTTAATATCCTGGTGGTATTATAGACATAATATTTTTTTCTCACTAACTTTGAAACAGACTCAGCAAACTATTTGATTTTGAAAAGGGAATTGACAGAAGTCTGCAGTTGTTAAGATTAGGGGGACTAGCTTACATTCGGAAGGGAAAGGTTTGATTGTTGATTGCATAATCAAAGATTTTATCATTAGAATTCTTCTTTTGCCTTATTGTTTCATTCATTGGGTTAGATTTAAATAGGATTCTTGTATCACAAAGGCTTGAGGCCAGGGTTATGTAATAAAGAGTAATCTCAGAAAAAAATAATCGAATTTCTGAAGTTGAAATATTTATCTATCTAGTAGGGCAAGGAGCTAAAATAAAATCCTATTGTTGTATCTAAAACTCACAACAAGAGAGGACACTTTAATCAATAAAATACAATAGGTAACAAATGAAATAAAAAAAATACCTAATATAATAATAGAATATAACTTTGTAAATATTATGTAAATTCCTGAATGTCTTGGTCGGTAACATCTGGAATCTGTAGTGCGATATCTCGTTGGGCTTTGAATATTACGTCACATTTTTGCGCATAGTCGATGTAACCTTCTGCCATCTAAAACAAACAGACTTACAGTAAAGAAACCATATTTGTCAAGAATGATGACGATTTACAAATTTTTTTTGATCAATATTATAGTAACATTGGGTTCAAAATTAGAAAGGACAGAATCTTATTAAAATAATAAAATTACTAGGTACCTAGGTAGTAAGTCAGTATTTTCATTAAAGCCGTTGAAATTGTACCTAGTTATAAAACACTTTTTACATTATAGAACTATTTTTTAACATTCTTTAATCGACATCTTTCCTTGGACAATTATACACCTTGCACACTAACTCCATATTTGTTCTGTTGTTTACTATATAAAGATATGTAATTGTTCATTTGATGTTTACCTTAAATAAACCTTCTTTGATACGTATAAGCTTTACAACTTCATGTTCCCGTACCCTCTCTACCACCTCCATTTGAGCAATATCTTTTTCTCTCTCAGCCTCGGATAAACGCCCAGACAATTCTCGAATTTCGTCTGCTGTCGCCTTCTTCGATACCTAACATGAAGAAAAAAAATATATGTATTTAAATTAAAACACAAGAGTATCAGGAAATCTCATAAACTGAAAGTGGATTGCAAAAATACGTTTGAAGGATGTACTTTTGAGGCTTAGTTATTAGTTAAGGTTAGGTTAATTCAGGATCTCCTCGTAGGGTAAAAAATCTTTCTTAAAGTCGGGTTCTGTAGCTTAAAGAAATTGTTTTAATTATCTTTAAATAAGCTTGATTTGAATCGTATAATATGTAAATTCGATTTATTTACCTAAGAATACTTTAGGTACTTTACCTCATAGTTTCAATCGTCTAGTTTTGTTTGGGTAAAAATCACAAGGCTACCTTTTTCAATTCTTTCTTGATCTTATTTTCCTTTTGTTCAGCACCTTGCAGTGTTGTTCTAGCAACATCAAGCTGACGAGCACCTTCTAGCACCATCTCAAATTGATGTCGAAAGTCCTAAAAACAAGATAAAAATCAAAGTAACTTTTTAAAAACTCTTGGAAGAGAATAAATATTTATACTCTTAACTTTTAAAATTTCTACATTAAAAAAACAACATCTCGGCTAATTTAATTTATTTTGTTATAAACCATTCCTCTAGCCCGACTATAGCCAAAGTTAAGACTTTTTTGCGTTTTACTAAAACGAAGGGACGAACGCACGGATATACGAATGACAGGATGCAGACGTTCATTAAAGAAATGAAAATCAAACCTTCAAATTATCAGCTAATTCTCTTTGTACCTCGGCCCAAACAGAAAATAACTCATCGATCTATAATAACAATTTAACTTATTAATTTTCTACAACCTAGATGTTGTATTTTTGTTAAATCGCAGATAGAGAAAGAAAATACAATATTATAAATTCTAATGTAGAAGAAACTTAGTAAATTAGAGAGAAAAATTAAGATACAATGAAAAATCATATAACAACAATTTATAATGAGATCATTTCACGCCAGGTACATAAAACTAATAGGATTACAAAGTTTAAAAATATGATTGATATATCAAAGTTACTAGGGAGAAGAATATTTGTTGCCAAAGAATGATTCTAATGGATAAAGATTGGTTAGAAAGAAGATTCATTCGACTTCCCTAGACCAAGTTCCTACCTGAGTTAATGCATCTTGTATTGCTCTGTTTTCATCCTTCATTGACCACTTGACAAGATCTTGCATGGCAACACACTGTGCTGTAGCAAAACCTTTAGATGCCAACCGAACATCCTAGTTGATTCATTGTGTTGCTTCAATGTAAATTTAATAACAAATCAAATTATAAAAAAGCTACCTATTTAGGTTTTAAGAATAAGATTCGATTTAAAGAAGGGTGGCAAAAGTGACATCCAATCAAAAAGATCTGGTTACGTTACGCTTTTAGCTCATCCAACTAATATTGCCTGAAAATCTAAATCATACCACAATACTCAGAAATGTAATACACAGGTAGAAAAAAAATCGTGTTACAATTATTTTATTTCGCGCATTTGAGTTATGCTTCCTGTCGTACATCATTTCACAAGTAGAAAAACAATCTAATTAAAGCAACACATGCCTTAAGCTGTGAGATAACCATCTGAATATCACTATGTCCACCCGTGATAGACTTTATCATGACTCCACTCCTCCGCAGAACCTTGCTCGCCTTGTCCATTTTTACAGTTGGATTCGTTTTCTGGCGATTTTAGATATGTAATTTATCACTTGATTTTTCTATTGCCTCAAAAACCTTGCTTAACTATTTTAATTCATTTCACACAAGTTTGTATTTGTATATCATTCTTTACATCTGAAAAAAAATCGTTAGGTAATTATAAAAAAAAATCATTCAAACACAAATTTGGCGTTATCCTCTTTTTTTCAATTAGGTTAGGTTATATGTCTAAGGGCCGAGCGCCCACGGCTCAGAAGGCTATGGGGCCAAGCGCTGCGGCCATGGTCAATATTTTGTCCTAGAAAGGGGGGGGGGGAGGGTATTAAATTTTTAAAAATTGAAAACAAATTCCTAAGGATTATATATATGCTACAAACTCTAACAAAAAGTGAGAATAAACGCGTAAACTTCTCTTTAGTAGGTAAAACTATTACTACATATAAAACACATATCCGTATACTAATGATAATGAAAATACCGCAAATATTTATAATATGTACTCTTATTGTAATGATTAGGCTTTGACAAAATCATCTTTTTTGTCATTGGAACCTCATCAAGCCCCACGGATAAGATTTTTTTTGTAAAGATGTTTAAAAAAGATAACTTTACCGGTGTGAAAAATTGTTTTACTATTGAATAGTTTTTTTTATAGATATACACATTTCTGTGAATTCTACTACCTCTACAGTCTAGTACAGTGTAGCAAAAAGTTAAATATTATTATATGGTTTTTTAGAACTAAGATGGAAGGCTTAAAGCAATTCACATGAGCAAAAACTGGAATTCAACCACGAAAAGATAAGAATATTTACATTTCTTTCAGTAGGTTCTTTTAATATATATCCTAAATATATGATTATATTCATGACGTCAAATTTATAATAATCGAAAATTTCACACGTTTGAATGTCCGTCTGTGAAAAAGCAGTTAGCTTGAGATTGTAAAATTAGCCAAGTATGAATAGTCCTATTAAAATTAAACATTAATTCTTTAAAAATAAATAAAACAAAATAAAAATTAGAAGTTTTCATTCTTGTTTTGGTAAATTCAAGACTATTAAAACAAAGAGTGGAAGAAATATTAGGATCTACTGCAGTTCATGGTAAAATATTGCTGGTAACGAATGCTTCCTGGTTTCTGGCAATATTACAAGATTCCTGGATCCAGCAGCACGCATATTCCCCTAAATTCTAGGTTCCTGTTAGCTGGCAATCTGCAAATTTTCCAGGTTACCAGCAATGAGAGAAGATTACTGGCTTACAGAAGTTTTTACCCCATAACCCTTATCACATTTTCTTAGGGGGTAAACAGCAATGATTAATAAGGGACAGTTGCTTCAATTATTTTATTAATAAAGGTGAGGGAAGGATAAGGAGAGTTGGGTCTTTACCTATAAATTTAACTGTTTCTATCTTAATATCCACTTTCGCGCCAAATTTTGGCGCGCCTTTTTATTTTTATAATATATTGAAAATTGGGGGAGATAAATTCGTAATTTTCATCGTATTAATAAATTAATTTTTTTCTAAGTGAGGCTCAGAAATCAAACAGTAAAACCAACGATTTTGAACGCCTATACAATGCAAAACTTAATACCAGCCCCTGTAACATAAAATAACCTAATTATAAAAAAAGTGCTGCGGCCAGGATTGATGGTTTAGTTGGGGGGGGGGGGGGGGAGGGTGGGACCAAAATTTTCAAAAT
Source organism: Acartia tonsa (assembly GCF_053477335.1). NCBI lineage: Eukaryota > Metazoa > Arthropoda > Copepoda > Calanoida > Acartiidae > Acartia > Acartia tonsa. The sequence continues at coordinate 47,764,253 of NC_137261.1, read as the reverse complement.
TGAAAAAAAAATTAAGAGGATAACACCAACAATTCTTGTGGCGTAACTGTGACATACAGACCATGATAAGAAAAGCTTCACTCTTAATAATTCATATATTGGTAGATATTGATTTAAGTGAAATTATGAAGGTAATTAGATTATGGCAGGAGATTTTTATTTCAAATAATTCTATTGCCTCCCAGACTTCCAAATCAACTAAAATAGTTAAAAACTTTCCCAGGACCTATTACCCTTAAAGTTTTTCCTGACTACTTTTATATTTTTACTTTTTATGCCTACGTAAACGTTGTATTATTAACTGTAGATAAAAATCAGAAATACGGAATATTTGTTTATCATATTTGTCTTGTCTCACCCCACACCTCTCTCTAATTCATTATTTGTATTTGATCAGTTTACGGTTTTTAATTTACTATAAATTGTTGTAGAACGGAGCAAAATTTATACCTTATCCTAACTCCCACAATTAGTACAGGGAAACACCATTACCCTCCCTCCCAAATCAGACAAACATGCCAAAAAGCCACTTCGAGTAGAGTGAATCTTATAAACCTCTAATTGTGGGGTAAGTGTATTAAAAGGGCAATGGGAATTAAAAAGGGAAATATTGCTTTTTAACAGGAATATTTCAAACATGCCAGTGGCCAGGAATATGCATAAATTGCTAGCAACCAGGAAAGTTAAACATTGGTAGCTTCAGCAATATTTCTTGTTATGCTAGATCCAGGAAGCTTCTAATATTGCCAGGAAATAGGAAGCACTCGTTACCAGCAATATTTTACCATGAACTGCAGTAGATCCAAATATTATCCTTAAATAGTTTTTTTATACTATAATTGTAAAATATTAATACAGACTTTAAAATGCAACTCTTTTTTTTCTTCTCAAAATTGCTTTTTGAAAGTTTCATATCGATTCCTAACTATTTTTCGAGCTATATTTTCTATATATAAACGATGAAAAAAAATAGAACTTTAAATTTTTTTTCTTAAAAAAAAACAAAGATTCAGAAATCACAGAGTAGCTTTGTTTGTTTACTAATTTTATTGGATACTTGAGTCTAGGAATACATATGACGCAATTATTATTATAAAAATTGTTTACATACGCATATAATGGCGTCCATTTTGTTCCCTCAATATGGGACAATTTTTGCTGCCACATTTCTTCCCTTTTCCAATGACAATATTTTAAGAATCATACTTTTTATCATTTTAAAGAAAAAGAAAATACGAATTTGAAATGTTAAAAATGAAGTACAATTTTCGTTCAAAAACAAACTATGAATAATTTGAGAGGTTATTATGAAAAGGGAAATATGTCTAGAGAGAAAATTGTCACATTTTTAAAATAAAACGCTAAGGGAAGGAAAAATTATCAATCATTATTATCTAGATCTTAGTTTTTTAGATAAAAAAATAATTATCAAATCTAGCACGGGCCAATACAAAGCTTTCATGAAAAAAAATGGTTCAATCAGTTCAGTGATATCTACAATGGCCAGGCAACTTACAGCTTTTTTCTACCTTAGGGCCGGAGTAGAGATTATAATAATCCTTTCTGGAAAGACCTATTGAATTCTCCTTTTTAGGGACGTTTCACTTAGATATCCCTGGATGGTTTTAAGCTATTCTATTTTAGCTCTTTCTGCCTTCTTTTAACTTTGTATAGAACAGACACTATAGATGTTTATCTACGCCGCTTGTCTATATACAAAGTAGAACTTTGTATTTCCGAACGAAGCTAAAGATCTTGTTCACCGCTGTAACGATTAGGCCCTTCGGTGGTTTTAAGCTATTTGGTTATATTTTAGATACGTCAATTTGGTATTTAAGAAAGAAGATAGCATTAAAATGAATCTGTAGTGTAAAGCTAACTTTGAACAATTAAAAATATTGATGTTATTTCTGAAAACCTATAATGAAAACATTGAAGAAAGCAAGGATGACAACATCCACAAAAGCAAAGCACTGAAACGGTAGGACAAACGGAAATTAACACTTGTATAGTGTCTAAACTGAATTATCAGAATATAAAAGTATAAGAGTCGAAGCAAAATTGTAAGTAAATTTGTTGAAAAACTTCTTGATACAGGATAATGTTTATTGAGTTTATGGACATACTTACATTTTTAGGATTTGATTATAGAGTTGCTTCGCTTAAAATATTGTTCTTTGTTGTCCCAGGTAACAATATACAAAAAATAAGATCAAACGGATAATTAGATGACATAAAAATTTGCTGTTAAAAAATTAGAAAAATCAACATGTTTAAAATGGACGTACGGACATTCTGGTAATGATTATGGAGTTGCTACGCTTTCTAAATCGTACCTAACTACTACAGGAATCATCAAGCAAAGTTTGAAATCGATAGGACAATTCTAACATGCCTAAATTAACGAATAAAAGCTATCTATCTCGGACGGACGGACCGACCCTAATTATAGAAAAGCTTAGCTTTTAAAAATCTACATTTAGGCAATTCGCAACTTCGACAGACTACAAACACACAAGCTATTAAGTGTAGCTGCTATGAAACAAGAATACTAATTGAGAAAGAAAAAAATGTATTCAAGAATAATAATATATCAAAATATAATTTAACAGCTCCATAATTAAGATTTGACGTGCAATAAACTGTGTTGCAAGAGAGAACTAAAACCTGTTTCTTTTTGTATAAAACTATTAAAATTACGACCAGAACAACACGAATATGATTTAAATTAATCACATCAAAAACAATTTTGAAAATGTCCTGACATTATAAATTATTTTCTTTCAGGGATGAGAAGTAAAAAAAATTGTAATCTTTTAAAATGAATTTTACAATTGAATGAACGCAACTTGTCAGCCCTGAAATGAATCCTACGAAAGAAAATACAATTTTTTAACACGTGCAATTCCTTCTTTACAAGTTAACATGGTGTGTTGACATGACGTGAACACTTTTAATTATATAATATGCCACATTAACCAGGGTAGATTGGAGGGTGGGGGTGTAGGGGCAGCTCACACTCTCAACAAATAAAAATTAAGTTAAAAATAATAGCTAAAATTTCTATGTTAGATTAAAATCCTTCAAAATATTTTGAGGATTGAAAATCAATAAAAAAAATCGTTGTACATACTTTTAACATAACTTTTGTTGTTGACGAATGTGATTGTTACACAGTGTGTCCAGGTTCAGGCCGTGGAGCTATTCCAGCCCGTACAACTGTACACTATCACAGTTAGGTCCAGCCCCTACCCGCCCGTGTCTACAGTCTAGTCCTGGATATTTCATCATTACCATGGCGAGATTACAATTTTGTTTTCCTGTTTTTGCTCACCAATTAACATATTTATTAATATGCTATTAAATCGCAAACAGAATAATCTTTTAAAAGGTGTATCAAATAAGATTTCTAGCAATATAGGTACATTTTAACAGTAAGAACACCATAAAAACACATTGGAATAAGGATTTTTGAAGAAAATCATTTGCCGACCAACTTTTTCGCCATTTAAAAACGTGTCATTAATCTGCATTATAGACAAATGAGCTGAAATTTTGTTATAACGAAAAATTGATAGATTTTTTTCTAGAGCCAAATCCATGTAAAGTGATCATGTTTTTTATACCATTAAAATGTAAACACAAAATATAATTTGACTTAACCTTCATAAAAATTACAATTATGATATACATAATTTTACATAACTGAATTTTTGTAAAATATTTTTGAATTTTTCCTTAATGCCTTTTCAAAATCAACCTAGCCTCTCAAATAAAAATCTGCTAATTAATTTACAAAAAATTCCCTTAATTAGACAAAATTAATAGGATACTTTCTTCAACAAATATTTTACAAACAATCATATGTAACAAATTATTTGATGATACAAATAGGTAGAATATAAAACAATGGCAAATAACTAAGAATTTTATCTACTGGAATTTTAAGCCTAGAATATGATAATGCATTTGATAAAAAAAGATAAAATATATAAGCAAAGATTGTAGGCGTTCAGTAAATGCTAAATTTACAAGATAAATAAATGTATTTTTTTGTTCATGCATTTACATCATTGAATAATCCAGTTTATAAATGTAATTAATTGGGTCTTTTTTTTCATTTTACAATTCATTTAGTTATACAAAAGAATTTTAAGTTTCATAGATTTTTGCTTACTTTAATATCATAAAATAATGTTGAAAGATTCTAAGGATAAGGGAAATAAAATTGAGATATTGATTTCACTAATGGTTTTAGAATCACGTAGTAAAGGATTTTTGATATAATATTCTCACGTTTCACTTCCTTAATCCAAAGAATAATTCAAAACTTTAATTTTTCTTCAGGGACACAAACAGGAGTGATTTAACAACCCGGGATTTTATAAAGGATGAATATTATTATTTCAAGATGTGATATATAAAGTGGTTGAAAGATTTTTTTAATCATGTTGATGGCATCATGAAGATAGCATTTCTTGAATGGCAGTCTTCTGTGGTTGGGAAAGGTTAGCCACGCACGCATCAAACACACTCGCGTTACCCTGAAAATATAAACACACTTTACAATTATACTAAGAACGTAAGATGTCTAAACGAACGTGTAGGTCTATTTACAACATATATCTCAAATCGGATTACGGTCTCTTTTACATGGAATATTAGTATATTAAAGGGAAGGTTCGAAAAAACTGGTTTTAATCTTTAAATCTTTCATTTCAATATTCGCGGAAAGCTGTCAATATAAATTATAATGCGATAATGACTATTACCTGAATCTGCTTGACGATCTCAATGACCCTTCTTCTCTCCTCCGACTCTGTGGGGAGGACGTCAACGGCCACCGCCTCGGCAATTATGGCGACAACACGGGGCAGATTGGCATTGTTCTCTCCAAGGATGTGGGGGTTGTTGGCCTGGACCAGATCGGCCAGGAATCCGTACACGTAGGGGGCCTCGTCGATGTCCTCCGTTACTGGCAACCAGTTTAACCTAAAAAGAATTTATAAATTTGATTATTGACATACAAAATGCAAAAATTCAGACAAGTCCTAATTTAGTAACAGCAAATCTGTTTGTCCAATAAGATCATTTAGACCGATAGCTCCAAGATCATCGGGAGTGATTAATATTGGTAAGGTAACGAGAATGTAAATTGGTTTCATTTAGCAATAAGTAATTTTTAAGTGGTTTAAAAGGGGGCACTTTGCTTTAGGGGGGGGGGGGGGGGGGGCATTAACTTTATTTGAGTGTATTTATTAGAAAAATTGCAAAACACAATTTGTAACGTATTAATTTTCTAATTGGAATGGCGGCTATCTCATACGTTTCAACTACTAATTGTAATCTACAGACGGGATAATTTTGTGCATCATCATTGGGGATGTGTATCAATTTATCTGCCATTGTCTTATCCCTTTAAATGCTTGTAACATTTGACATATTTCAAACTATAAAGGTATCTATTTCGTCGTGTTTAGCAGCGTTGCGGAGCCGTTTGATTTTGGTGCGGCTTCGGCTCCGACCTAAAATCAAGAAAAACTCAAAATATTTCCTTTTGGGGGGAGAGAAAAAGGGGAGGGGTTGAAAAAAGAGGTGGGGCGGGCCTATTTTTCAGTGACATTAACTATTATATAAATTAGTAAGCTTTTTTGTATCTAGAGAATTTCGCTAACCGCTGACCCGATATGGTTCTCCTTTCCATTGAAGGATCTTGCTAACCGCTAAACCGATATGGTTCTCCTTTACAGTGGAGCTTTTATAGGTCATGAGATGGTTTTAGGCTATTTTATTTAAAATAATAAATTTCGGTAGATTTAAGGCTATTTTGCTGCCATCTTATAATATTAAAGAAAATTTTCGAGGAGTAAAACTCAATATAAAATATAAATACATATCCAGGGTCCAGGGAGGTTCTGTATTGTCGTTGTTAATCAAGGTTTACCATAAATTTTCTGAGTACGGTCCTTTTGGGTAGATATAGGCACCCCCCGTTTAGGGGGTGAAAAAAGGGGAGTGGCTAAAAAAAGAGGGGGGTGGGGCTGGCGTATTTTTGGGTGATATTAACTATTATATAGATTTGTAAGCTTTTTTGTATCTAGAAAAGGATTTTGCTTACCGCTGAACCGATATGGTTCTCCTTTCTAGTGGAGCTTTTATAGGTCCTCAGATGATTTTAGGCTATTTTATTTCTAATAAGTCTCAGTATGGTTTTAGGCTATTTTATATCCTTTTAATATTCTTTTTACGACATTTACCCAAAAATGGTGCCCAAAACCACTTTTGGGCGCCCAAAACCCTTTTGGGCAATTGGGCCGCCCAATATCAAAAAAAGTGCCCAATATGACAACACTGCTTTTGAAGGTTTTAAAAGTTAAATTTTTGATAAAAATGGACTTGAAAAACTTAAATGGGGCATTTGCACACGACACAAAAGAGTTAACAGATCATAATTAATAAAAAATCTCTTTTTTAGTTTACCCGGAACCAAAAATTACGGCTCCAGATCCGACTCCACAACGCTGGTGATCATTGAATATTATGAATATTTTGTGATTTTTTAAAATGATAACCTATCTTGACTTACCAAACGGGCAAAATCTGATCCATATTGCAGGCTGAACCGTTGAACTTTAGAATCTTGGTAACAGCAGAAATAGCGTTCTCTGTTGGGTTGATATTCTCTACGGCTCTAGCCTCAGGGTGTTGGATTAATTCTACTAGAAGGGGCACTGCTTGACAGCATATCTGTAAAAAATCAAATTTAAGAACATATTAAAATATGAAATTGTCGTCGATTTTGTTTAAAATTTAAGGCTTGTATTAAACTGATCATATAATATGATATTCTACAAAAGAAGCAAAGCATTCAAGGATTTTTTTTAAAAGTGTCAATTTCCCGCATTTATAGTGGTCAAGAATTAAATACAAATAGATAATGGACAGTGACACCGTATAAATATCTTTCCATGATGCAACTTTATAATTGAATTATTGACTTTATAGGGTATAAGTTGGCATTTATGGTTTAAATAAAGATATCTACAATTAATCATTAATCACCCTCTTGCTGTTACTAATAGATTGATAATGAATACCTGTGCATAACCAGGGCCGCCATTCTGTCCCATGACACCGCAACCGTAGGCAGCCGCCTGCCTAACCTCCGGCTGTGTGTGTGTCATGCTTCCCATAAGGCGGGCAAGGAAAACTTCCTGATATTTCAAGCTGGTACCTCCTGAACATTGTAAAGTCAGTTACTAGAGGCAACCAGTTCTAAAGTCATATCTGTTTTGAGTACAGGCTATTCCCAGCAAAATGAGGCAAGATAATGCAATAAAATAATGTTAAATATTTTTCTTTTAATGTTCAAATATTTTAATTATGCTTATCCAAATCTAATAAGGATTGGTTTAGCTAAATTAATGGAATTTTTCTAAGTAAATCAGGTTTCGAAGATAGCGAGATAGAGCTATAAAATTAAATTAACTGCCCTTTGTCCATTCCTGTATCCCTAAATTCACAAATAATTCCGCACCTGTGTATTCAATCAAATCATCGAAAATGCAGAGACCCCACTGTAGGTCCGACCAGGGTCTGTTAGGTTCTAAAAGTTTGCTGAACTGTGGCAACAGTTTCTCAAATGCGGGTAAGAAAGCTTCTCCGTGGGTTGAAAACATGGCGTGAACAAGGTCTCCCACCTGAAAATTGTTTGATTTGGCTATTAATAATGTAATTCTGTCAGAAAAGAGAAAAAACAAACTGTTTGTAAGGGATTATATAAGGTTAGGTCAAGTACAGGTTACAAAATTCCATCTGGGAATTAGACACATGGTTTTAATATTTCATCCTGAACATTTGTCATAATAAAGAAAAAATATGTTTATGACCCAATGTTATAGCTTGCCAACATGCAACTCATTTATTGGTCAGTTCGTTAATCCAGTAGGAGGGGAGGGGATAAGGGGGTGAAAGGGGGAATCTTAGCCCGCTTCAAGTTTCACTTCAATACACAAGAAGAAAATTTGGTGTAAGATCATAGTAATATTATATTCAATTAAAGTGATGAGATATACACTAATAAAAATGTGATTTTATAAGTAACATACCTTGCTGAGAATATAAACATCTTCTTCATTTTCATCCTCTAGTTGTTCCTCAACACCTTCGTCGTAATCTTCCTCTCCACCAGCACGCTTACCTAAAAAGAAATTATTACTAGATTTTTACATCGTTTTTTAACTATTGATATTTGAGTTTAGGCAAGTCTTGATACTTTTTTCAGGGGTGTATATTCTGCATAAGATTTATTTTTTTTCCCCGGCTACAAATTTTTTTATTTTTTTTCCCCCCCCTAATTTTTTCTCTCCAAGTAGGGGGGAAAATGAAAAAATATTTAAAGAACTCTATATTTTATTTATTTTATCCCTCATACCACACATTTTATTAGTTTTTTTCTCCAAGGAGGGGGGGAAATGGAAAAAATGTTTTCAGTTTTCTTAATTTTTACATTTTTTTTTCCCTCCAACCACTTATTTTTTATTTCCCCCCCCCCCCCTTAGCCGGGGATCCCATGCAGAATATACACCCCTGACTTTTTTTTATATTTGGGGTGTATTATATACTGAATTCTATTTTATCCCTTCCTTGCTGGAAAAAAACTAAGGGGGAAAAATATAAAAAATTTGCAACAGGGTAAAAAAAAATCTTGCGCAGATTATACATCCTTGTTTGATAAGAGAAATCTATATACCTATATCTTATTTCTTACAATTCAAACAATGTCATAAGAATGGACTATCATTGTTCATCCCACCCTTCCCCCTCTATTCCCTTTATATTCAATGTTTTTATTTGGACATCCTACCCATAAAAACAAATTATCGTCATTATATTACCTGCTCTCTCCTCGGCCCTCTTGAAGTGTTCCACCATAGTCTTATCCAGGAGGGTGACAGCCTCCTCCAGTCCATGAGGACCCAGACAATCCTTACCCAGTAGCTCGACACACCTGGACAGGCTGGCTAACAGCTCGGCCAATACGTCGTTCTCAGGTTCTGTCTCGATGGACTGAATTATAGTTAAGTCATTGGTCAAGTTATCAAGAATTTATCATAATGGAAATAAATGGAATTTCTAAATCTGAACTTAACTCAGTATCTAAAATAAAGGTTAGGTTAGAGTAGCGCACTGTATACTCCAACATGAATAAATAACTAATTCTACTTTGCCATCAGCATTTAAGCCAATTAAACATGATATTTTATTCATCCATTTATTGCTCAGACTTACAGCATATTTTCAAGTTAGTTTCACAGATGATTTAATACTTAGTGGTTTACTTGAGTTACTGAGTCACTATCTCAGTTTGAAAATGCTCTAACCTTAAGAAGTTCGGGGAGCATGAAACCCCACATTTCTTGTAGATATTGAGGACCTTTGATCTTAGCGCACTCCAGAAGGAAGGGGAGGGACTCAGCTGCAGCTGTACGGACTCCATCGTGGAAGTAGAATTTCAGCATGGGGACCATAAGCTTCACAACCTCTTCTGTGTATTCAGCAAAATGCTCTTTTAGTTCCCTAAAATTAAACTTATTAATGTCTTATCTTATAACAGAGATTTTAAAGGAAAAAAACATGACATGAATGTCCCTTTCTTTACATCTGAAAGATTTTATACATCAGTCGCATTGGTTCCATATGATATTAGGTTGACTAAAGTTAAGTTCTTATTTCCGATATTGAATTAACCATTTCAAATTGAGAAGTGTAGCATTCTTTCTTATCCTACAGTTGTAGTTCATCCTTGAACGCGAGAAAACAATAGTCTATATCACATCTAATACAATAATGGTCATCTGTTCTATAGGCTTATCAAGATTTTAAATATATTACCTGGCATAGCAGACCAACATCTGACAAGCTGTAGCTTTGTCCTCAAGTCCGGCTGTTTTAATGCCAAAGTTTTGTTGTTCGCCAAGCTGCACAAACTGCCAATCTTCAGTGTCTTCCTATAATTTACAATATATAAGTATTCTTTATTAGAACTAGTAATCTTGTTCATTATTATTGTATAATCCTAGAACCTAACAGGGATGAAAAACATTCATTGTAAAGTATGATATATATTTAACAATTTCAAGCTCTTTGGGAAACAAGATGCTTGTATGTTGATTTTAGTTCATTAAAGTAATCAAGATTTTGCAGATTTAAATGAATTACCTCAACGCCAGTGAGTTCATCGTTGTCAAGCAGAGCAACCTCCGGCTTCATGCTGGCAGTCTTCATGACAGGAGCCATCACCAGGGGAAGGTAGGGCGCGAACCCAGCACCCAGAATCTTACAGATCCTTGCCCAGGCTGAAATCATGTAGGACATCTGGGGATCGTCCTCCGCCATTTCTTCGCCCTTGATTTGGCTGGATAATAGCAAGTCCATAACCTGAAACATTAAATTTATTAAGTGAGTAATGTATTTTGAAAGTTTCGCCACTAAGAAAAACAATCACTAAAAGTTAGTCTTAATGTCTAAACTAAATGAGAAAGGAATAGGATTGTTGTCGATAAGGAAATAACGGACATACTATAATTATAAAGCAAGTGAGTTACTAAAAAAAGCGGAACAAAGTTTTTCCAATAGTTGGAAGAAAAATAATTTTGTCTATACCTCGCTGGCATCGGGGCTGAATTTTTCTCCACCGACGGCAAGACCAATGAGAGACACGCACTCAATTGTCTTTCCTCTCAAGAGTCGCAACTCAGGTGTGTTCGCATTACTGATCATAAACTTCAGCAGTGGCATAAACCTAAAATAAACAGTTTGTTATGTAATGGATTCATTAATACTTGGATCTTACACAAGATTATCATTACTCTAATAAAGTGAAATACGTTGCGGGCTAAAATAACGATACACTCCCCTCCTACTGGATGAAGAAACTGATCATAAATTATATACATATTAGCAACCCAAATTGACAATAATTTTTCCCCTGTCATGATATCCACATATATTTTATAACCATTTTTAATGTGTATTTATTCTTTTTTATTTTATCAATGTTTAACCCGTCGTTGCGTGGGAGGTTGTGGCATGATTTTTTCATCGTCAAGTATACATTTTAGAATTATTTCAAAACTGTGACAATGTCCCCTCCCCAACAAATTAAAAAAAAAGAATAAATGTTTTAAAATGTAAACATTCTTGCCTGAAAAAATGATAAATTCAAAATTCTATTATAAAATAACAGACGATGGTAATTTCGAAAGAAATAAAACAAAATAGATAAGGCAAGATCTTTTAACAGCTATTTCTTCCTGAAAGCAAGGTCAAACTTAAAATGCCTACCTATCATAATGTTGAATAAAGTTATCTTCCGCTGTATCTGCGACACTGGCAATTGTAGTGATAATTTGTTCAAGTACAAGCTTGGTTCCCTTCTGTACCAGCTCATCAAGTTTACTCTGTACATTTGGGTTATTTTATAAACAAGTTTTCGAAGCAATGTATTTATCACTAGCAGCTGTGCCCCTAGAGACCTCTAGGAGCACTTGAGGATAGTCGGAGAAGGGGCTATGTATTTGATTTATTTTCAGAAAAAAGTATTTTTTTGGGGGGGGAGGGGGGTACTTAGGAAGGTGGAGGTAACCTTCCCATAAATAGTTACATTCCGAATCGGTTTAGTTTAAACTTGTTAATAAAATAATTTCCTTAAGAACAGCTTCAAGCTTGGACATAATATCAGGCAGATACGGCACCAAAATATTCTTGGGACAATCCTCTGAAAAGTTGACCAGCGCAGCTCCGGCATGCGCCTGCACACGAGGGTTTGTTGTGTCGTCCATCAGCATCAGCAGGCCAGGCACCACACGGGCGTGGAACTTCTTCTCGAAAATTGGCGCAAAGTCTGTTGCCATTTGACCAATTGCGTTACAGCAGGCATATCTTACCCTAAAACAGAAAGCTAATGTAATTCTTATTTCATTTCGAACATTTTCAGTTACTAGGCCACTTTATTCAATCGTTTGTCCGGCTGTCTGTGAAAACACAGTAGGAATACATCTAAATATTCTCTAAGCACACCAAATACACACGGACATGTAATAGAATAACTTGTTTTAACAAAAAAAATCTTACCTTGGATGAGGATCCTGAATAAAGTTGATGACCCCATCCATAACCTGTGGCAAATACGGCTCCATCTGTTTGTGACAGCCCTCGCCAGAGGCAGAAATAGCCATAAGAGCAGCGTGTCTGTGCTTCCAGTCTGGGGACTGCAGCATAGTCGGGGTGATAGACATTATGTGAGGGAAAACTGACTTGCCACCGAGTCCGCAGGCAAGACGGTCAAGGGCGCATTCTGCCACAACAGCATTAGAATCACTGTCTTCCTCCTGATAATAAATATTTTGAACAAATTAATTCATTAATTTACAGTAAAAAAGATAAATTAGCTAGGTATATATTTAGTAAAGGTTATGTTTAAATATTAGTCTTCGATTTATATTTGATGCAAAAGTATCCCACAATAATCGAAGCACTCTGTATTTTGATGTCTTGTCAACTGTTTAATTAAAGTTTACGTAATAAGTGACGTAGGTATAGTAGTTTCATGCTAAACTAAAAGTAAAGCAAAGCTGTCCTTAAACAAATGAAAACTTGGCGAATTATGTCATTTCTACAAGCTAGTAACATGATTTAGTGAAATAATAAACTTAACATTTTGGAAAAAATGGCCGGAAAACTTACCTCAGGATCGTCATCGTTGACCCAATCCTCTTCTTCATCGATATCAGTCATCAACTTGAGACAGGACTGTACAACCTCACCAATATTATCACCACAAACCTAAATAAATATTATTTCAATATATCTAAATAAAAAAGGACTGTACTCTATTTTTCTCATTTACATTAAATGAAAGAAACTTTCAATAAACTTAAAACGATAAAAAGAAAATATATTGCTTGTTAAAAATAAAATATAATATTATCAATTGCTAGATTTTGGATAGTTGCCACACATTAGCATTGAATGATGTCGATGAATTATCCGTATTATATGAGGATCACAAAGCATATATTATATCTCTATGTATCTAATCTCTAGGCATCAAAGAGCTAAAGGTTTTACCTTTCTGACCATTGCAGGCGCAGTTTCAGCAGTGGTAACAACCAACTCCAAGGCAAGATGACGCCAGGAGTCACCAAGCTCCTCGTTAGTCACCATCTTCAGGCACAAGGCGAAAATCTCAGCAAGCTGGGGGCGCAGGAATTTGGGCATAGCCTCGGCGACGTCAATTAAGGATTTGAGGCAAGCTTCGTCATCTTGGTTTTCAACGGATTGAACTGTGACTTGCATGATAGGGCCCAGAAGGTCTGCAAAGTGTTTCTGGATTCCAGTATCCTGTTTAAAGGTTTTGTTGAATTTAACTTATCAAAAATGCAAAAGAAATAAGACATTCATCTTCAATTTAAAAATAAATTAAAAATTGGGGTGCTGCCGTTTCTACAAATAGCAGAACATAGTCACTGTGATTATGACAGTTTATAAGAGTAAGGGGGGGGGGGGGGTTTAATGCAACCATCTCGTAATCAGTGAGCAAATGGCACTTAGAATTCGAATTTCCATCTATAATTTTGCATGAGTAATCCTTGGTAGGTCTATTTTCCCTAAATCGAACAAAAAGTTGGAAAAGTAACGGCTAACGGCTCATCTGTTTTACCATTTGTTTGATATCTATATTGCAAATTAGTCACGAAACCTCTCTCAACATGATACTCTTTTCTACTCCAAAACGCTATCAAACGGTTCTAGACGGTAGCTGTTGGTACTAGCTAGAAGTTTTAAAATTAGTTATTGCTATCATTTAACATGAATGAAATCAAAAATATGTTTTAAAAAGTTGATTCCTACGTAATTGATGATGGATTTACCCTGAAAATAGGCAAAAAACGGCTGAACGGCTGAGCCGCTAGCCGTTACTTTTCCAACTTTTTGTTCGATTTAGGGAAAATAGACCTACCAAGGATTACTCATGCAAAAGTTCAGATCGAAATTCGAATTCTAAGTGTCATTTCAATTGCTCACTGATTACGAGATGGTTGCATTAACCCCCCCCCCTCCCCGTTTTGTCAAAATCAGTAACAAAACTTTACTGTCAAATTAACCATGGTTAGATTTTTTTAGTTGTAAAAATTAAATACACTTACATTTCTAAAGCAATCATAATAAATATAAGACAATATGATATTGTTTTTATGGTAAATAAAATATTAAGTAAAGAGTATAAATTCCTCTATTGTTCGCGAATTCAATTCAACACAAACATGCCTTGTCGTGAAGTAAAAGGTAATTTCCAGCGGCCCTAACAGCTGTGAACCTGACATCGTAGCTTTGATCTGTAAGGCTGGCCAACAACATTTGTTTTATAACATCGATGTATTGTTGCTCTTGACTTCCAAAAACACTAGAAATAAATACATATGTCATATATTGAAGCAAGAAAAAGGGGACATGGAAATTATTTATATTGAACATCGACATGAAAGAACGTTCCTAGCAATTTTAAACTTTCGATTCCATAACTACTATTACTCAATCAAATAAGTACAATGTGAATTTGAAAACATCATGATCCCATTGTTATTTTTTTTGTCAACTGTCTCTGTAGCACAACCAATCTACATATATACTTACTTTGGAATGCTGGCGAACATATGCAAAGCGACTTCTTTAATTTCAGGATTGGCCGAACTGGCACAATCAAACAAAAACTTCAAGAACTCCGGCCACAAATTATTTCCGTCCTCGTCGGTCAGGTTCCTGGCCACCTCGGCAGCTAAATCTGCGCATTTCCGTCGGCAGTTTTTGTTGGGCTCGTTTTGCACACAAAGGATGATTTGATTCTTTAATTGGGCTTTTTGTTCATCTGGTAACTAAAAAGGTTACAGAACATTATAATGCCAATTTTTCAATGGAAAATATATTATAAATTGGTGATTTCTAGAACGACATGACTTTATATATTATGTTTTTAACGACTAATCTACTTGTTGACAAAATTCTGAAATAATATACTACAATTGCTATTATCATCGCTGTTTTAAAAATATGCATATTGATAAAATATCTTTTTTTCAGACAAGATTTTCATTTCAAAATGGTCAGATTCACTGAAATGAAGACATACTAAAAGTAAAGCGATGTTGTATTATTTTCACACGAATAAAATAATAAATAACATAATTTTCTACCTTTCCGAAAAAATCTTCAAACTCTGTTGAAAACAAGCGCCTGAAATAACAAATGAGAGAAAATATTGGATTAATTTCCGGTTAGAAAACGAAGTAATGTTCCAAGTTTACGTAACAAAGTTAATATAAAATATTAATAAAAGTAACTCTAGGTTTGTTATTGTTTGTTTGTCTATCAGTGTCTTATTAATTATGTTTGTTACCCTTGTTTATATTAAATATGTAATACAGCAAAAATGTGTTTTTACTATGTATTCTATATATAAACGTAGTCCACTAAGGGCGCAGCTACTATTTTTAATTCTACCAGCAGCTAGAGACCTCAATCTTTTAGCGTTTTATAAAGGAGAGATGTAGAATTACAATCTAGTAACAATTTTTGTCAAGTACTTTCTCTCAAAATTATATCAAACTTATAATCAGCTGCTCTGTAAAGAAGAGCCATAACGGTCCAACTATTTAAGAGATCTTTTGTTACACACGCAGAAAGGTCTCATTTTATAAGTATTGAATTTATTCATATTATCAAAAGTTATTCATCGAATACATATAAGGGGAACGATCAATAGTATCTTAAACGTCGGGGAAAGGCTTTAGGAAGCGAAATTACCTGAGCATAACAGCACTGAGCTGCCTGCCATCCTCTGCCACATTAACATGGTCAGAAATTGCTCCAAGGAGGAAATTTACTTTTTGTTCGGTGGCAATTTGTTCATAAGTTTCCTGAAAAGAAAGCCATATTAAAATCATGGAATGAAAAGTATGTAACTAGTATATATTTTCACAGTATCTTTAGTTATTTTAGATTTGGAAAATGTTAATTATTGCCACGCAGGGTTAGGGCCCTCCGCAGGGGTTAGAAAATAAGAGAAAAGCTCAAATGAAAATTCCAATATGATCCCAATATATATATATATATATATATCCAGAGAACGACAAAGTAAAACAATGATATAACAATTTTTATACAGAATAGCACAGTGACAAGTGGATGTTAATTTGTCACATGGATCATCTAAACTAATGTTTTATTATCTTTAGAAGCATGGCCGTCAGGCATACAGAAAAAAACAATGTATAGACTGCCTAGATGCGCTTTGCAAAAGAATATATCCTGAAAATTTTAGCTGTCTATCATAGACCGCGGCCAAGAAAATCAGTAATAAAATCTAATTTAAATTGAAATTAATTGGGGCGCGGCTTAAAAATGTGTCACATTATATGTACTTTATTATTATATGTACAATGTACATATAATATATATGATCCCACGTGCGCTAAATACAAACATTAAATATAAAAAATTAAATATTAGTGTTTTTAACTTTTAATCAGAACTTTAGACTTTTAATGATAAATAATTAACCTTATTTACGATTAATGATATTCTTTGACTTTCATAAAAATAATGTCATGACAGCTTCAAAGACAAGACAAATAACATGGACCATTTTTGGGGACCAAAAGTATAATTTTAGAACCGTTATAAAGAGTAAAAACGGTAAATCGTTAATTTTACCTCGGCTTTGCTTCTGATGGCGTTGTCTGTGGACAAAAGAGCGGCTAAAAGCCCTGAAAATTCGCCGGCCGCCATTTTTCACTTCTGCATGTGCTTGAAAAAAATTCAATTAATGTTTCCCTCCTTCCTCTCACTGACTTCTCGCTCGCTCTCCTTCCCGCGTTTTGAAAACACGGTTGCCAGATACACAAATATGGAAAGGACATTTTGACGTATGTTTGATACAGGATTAAATAATTTCTTTAAAAATTCTATTTTATGCTATTATGTAGGATTCAAATGCCTGCAAATAATTATGACCCAAAATTTTACTGAACACAATTATTTTTGCAGCACAACTTCTTAATATTTGGTAACCCTTGCACGGCTTTTAGTAAACTAATCTTTTTCTTTAAATACTTTAAATAAAATTTTTAATAAATTTGAGACTTTTTACAAGAAGCCATATTTTGTGACTAATAAAAGGAACAAAGTGGTAGACATCACGACGTAACAAAAACAGACGGAGGTATAAAAAACAAGGACATTAATTTTGAATAAGGATTGGCTATTAATTGAATATTTTCAATTAGTAAGTAATTTAATACAAACCGAAATATGATGACCATAACAGTAAAAAATAATTTTTTTTATTATGCAAAAACTACAAAATTAACATATTAGTTACATAACAGCCATTTAAAATTAATACATATAATCTTAATTTATTCCATTGATACTAAAACCAAAACTTCGAAGTTTTTAGTTTGTGCAATATAAAGAAAAATCCATAACCCATATATTGGCTTACAGAGAAGGTTCGTGAATTCAATTGAAGTAGGGTTATTGAGGCCCGGTTATTGATTTAAAAGAATACATGGGCTTGAACTATATATATTGCAACCTTAGTCTCTACAAAATAACAAAAGGCAATTCGCTAGCTGGCAAAAAGGGTCTCTGCCACTTGGGGCAGGTTGTTGTGTAAATTATTCATCTTTACTTATACATTATTGCAGGACTAAAGGCTTAAATCATGGTAAAAACAAATAAAATTTTCTTGAACTGATTCAATCTTGAAAAATTCTGACAATCTTTTCCACATTTCTGTTGCAAACAGGACAACGACCTTGTTCTCTCCATACTCGTTTACCACAAGGATAACAACAGATCTAGAAATAGCAAGATATTTACTAGTAATGAAAAATGACAAGTGGTGCCAAATTTAATAATATATCATAGTGTGTCAAACATAGACGCCAAAGAGTGAGGATAAAGGGGTATTTACCACCCTCAAACCTTTGGAAGCACCAAGTTTTAACCCCCTCAAAATGAAAAGCTGTCCCTAACAAACTAAATAACTTTTTTTGTTTTAGATGCCTTCTTTGTCAAATTTAATTAGTACCTGATGTCCAATTTTTCCATGAATGAGTGAAGTATCCTTTTTATTAGTGCAACAAAACATACACAAGTTGTCAGAGGAACTTTTACCATCTTCCATGATTCCCTAAATATAAAAAGTGTAAGATAATTGAAATCGAATCGTTTCTATAATTAAAGAAGAACTAATATTATGCATGCACAGTTGTTCGTTAGGCATATGCAGAATTTACATAAGACTTCTTAATCCAGACATATTTTTGTTCTTTTTTAGCTTTTTTTCACCAGATTTTATAGCTCATAAAGTTTTGTTTTGTCTTAACTTCAAAATAATATATTTATCTGATAAGCTTTAATATATGGATCATAACCTCATCCATTTTTATTATTAAAATACCTGAATTGTTTTTGTTTTAGAACCATGACTCCCTTCCATTTCATTAGAATCAGAGTTTTTTGCTATAGAATTTCCCGTTGCAATTTTTGTAGGCTCATTTCCTCCATCGGTTTCAGTAGCTTCAATTGTGTAAGGTATATTTTTCCTCATGTATAATTTTCTGGAAGATTTTTCACTTGAAAATAAATTTTCTTTGGAATTTGTGGAACAAAATCCAGAATCTCCTTTAACAATATAATCTGGCTCCTCATTAGAACTGTCAGCAGAATCTACTAAAATGTTTAGACTTTATTAGTATAATTGAAATTGAATGAAATAATGTTTTAACAATAAACTTACCTATATCTGTATCAGGAGTATTGGATCTTCTAATTTTATCAAAAGTACTATTAATATTAGTAGAACTTGAAGGTTTATTACAATCTATTCTCAAATCACCAACATTGCTTGTTATAGATGAGTCTGTAGCTTTATCTTTATTTTCATTGGGGATTAAAGTTTTATCATTTTGAGCTTGGTTCAAATTTATGGTTTGAATGTATTGCTTTACTTGGCTGTAAGGATTATTTTCATTTTGTAGTTTTCTCTTTTTGGGAGGTTTTGGTCTTGGTGGGAGCCAGTCAGATCTTTGCCTCCAGCAAGGTATACAATACCACACTCCTGGCATTTGCAATGAATTACACCTAAATAATGATAGAATTTTTTTGAGTAAGTAAATAAGGAGTTCAAGGGTTCCTAAAAATAAAATAAAAATCTAGGTTAGGTACAAAACAGTAAGATTGCAATTTAATATTTCCCTTAATTTTTAAAAAATGCTTATGCATAAAATTAATATGTTGACATCATTAATTTTCTATTTTATTTACCTCTTTATTAGTTGTGATATAATCAAAGAGACGCTTGATCACAAAGCTATAAATTGCATATTATAGGAATAAGACCTAATTAACCAAATAAGCGAAATAATCAAATTATTAAAGTAGCCATGAAGGCAAAGCTAAAATGAAGGCAAAGCTGTTTTTTGGTACTTTGAATAGGGAGATTTTTATGCTGCTTTCGTTATTTCTCCTTACGAATAAAAAAACCTAAAAAAACTGTTGATTTTAACACTTTGAGTCTTTTAAACCCAAAATTATTATTAAAATTGATAGCTTGTTGACTTAAGCTGATTTAATTATATCCTAACCTGTAACAATGATAAGGCATTTTGGCCTTCACCATAGAAACATCCTTGTCAAAGTCATCCTCGCTAAAATCTGCTAAATTGCTCTCATCTTGAGGTATAGCAACAACCTACATAAATAATTCATTAATTTAAATGTTTGAAATGACGAATTAAAAGTAGTAAGGCTTAATTTAGATAACCGGGTGGTTTATTTTATTTCTAAATCAAAGTCATAGGATGATTTTTTTCTATTATTAGCAATCATTCTCCCCTTAAAATAGGATCCCCTAGAAACTAGGGGCAAAAACACTAGTAACATAATATGCTAATCTTTGCACCTTGTACACAAAAATTTAAATGGCCAAAAATGTATATTCCTCCATTCAATCCTGAAGGTAACAAAATGTGTATTGTATACTTACTGGTCTGACAACGGTAATATCAATATCTGAGTTATCACAACTTGAGTCACTATCAGTTCCTCCCCCACCTGCCTAAAACAAGTGATTGATTCGTTATTATTTGTATGCAGTTAATGTATACGAATAATAACATGAAAACTAGCAGAAAATTTATTCTTTCTCTAATATTTCAAGAAGAATTTCATAAGAAGTCATATTTGTTACTTTGTAACAGAATTAGAAACAAATATGATAAATCTTACATGTGGAGGTCGAATTTTTTTCTTGTTATCTTCCTCAGAATCAACTTCATATTCTTCTTCACTATAATCATTTTCAACCTCACTTTCCCCAGAGGACATATTTTCATGATCACTTGCTGAGCAAGATTCTTCATTGCTCCTCTCTCCACTTTCCTTCCCCTCTACCTTCTCACTTTCAACCTCATTAGATTCTTTGTTAGATACATTTTCTTCGGTTTCTTTTATATCAGGTAAATCATTGTTGGTTTTGACAAGGGCTTGTGTTTGATTTGCTTCTCTAAGGTCAGACAGAGAAGCAAGTAACACAGCAGGATCTTTTTCATCAAACCTAAAATAATCAAAATAACATTAAATGTGTGTGTGTGTGTAGCCATAGTTTCTTAGTGTTTGGACCTAAGTAGTCATGGAGGAGGACGAGACACTTTTGTATAGCCACTGGGGCTATCAAGCTCCACGCCCAAGTACATTATGCCTTGACCCGCTGTCTCAAGGGAGCTACTCTTTATTACCTCACCCTCGCCGAGTATGGCAGGTGTCCCAAATCAAGTCACCGTAATGAATGACGCTCTCCGCAGAGGAGCTTGGGATAAGGGTTGTACAGATATTATGTACGTGACTATTAAGTATCCAAACCACTTAATAATCACCCCTCTTACACAACCAGGGGAAGTTGTGTGAATATGTTCAACTGAGAATTCGAGTTGCCACATGGGGACTTGAACTCGAACTCTCATCACCGTAACTCAGTGCGTTACCACCTAGCTACGACGCCCCTGAAATTAAATTGATTATATTAATTAACGATTCACCCCATTTACCCCATCCCCTCCCCTCTCACTGGATGAGCGAATTGATTAGTATGTGATGTCCATTTTAGCAACCTAAGTAGACAACAAATTTTTTTCTGTCATAATATCCACCAGAGATGGTCAAAAACCAGTTTGTTTTTTTGGTTTTTTAAATAATATCCAAATTATAGGCCAGCTCCCCCCTTTTTTTTACCCCCTCCCCCTTTATATCACCCCCAAAACGGGAGGTGCCCAAATCTGCCCAAAAGGACCCGAAAAAGGGCAGCCCAAAACCGCTCGCCCAAAAGCACCCCATTGATTGGACAACCCTGGCTGATAGGTAATTTAGGTTTATGACAGTTATTTATTGTATTATTTACGTTATGAAAAGATATAACTGGAAAGATAGGCCTTTGTATAAATATTTTTTAAAAAACGATCCCCACCTTGGTTTTTTTAAGATTGTTTTTTTTGGTTTAAGCCATTCAAACAGATTACTTTTCAAACGTAGAAAATAGTAAGATTTTAACCTGTTTCTTTTACTGCAAGCTTGGACACCTCCGGAGGCCTGTCTCTTTCTTGTACCACTTTCAAGAATGTCAACAATGGAAAGATTTGATGATCTAAATTATAATAAAATGTATATTTTTATATGATTTTCTATACACTGAAAATGTTTTTCAAAATACTAAGGAGAATAAGAAAAGAAAAATAATATTGTTACATTTTTATACTTTTAAAGTTCAAAATAATCAGGAATAAGTCAACAAGCGAAATAAATCTAAAATAATATTTCGGGTTCAGATAAAAAGGTCGATTTTACTAAGCAGTGTTGCCTCCAAAATCGCGGAAACATCAGCTGAAATTTTTTAGAATGAATTTAGTTGGTTTTGGTTACAGCTGCAAAATTATGCCTTTTAAAAAAAATAAAAAGAAATGGGTATTAGGTATAATTCCAACAACATAGAAATAAAATGAAAATCTAAGGCATTAATTGTTTATATGTGATGTTACTTACCTTGCAGGCATGGAAGCAGATTTTCTTAGTATGGGCACCATTCCTTCACTGTGTCCATCAGTTTCACAACTTATTTCTCTAAAAGTTAACAAAATATAAAACAAAACTTAACATATAAAATTACAATATATGATACTAACTGTTTATTTCGTAATCATTCTTTAAATATTATGAACACATTACCTACAAGAAACATCTGTTATATTATTTTCTTCTTTTCTGTTTGAAATTTCATTTTCTTTTCCTTCTTCTGGCACTTTTTCATCTTTATTATTTATAATTTCACTATTTAAAGGAATATCAGAATTTAATTTGATAGACATCTGCTGGGATAAAGATAAATGTTTGGCTGCAAAAAACCTAAAATAAAAAAAAATTTAGTAGCACAAATGGTAAAAAGGCATGGCTGTATTTCATTCCATCTCTGTATACTAGGGTTGGGCCGGATATCCGGTGTGGCCGGATATCCGGCCATTTTCAATATCCGGCCGGATATCCGGCAATATAATCTTTTATATTTTACAACAAAAATCTTAAATGGCTGTAATTTTTTTTATTACCTATTGAAGCTAGAAGAACAATTTGTTGTGAATGTGTTTATCTTTATGTAAATTTGATATTAGAAATCTCAAAACATAAATTTTGGCGGTGGCAGCAGTACTTGGCAGCTGCCAGCCGCAAACCGACGGGTGGCAGGTAAATGGCAACGGATTTTATGAAATTGTAATATGTCATGAAGATATATAAAAAAGCCTAAGTTTAAAATTTGAAATCTTTAAGTAAAAATTTGCAGTCACAAGAACCGTTTAAAGATTTCTGGAACCTGAAATCGACTTGAACACCTATATTACATATGAGGATGTACAACTATAGGGTATTTTAGTATTAGATAACATGAAATGCTTTGTTTAAGTAAAAAAATAATTTTACTTCTTACCTGAATGACCTTACCAGATTTGCTGGCATCCTGTGCCCGCCAGGAAGGAGGTATTAAAAAAATTTCAACTCTCAGTTATGTGTCATACCCATATTTTGAAAGTCACTCAGTTATAGCCCTTTACCTTTTATACACAGAAAATGGGATAGAAAAAAATAGAGAGGGGGGGGGGCAGGCATTCAACGCCACCTCCCCGCCCATCCTCCAACCGTTAGGGGTTGATATTAAAGATTGAGCAATAGTTAATTAGATTTATTTGCTAAGAAGAAAGATCATTTAATAGTTACTTAATTTTTAAGTTTTAACCTTAATTTTATCCTATCCTTATACTAAAGTAACAGGATGTTTGTCTGTCTGTGTGTCTGTACCGAAGGATCTCTCTAACCGCTGAACCGATCGGGTTCTCCTTAACAGGGTAGCTTCTCATAAGTCCCGGGAAGGTTTATAACTATTTTGGGGGAGGGTACCACCACCCTCCCAAGAGAAATGACAAAAAAATCGAAATTTTTTAAAATTTAGGGGAGACTTCAACGTCAAATAAGGTGGTATCGTACATAAAAAATTAACTTTAACAAACAAAGTGCCACTAGAGGCCTCTAGGGGCGTAGCCGCTAGTTATTGTATAAAGTATTAAGTTTTTTTTTGTCTGTAGCGAAGGATCTCGATAACCGCTCAACCGATATGGTTCTCCTTTACAATGAAGCTTATTATAGGTACAGGGAAGGTTTTTAACTATTCTGGGGGAGGGCATCTCCACCCTCCCAATAAAAAATGACCGCCCTTTTTTTCTTTTTAAAACTCAAATTAAAAAGGGTATGACTTTTCCCCTCCTACCTAGATTCTTCTAGGGGCGTAGCCGCTAGTCCTTATACTAAAGTAACAGGATGTTTGTCTGTCTGTGTCGGTTCGCCCCTTAAGGTGCGTTGCCACGAAAGGGACTATATCCTTTTTTGATACTTTAATATGTTGTAATTTGGCCGGTTATCCGGCCGGATATCCGGTAATTTAGCCGGATAACCGGATATTTGCCGAATACCGGCGTTGGCCGGATATCCGGCCGGATACCGGATATCCGGTATCCGGCCAAAAAAATATCCGGCCCAACCCTACTGTATACACCAACAGAAAAATACAGGGAGGGAGGGAATATTGGCCTGTTTATTACACTATTCCCCAAAGTTAAAATGACGTTTTCTTATTTGTTAGCTTAACATTTTTGTGGACTTTAATTATATTATGTTTTGTGGATTCATTAAGTTGAGTGTTCAAACGTTAACCACATATTGTAATCTACAGAAGGCACAATTATTTATTACATCATTGGGGATGTACATAAATTTTTAGGCCCTTTTCTTATCCCTTCAGATCCCTGAAAAAAATAAGATTGTTGACACTCACCTTAGCTGAGAGTTGTGCATAGAATTAATTCCTAAAACTTTTCCAATGGGATCTTGTCCAAACAGAAATATATCACAAATACCCGCAACACAAAATAATGATTTCTTCCAAGTGAAATATTTTGAAAACATCATGAATACCTAAAAAGTACAAGATTATTTTGCATGAAAACTGATGTCTTTTTGAGATGAAAAATATTGCGATCCTTCTATGTAAAGACATAAAAACCCTTAAACAACTAGAAATTATTTTATTAAACCTACAACCTAAAACACTTCCTTAAGCTAAATATTATAAAAAAAAAGTTTTAAAAGATAAAAACTTTTCAAGTTAAAAAGATATTCGGCATAAAATAAACAATGTTAAGTAGCTTAATATTGCTGCAATACTAATTGATATGTAGTTGTTGAAATATTTAGAAACATAGTTATTTTCATTTACTTACCTCTTTTATAGTGTAAATTTGGGGATCTCTTAAGAATTGTTCAGTATTTGGAGCCATCATTAAAACTTCTCTGAGGCCGGAGCTTATTTCAAATCTATGAAAATATCGTTAACAATAAAAAGTAGAAGAATTACTGTTCGTTTGACCGGATGAAGCTTTAGATCTAGCTTACCAAGAAATAAATGTACAACTGATACGCTCCCCCTCCCTCCAAACTTTTGTCAAAGTGTTACAGTAACGTTGTAATTATAAAGTTGAAAGAAATAAAACTTACTTGGCATTTGGGTTTTTTAAATTTTCTAACACCAAGGAAAATTCTGAAAATAAATAGACAAATTTTAAATAAATAAAATAAAAAATGTATAAAAATAATTTTATAAATTAAAACTTAAGGAATTCAAACAAAACAATGTATATTTATAATTTGTTACCGTTGTTAATATTTAACAAGTGTGTTTCTGGTATCAAAAGTCCATCCCAGGGTTTGATCTAGAAAATAATACATTTAAAAATGGATAGGATAGAATATACATGGATATTATAACAGGGAAAAGATTAGTGTCAATTTAGGTTGCCAACATGAAACTCATTTGTTTGTTCATCTAGTTGGTGGGGAGATGATGAGAAAAAAGGGAATCGTTATTTTAACCATCTACAAATTCTACTTTTTAAGAGTACATGTTGATCAGGTGTAAGATCCAAATGATAATAAATCTATTATAATGTGTAAATGTTGTCTCATAAAAAGATATAGTAACTATGAATTACGCAGGGATATATTTAACATCAATGTCGTGCACATGGTATTGTCAGGAGGATGCGCGAAGCGCATCCGAAAATTTTAACGGTCACTTTAAAACTCGAAGAGGGTGTAGTGGTTATGAGCTTTGAGGGGGGGGGGAAGGGTGTTATACAGACAAGAGGGATGTTATTTTAGGTTTGGTGTTGATTTAAGTAAAAAAAAGACAAAAATTACCTACCTTTATGTTTTCTGCCATGTAATGAAAATCAATATTTCCGCAGATTCCGGGCTGTCTTCCGTTTCTTATCAATTGCTGAAGAACTTTGCGACTAAATAAAAACAAAGTGCGTAGTCAATATTTAAGCCGTTATTGTCAATAAATGTAAAAACTGTTTATTTTGAGGGAGTTGGGAGAAAACCGCGACAAACAAAATCGCGACAGGGACAAAACCGCGACAGGGACAAAACCGCAACAGTGACAAAACTGCGACAGTGACAAAACCAAGACATTGGAAAAAAATCTTAATGCTAGAAGGTCATTGCCGCAGAGCTCCCCCTGGCCCCCGGCCTGCCTAGCCGCGGGCGCTCGGCCCCCTTGCCTATAACCTAACCTAACCTAACCTATATGTTTAAATGTTTAATGTACATTAACTTATTTATAGTTTAGAATTTCGTAGATTTTACAAAAAGGGGTTGGTAGATTTTTTTCAAATTTTTAATATTTTTTTACAATAGTTAGGTTAGGTTATGGGCAAGGGGGCCGAGCGCCCGCGGCTAGGCAGGCCAGGGGGCTGAGCGCTGCGGCCATGTATTTCTACAAAAAATCCTATATTATAGTTATATTTCTGTTATTTTTTAACTGTCGCGGTTTTGTCCCTGTCGCGGTTTTGTTATGTTGCGGTTTTGTCCCTGTCGCGGTTTTGTCCCCACTCCATTTTGAGGGATGTATAATATAATTTAAAGCAAATTACTTTTGCCAACATATATGTACAAATATCATTAAATGCCCTAGATAAATATAGTAGCAATGCTACAATTGATACTAAAAGCTATTTTAAAGAGCAAAGACAAATAATGAGGTTACTCATTTTTTTAGGTTGTGTTAGGTCAAGTTAGGTTCAGATGAACCCCGTAGATCTAAATTTGGATAAAGTCAAACAAGAGAGGAGAATGGTGATCTTAAAATTTATATAATTCTAGCCAAAAATTCTTACCATAAATTTGAGATATACAAAGCTCTGCAACCAAGAGCCTTTGCTAGATTTGGATCACAAATTATCACAGTTGGGTTGGTGGCGTCATACATACAGTTCGAGGTTATTCTCTCTTTCAACACAGCCAGTATCTAAACAAATTAAGTTATATTAACATTATAAGTCTATTGATTGATTATTATCCATAGTTTCTTAGGGTTTGGACCTAAGTAGTCAATAGTCATGGAGTAGGCTGAGACAATTTTGTATAGCCACTAGGAGCATCAAGCTCCACGTTCAAACACATTATGACTTGACCCGCTATCTGATGAGAGCTACTCATAATTACCTCACCCTCGCCGAGTATGTCTATTGAATATGTAAACTAAATATATTTAACCATTGTAAAGGGGGATAAGAATAATATTATGTTCCGATCTCGTTATCCTTGTATTGTATCTTTTACATTTTAAGCACCAAAAACCTTTTTTTGGGGGGTGAGGGAGTTGCCCTCATAATGCCTTACCCCCCCCCCCTTCACATCACCCCGCAAAATAGACTAAAAACTGTAATCTCAACGATGTTTAAATGAAAAAGTGCAAGTTAAGTATCCTATCGTAAATGAATTACGGAGCTAACTAACCTCATGCAGTGTGTATTCATGTTTGGTAATTCTTGTGGTTCTCTGTAGGTAAATGTGAAGTTCAGAATTTGGTATGAAAATAAAGCTTGAAAACATGTCATTACTCTTCAGCTCAATTCTATTAGAATTCACTAAAGCTTCACCTAAAATTAAAAATATAAGAAGTTAATAAAATAAAAAATTATCCCTAAGGTAAAATTTATTGGTGGAATCTTTATACACTTTTAGTTTGTAACCTAATCAAGTTATATTATTAAACTCTCAAAGTTCCTGAGCTAGCTAGCAGAAAGAGTTGATTAACTTTGGGGTTTTATAAAAAATTTAAATTCGGTCCAATGTCTCTCAATCCTCAAGTCGGTTATTTTAATATCCATTTAGATGACTGAGGTTTGTATAGTGATAGCCTAACTAAAGCTAATATAATCAAGATGCGAAGTTTGTCATAAATAGGGTGGGTTCATCCCTCCATAAAGATAGCTCTTATTTTAAGATGTTAAATTGGCCTATTGATTTCAAACACGGCATGATTGCTGTAATACTTAGTTATGTACGATAAGAAAGCGTAGCAACTCTCAGCATTTCTAGAAAATATTTTTTTATATAATTTCCTTTACAATGATTTCAAAGTCGAATGTTTAAAGGGAGTTTTTTTTAATACCTAGAGATTGATAAATATAGAATGC
Organism: Acartia tonsa; assembly: GCF_053477335.1. Taxonomy (NCBI): domain Eukaryota; kingdom Metazoa; phylum Arthropoda; class Copepoda; order Calanoida; family Acartiidae; genus Acartia; species Acartia tonsa. Next base: position 47,736,051 of record NC_137261.1, on the reverse strand, counting down.
AATTTTTCTATATATTTCTTTATGTTCGTTTGTCTGTCTGATTTATTAAACTTCTTTTTTTTTAAGTTGTCATCCTTGTTTTATTAAATCTGAAGTAAACCATTATTTCTTTCGGCGAAGGTCAAATTTTAAGATTACTGATCAAGATAACTTACCTAGATTTGTATTTTCCGAAGGATTACAATTTTGAGGAGGTGAACCCAAACATTCTATTTGATTACCCAACAATTTTCTAAACAAAAAATGTTTTCTTTGTATATACTTAGATCATAATCATTATCTATTATGTAACTTGAATTATGACACAACAAAAATAAAACGCAATTTATTAAAAAAAGCACAAATTTAATTATTCACAGCTTAGGTACTTACTAACTATTTAAATTAAAACTTACAATAAATCTGGAATTAAGACTGTTGGACGTCCAAAGACAGGTATAAGATCAGGCGGACACAAATGGGGTATTGAGTTGTCATCGCCGCGCTTGTAGGTGAAACAGCCACTCAAAATTTTCAGTAACTGAAAATAAAAATAAGTTATTTCATCGTTATTTAATTTAAGGTAAGTAGGTTTATAATCTTATAACCTTACTAATTACTTAAAATTACCTATAAACTAATGATTAGTAGATACATACCTAGTTATTTTTAAAAATCTTTCCTCTTTTTAAACTTCTGAAACTTTTAATCTTACCTCTTCAAGTGTATAGATATCTTTCTTTAGTCCTCTGTGTGTGAAAAATTCATCAAGGGGACAATTTTCTTTAACTCTGAATTTTAAAAGTAATGGTGACCTAATTTTAGTGTTCTAAGTTTTATAAAACTGAAGAATAAGATTTAAGTCAAAAAGAATTGCATAGTAAATCTTGCCTTTCGGCAGCGCAGCAATAACAAGTTCTAATTTATTTAAAGAAAAAAGTATAGGTAGTTCAAGTAAGTATTAAATATTAGAGTTTTACCAAAAAATCATAAAAGGGCTGTTGAACAAAGAAGGTTGAAACGTTGAAGCAGGAAAAAATTTTTTTTTGTCTGGGGCTAAACATCTAGCTCTAAAATCAATAATATACAGCAGTTAGAGTTAAACCTTTTAGGGTGGTTTTGAGTTATTTTCTAATCTTTACACCCGGCCCGATCGCCCTCTTCTATAGGCTAAGAAGAAGCAACTAGTACATTCAAAAATAGCAGATTGGAACACTTTCCTTGAAGGCAAATTTAGAGTTTGTCTATAAACGTTTGAGGGGCCCTCGGCAGCAGATATACTTCGCCTATATAAGTGGATAATATTGAAGCACATTAATTATAATTAACAATAGTAAAAATATGCTATAAATACATCAAGTAAGAAAATATAAATATTTTTAAAGTATATAAATCAACTTTTGTGCTTTAATATTCCTGAAAATAGGTGCATTTGAAGTAGATGTTGGATTTGGATGTTGATCCATATTGTTATATTTAATTTCAAATTTTAATACAAATTAACTCCTGCGATCCATTTTTCCTAAAAAAAAGACATAACATTTGACTAAGATAATAACATTAATATATAAACAAATATGATTTTTTTAAAAGAATCAAATAAGATGAACTTTTAATACAGTATTTCCATTTGTTTCTTTTCTGTAAACTGTTTATTTATATTTCATCATGCTATGCAGACAGAAAAGGAAAGGCGGATCTTAAAAAAGATAACAAAATTTTCATAAATAGGAAATAATTAAAATACTCAAATTTGATTGGTTCTAAATTTCTTTGACCAATCAAAGTTCAGAAATTTTTTCGATTTTATTCATGTTGAATCCTGCTATTTCACAATATATACGTTGCCAGATTATCTTAAAGGGGACATTTATTATTTTATTACATTTAGTCTTTTTATATTATTTTATTAAACGGTTAGAAATTTAAGACGATGAGCACTTAACATAAATATATGATTTTGGCAAAATAACCAAAATTTGGCCTTTTTTTCAGATGAAATCTGGTAACATTATTATAAGTTCGCATTTTGTTATAAGGAAATTTGGAATAATTTTGAAATGACGTTTTTATGAATCATTTCTTTTCCAAGTTGTAAAAAATCAAACCGTTAGAATGGCGAATGTTCCTATGATAGCAAAATATATAAATTTTATTAAGTCAGATGTCAAATAACCATAATAAAAAGGGTGAAACATGACCGACTTTATCAATGGATCAAGTAAATTATATAAATTATGATATGCTTAGACATTTGCATATCTCTAGTTTCGTTCCTTACAGACATACGGAAGGGCAGACGAAAAGATGGCGTTTTGAATTATAGCGTAGTTTTGCTATTAAAAATTTAATTTCCGCGCTTTATTCTTTTTCGTAAAAGAATATCTAAATGTCGTCTTTTTAATATAAGAAACCGCGGCATTGTAGCACCACGCCAATTTTGTAAACAAACAGAATTTCCATGTGGTATTTCTTGAGAAATTTGAATTTTGCCGAAAATGATTATTTCGGCTACATTATGCTTTTCATTGAAGTTTTGAGATATTTTAGGGACTGTTTTAGGCCATTTTTACGTATGGGTTAAAGCCATACGTTCTGCTGTGCTTCCAGAATGTTTAAATAATGTATTTTGCTGCATAATTCGTTATTTCTATAACCCTATTTTACATTGTTTTTATTCATTTTAATGTTGAAACGTATATATATTAATATTAATATTTATTCAGACATAACATGTTAATGAGGTTTCGGCTGATATCAAGTTTTGGAAAGATCATGTAGAATGTGAAGTAAGTACTTAGTATTTTTTACGTGTATATATTATTTGAGGATTTTTTTATATCGCTCGTTTTTTTCTCTCTAAATTCTCCCAAAGTAAAGATCATTAATTAATTAATTTCAATGTAAAGATCTAAGGTTGTTGTATAACTAATATGTAGCAAATACGTACAAAGGTTTATGCCAAAACTATATACCGGTTAAAATATTTCTAAACCCCGCTCTATATAAATTCCATGTAATCTATTTATCTTTGAGAGGCTAGTCATAAATGTAACTTAACATATACTCAGCTTGTTGATATTTTACAAATTCATAATATTAAATTATTAGAATGGAGGTAGAAACCGAGGCAAATCCTGTAAAAGGGGAAACAAATGAAAATCTAGAACATGTGGGTGGAAGAGCAAAATATACAGCTGATGATAATATTGTTATAGATGATATTATCGCCAATTTTGAAGGTACAATTCATATTATATAAAGATATTTTTAATAACTAGATTTAGAAAAAAAATATAATGAATAATGGAGATTGTGATTTATGGTGATATATCATACATTGCAAGTATCTAGCATACCGGCCTACGGGTATTATGGAAGTTTGAATTCATAACATTCTTTATCTTCCTAACTCTATAATTAATTCATAATGGTAATTTGGAAAGAAAGCTCACGCCCCTTACTAAATAAAAAATATAGAACAGACTAAAGAATTAAGATTTCATCCCATTGTTTTTTCTAGAATTTCCAAAAGGGGAGGTAGGTTGTGCTAAAATTCCGTAAAGTTGTGAGTTTTAAGTTTTTAAGCCTTAAAATTCACAACTTTACGGAATTTTAGCACAACCTACCTCCCCCTTTCTCTCCATCTGACTTCTAAACAAATATTATAAATGTGCACTTTATTAAGGAGGTTGGATTCAGAAGGAGTTGAATACGTCTAACAATGGTATTCAGATTAGGAAGAAGAGGGTCTGGGCCAAAGTAGCCAATGAATTTTACAAAAGGCAAAAAAAATCTATAACAGCAGATCAGCTCAGAAAAAGGTAATGTTTCCTCCCATCAATACTTGATGCCTTAATTAATCATTATATTTGGGATATGATCTAAAAATAACGAAAAATAATTATGGCTTAATTTTATTTCTTAAGCAAGGTAGTTTTACAGGCTTTCTCTTTAAATATTTCTATGAGTAAAATACCTAAAAATCAAAATTGAGAATATTACTTAGGGATTTAAAACATATTTATATAGGTATAACTGCAATAAGAGCTCCAATAAGAACAAAGTTTCGATGTCAACATTACCAAACTCTCAATCTCACAATGACGTCATTAGTTTTATTAAATCACAGAAGACTTCGCCCATAGATGTCTTAGAACTATCCAAAAGCCCTGACAGTTTATCAAATGAAAGAGCTGAATATTTTATATCAAAGTCAAATCTAGAACCTGTCAGTGTTTGGTCTGCCCTGCTTATTCATGTGCTGAAGGGGCACTCTTTGTTTATAATAATATTCTAAAGGATTTGTAAAAAAATAATAAATATTTCCTAATGTTCCATGGACATCTTTTAAATAAATGCCTAATGATGTCTCTGAATATAAAAAAATCTAAGTTAACAATTTAAATTTTGTTTTGATTAATAACTCTTTTACTACTAGCTAGTGCATTAAAAAGGAATCTTTTGTTCTCCAATACTTGATAAATAGGCATAGCATTCCCATAAACAATGTGTGTCAATGAAATAGGATTTGATACAAGCAAGATATTTAGTAGAGGATGGGATATTAATTCTTATTAACAGACAAACTCAGGAAAATAAGAACATTAGCATTAAAAATGAAGATTCAAGTGAAACTCAAAACAATATTGAAAATTTACAAGAAGCAATAGACAAAATATTAGAAGGGATAAAAAAGTATACATTTGTGGAACAATTTTTGGATAAAAGTATAAGACATGAAGATGAAATTATTCATTGTTCATTTGAAGTAAGTGATATTTCCAATGATATAAAGTCAGAATCCACCAAATATACTTCCACTGAAGTTATTAATAGTTCGCTTTATGAAGATGTTCCAATAGAACTTATGCCAGATATTGATTTAAAACAAGATATTGATGAAGTTAGAGAAAATCCTGATAATCAAATCAAAGAAGAAATAATTCCACCGAAAGTTAAGTTAAAAAGAGACAGAAAATTACCTAAAACTTTAAACAAAAAATCCTCTATGCTTGGGGTGAAACGGAGAAAGTTTGGGGAGGATGTTTCCTCCATAACTTGTGAACACTGTGGAGAAACTTGTGATACTAAACGTAAATTTTACAATCACATGAGAAAACACTTGCAAGATAATGCAATTTTTTGTGATGTTTGCAATAAAGGAAAGTATAAGGGATGATTTATATAAAAGAATGTTTACTGCCTTGTTTCAATTTTCAAATATCCTTCACTTTTTCTTTAAGTTATATCTTTTTTTAGATAATTTAGACTTACTTTTAATTGTATTAACTCACATTTTGCTTATAAATAATTTGATTTTTATCATTCAAATTACACACCATGTTATATTGGATCCAATTTGAATTTGATTGTCAGTTTTTTGTTATAAGGGGGGGGGGGGGTTATGCAACCATCTCGTAATCAATGATTAAATGACACTTAGAATTCGAATTTCGATCTAAAATTTTCATGAATAATCCTTGGTAGGTCTACTTTCCCTAAATCGAACAAAAAGTTGGAAAAGTAACGGCTGGCGGCTCAGCCGTTTTACCATTTTTGGCTATCTTAAGAGCAAATTAGTCACGAAACCTATCTCCACATACTTTTTGTCACTCAAAAACCTTATCAAACGGTTCTAGCTGGTAGCTGTTGGTACTAGAAATTTTAAAAAATGGTTAATGTTATTGCCATTATTTAACATGAATTAAACCAAAAATATTTTTTTTAAAGTTGATTCCTACGTAATTAATGATGAATTTGCCCTATAAAATAGGCAAAAAACGGCTAAACGGCTGAGCCGCCAGCCGTTGCTTTTTCCAACTTTTTGTTCGATTTAGGGGAAAATAGACCAATACTCTTGAAAAATTTCAGATCGAAATTCGAATTCTAAGTCACGTGGCATTGATTACGAGGTGGTTGCATTACAACCCCCCCCCCCTCTTTTTTATTCCTTACTTCCTTCTGATCAGGCTTTCAATACAAGAGTCAGTATGAGTTGCATGTACGTAAGCATACAGGGGAACGGCCGTACAGATGTCATATTTGTGCTGCTGGCTTCACTCAGGTAATAACATAAATGTCAGCGTTTCGGAGCCGGGAGCAGCAACATTATTGGTGGAGCCGGAGCCGTATTTTTCGTTAAAAACGGCTCCGGTTCCAGATTAGCTAAAAATGATTTTTTAAAGTAATATTATAATTTGGCAACGGTCTATTTCCATATTATAAACTGAAAAACTATTGTTACTTAACAACTAGACACACATCCTTCTACTTTTATATAGCTTTAAACAAATAAAAGCAAAATATTTTATATTATTTATTTTATTTTATCAAATTCAATATGTAAAAAAATTGATATATTAATTCTAAGGTAGGAGCCGGAGCTGGAGCCTAACTTTGTTACTCATGATTTGGTTTTTATATAAAATTAACTCTTGTCTTGCCCTTTAAGAAAAATAGCTGAAAATAAGATTCATGTTTGTGTTACCAAAAAGACAATCAATTTTTTTGGTATGGCGATTCAGTTTTTTAAAAAATTTATTAGGTATATCATTAGGGTTTACATGGGCCAATCGCAAATGTATAATTATCTTAAATGTTGATTTTAAAGTATGTCTTGTTAAATATGTTTTTGTTTAGAAAAACGTATTAGTAGACCATCTACGAACCCATACTGGCGAGAAACCATTTAAATGTGAAGAGTGCCATCTAGAATTTACCCAAAGATCCAACCTGAAGTCGCACATGACTATACATAGCGGCGAAAGGCCGTTCAAATGCGAGATCTGTCACAAATCTTTTAGACTCAAGGAATTTTTCAAATACTGTATATGTAAGAAAAATCTTGCTTATTGAAGCCAAATTACGCTTTTTAATTCTTGCCCTTGCTTATCGCAATAGAACTAGTATTAGAAAATATTTAAAATCCAGGACAGCTTACGGGAGCACGAATCTCTGCACACTGGTGTCAAAGCTTACAAATGTGATCAATGCTTGAAAGAATTTAGAGTAAAGGGAAAACTTAGAAAGCACATGAGGAAACAACATAACATTACTGACTTTTCAAAAGCTAATGTAACCTAAAGTATTTTATTCACTGTTAAAAGAATTGATTTAGAATACTTGGATATTGTTAAACGGGAATATTTTGTAAAACATTTTATCAGGGTACACAAGAATTTCTCAATATCCACGTATTCTATATCCATTTTAGTCTTGTACCTTTATAACAGGTAGTAAATATGTACTTCTAAAGTATTAAAAAAAAATATTTATGAGGAATTATAGTACAAATAACAGGTTGGTTTTAGAAGTAATTATCTCCAAACCATTGAGCAATAACTCATAATTTTAGTATCTTATTTATCTCATCGTAATATACAGTTTTCCGCGGATATTGAAATAAAAATATAAGATTAAAACAAGTTATGTAAGCCCCAAAGGGCCGAAGTCCCGAGGTAACAAAACACTGTTATTATTTTATGATTTTTCTTTTAATATTCGGGGATCTGTAATACGATGATTTTTCAGTATGAGTGAGGAACTGGTTCTAATCTAGCATTTTCATTTGCTAATTGTAACAGCTCTTCACTTACCTATCCAAATTGTTGAGATATATTTACAATTACCAAAATTTCAGATTACCTTACCACACACAAACCTCTTTAACAAAAATGGGTGCCGATACAACCATGGAGACCAGCCAGATTGAGAATGGAGAGGTAATAAATAGTTATTAATCGCATCGTATTATAAACAGTTTTCCGCGGACATAAAAATGTAAAATTTTAAGATAATAACTTAAACTAGTCTCCTCAGCCCCGAGATGACGAAGACAAGAACTAAAAGAACTAGTTTTAATCTTAGATTGCATATTTTTATATTCGTAGAAAACTGGATATAATACGATGATATGCTATAGATAATTGTTCAGTATGGTTGAGAACCTGTTCTAGTTCACCGGATTCTAATCTTTTTCGAAGCAATATGGAAAAATATTTTATGTTTCTTGACAGGCAGGCTTGGTACAGACAAACATCTTGTTACTTTATTATAAGGATTTATCCATATATTTAAAATCCCTAGGTAATAATCTTTGGAAAACAATAAAACCCCCAAAAAAAACGGGTTTTATTAATAAAACCCACTGGGTTGGGTTATTTTGAAAAAATTCGGATTTTTACCAACCCTGTTGAGAGGACTGGTTATTGATATGAAAAAACTTCATCGTCATTATTTTTGATTTAAAAAGTGAACTATTTTTTGCCATGCATTTATATCTCACAAAAAATTAAGGCCGAAGTTAGCTATGAGGACAAGTTAAAATTTGTGTCTGTTGTTGCCAAGCCCATGGCAACAAAGAAGTTCTCAAAGAAGATTTATAAACTCATTAAGAAGAGCTCAAAGCAGAAGAACTATTTGAGAAGTGGCCTCAAGGTATTATTTTAAAATTACAGCCTCGTTATAAGTATTGTATGTTCGTAAGTCTTTACTATAGCGCTCATAAATAAGTAAATACCTGTTGAAGTAAAAACATTCTTTCTTTATCCGCACTCACTTGTTAAAAAATAAAGAGCGTTATTTTTTCCGTAAAGTTATGCATTCCAAGACTTTTCCTACATTTTTCTCGCTAAATTGGACAATTTTGAATCATTAGACGAGATTAAATTACTTTTTAATAAAGTTGACCTTACATTTGCACTAGACACTTGCGATTTTGTTGGTCTGTTCTTCCTAATATTTTAAACATGATCCAAATCTATAAAGCCACCGTTTTTTTTTCACAAATCCACGATGTATAACTTTTCATTAGTAAATATGAATTGAGAATAAAATAAATAGGTTATCTAAGAACTATATTTTTTTTAGTAAAGGATTTTTTTATTAAATAAAATTAGTAGGTAATTAAGGTAATAAACAGAATTTAAACATTTTAAAAATAAATCAAATCAGCATTAATCATTAAAATACAGCTACGCATCATCTAGACTGCTTACTCTTGCGTATGTAAACTTCCTGGGCCTAAGATTAAAGTTAATAATGTTGAAAGCTTTTTCTAAACTTAATTTACATTGTAAATACGATAAGTTTAAGTATCAACCTATTAATATGTAATATATCATTGGTGGTTCTAGGAGAAAATTACTTTAATCTCCTTTTTTTTTTTAATATGACGCACTTTTCCCTGGAATAATCCTTACCTGCCTTTAGGGGTTATATCTCCACCTTCCCCTTCCTTGGCTGTTCCATGAAAGCTTGAATTTCTATTAGAAGAAGATAACTTCATATTGTATTTTATAACGGCTCTATTTGTGTTGGTACGTTCCACTTTCAGTAGGTAATGTGTTTTTAGTAATGCCATATTATAGTATCACTTTTTTTTGATAGGTGAAAAGGATTCTTAGAAATATTACGGTTTGTTGGAAGGTATTCTAATTATAGAGTCGCTGCACCATTAATAATGAAGTGAAATAAGAGTGTGCAGTCGGATTGTGCCACCCCGTAAGGAAATGGCTAAATAACATTCTATGATCATTAGATTTATACTTTTAAACCAGAGTTTGTTCTTTCTTACGGTTACTTAGATTTTAAGCTTCATCCGGACAAACAAACTGACAGACATCGTTCTTCTTTGTAACATTGATATGCTACCTACTTTACCTTACTTGCCTGATTCTACTCGATCTCTTTTGTGTCATATTATAAGTTGATTTTCCAGCCTAAGAAATGATATTGTAGATGAACATAAACCTATTTTAGTACCTACTTGTAAATATATTTATAGTATGCTTAATTGGACAGTTACGGAGAAGTACAAACTTTTTAGTAATAACTCATGTATTGTTACTAGGAATATTGGACAAATTACACAAGACTTATTAGTGCTTTCCTGAAAAGAGCCTGTCGAGAACTGAACTCTAATTATTTTCTTTTAAAAATACATTATAGGGAGGGATATTTTTTCAATTCCCAATCCCTAAGATAATCCCTAACCCTGCGGGACTACCCAGTTTCCATTATAAGCTATCATAACCTTATCAAAATCAATAAACTTAACAAACGAAACTAACCCCACCTCCTCATTTCTCATTTAACATAAAAATAAGATGGATGGGCTATGTTCAACAAGGCATTTTGGGTTTAAACGCTGATCTATTCAATACATCCACATTATTATTGGGGGATTTTTTCCCCGGCTTGTTTGAAATTCAAGTAGTGCAGCTGCGATTATTATGCCTTTTGTTGAAAAACACTTGTGTAAAAAAATTCCATTTTGGACAATTATTATGGCTAGTAATTGCACTTTGAAATTTTGAGGTCCCCTTATGGGGGTAAAAAAAATCAATGCATCAGAACTGTGGCTTCATGTTGCTTCCTGAATAGGCCTTGAGGAGTATTTGAAATTTTGAAAATATCTCGTTCCTAGCCTGAGAAAATCTCAAAAATAACTAAAAAAAACAATATTATTGAAAAATGGCTAGGAATGAGATATTTCATTCACAAATAAATCCTGATTTTATTATTGTGATGTTATAAAGTGTAGCCTCCTTCCTAGTTATAATTGTGAAGTTTTATCACTGTGATTTTTCCTTGCCTATTGGAAAAACATTCCCACTACTCATCAAGGCCTATTCAGGGAGCACCATGCCATAGTTCTTATGCAATGATTGTTTGACTCCCAAAAAGGGGGGCCTCAGAATTTCAAAGTGAAATTACTGGGCATAATACTTCCCCAAAATGGTTAAAATTGTTACACAAGTGTTTTTTCACCAAAAGGCATAATAATTGCAGCTGCACTACTTGAATTTTTAAAAAAAGCCGGGGGGAGAATCCCCTACTCTTTATTACTTTCTCTATATACTTGCTATTTTAAATTATTACCTCTGATCTCATATTACGCTTATCACTAGCTCCTTTCATATCTCTTCTCAATTGGATAATTGATGGAATTCTGGTATCGTCATATTTTTCTAGAAATAGTATTCTTAAGGATAGGAAAACTTATATTAACATAAAATTTTTGAGGTATGCTTAAAAAATCTAAAATAGAAAATAGAAAGACGTCACGCTGTTCATTTTTTTGTCTTGTCAATTTGTCTGTCATGTTGCTAACTGCTGAACCGATAAGTTTGTGTGCTTTTAAGAGAATATACCTACTAGTCCTATAGGCGTTGTAAAAAAATACCTACTCTACAAAAGAGTTTGTTTGCTTTTAAGGGAATATACCTACTAGTCCTATAGGCGTTGCAAAAAAAGACCTACTCTACAAAAGACCTACTCGTCGGTTCTACAAAAGACCAACGCCTACAAAAGACCTACTCTACAAAAGACCTACTCTACAAAAGACCAACGCCTACAAAAAACCTACTCTACTAAAAATCGTAATGCTAGAAGGTCATGGCCGCAGAGCTCGGCCCCCTGGCCTGCCTAGCCGCGGGCGCTCGGCCCCCTTGCCTATAACCTAACCTAACTTATATGTAATAATGTATGAATGTTTATCGTACATTAACTTAATATTTAGGTAAGGTTAGGTTAGGTTATAGGCAAGGGGGCCGAGCGCCCGCGGCTAGGCAGGCCAGGGGGCAGAGCGCTGCGGCCATGTATTGATTATGTATTACTTTATTAATAAATTTGATGTTTATATAACAATATATATTCGTAGGTCTTTTGTAGAGTAGGTCTTATGCAGGGGTAGGTCTTTTGTAGAGTAGACCTTTTGTAGGGGTAGGTCTTTTGTAGAGTAGGTCTTTTTTAGCAACGCCGTCCTATGATGGTAAGCTCTAAATGAGTAGGAAAGCCCTCTCCCCAAAAAGTCTATCTTTACACTTATTTAAATTGATTATCAATAAAAATCTTACTAGCTGGAACTTGAATGTCATGTGGGGGATCAATAGGACAGGTTGGTAAATCTTCTAATTCTGGTTCTTCCTGTTTGTAAACAAACCATTAGGAGATAAAGTCAGTTTCATTTTCCTTTTGATTTAATTTATGATATCCTGTAGTTGAATTATTATTTTTGGGGAGAACTCTTAATAGTAAGAACAACTTTTTAGCTTCCCATCAAATATTATTTTGATTATGTTGTTGATTGGCCTTACCTCATATGATTTTAACAAAAATTTATACCTTTAAGCATGCATTCATTGATACTACTATTGATGGTATTGCAGCACTAGTAATTTGTTTCTCCATTACTAAAAATACATTTCATAAAAGCATGATTTTTTAATTGAATTTTCTCTAAGGGGGGGGGGGGGGTTTTAATGCAACCATCTCGTAATCAGTGAGCAAATGGCACTTAGAATTCGAATTTCCATCTATAATTTTGCATGAGTAATCCTTGGTAGATCTATTTTCCCTAAATCGAACAAAAAGTTGGAAAAGTAACGGCTAACGGCTGGCGGCTCATCTGTTTTGCCATTTGTTTGATATCTATATTGCAAATTAGTCACGAAACCTCTCTCAACATAATACTCTTTTCTACTCCAAAACGCTATCAAACGGTTCTAGACGGTAGCTGTTGGTACTAGAAGTTTTAAAATTGGTTATTGCTATCATTTAACATGAATTAAACCAAAAATATGTTTTAAAAAGTTGATTCCTACGTAATTGATGATGGATTTACCATGAAAATTGGCAAAAAAACGGCTGAACGGCTAAGCCGCTAGCCGTTACTTTTCCAACTTTTTGTTCGATTTAGGGAAAATAGACCTACCAAGGAATGCTCATGCAAAAGTTCAGATCGAAATTCGAATTCTAAGTGTCATTTGCTCACTGATTACGAGATGGTTGCATTAAAACCCCCCCCTTAAAAGTTAACAAATTGTAACCTGTTAGTTCTTGTTTTTCATCTTCTATTACTCCTATTACCTATTACAATGATAAAATATATTTTATACATGGCAGGATATAAGGGGGGGTTTTTTAATGCAACCATCTCGTAATCAGTGAGCAAATGGCACTTAGAATTCGAATTTCGATCTGAAATTTTGCATAAGTAATCCTTGATAGGTCTATTTTCCCTAAATCGAACAAAAAGTTGGAAAAGTAACGGCTGGCAGCTCAGCCATTTAGCCGTTTTTGGCCTATTTTTAGGGCAAATTCATCATTAATTACGTAGGAATCAACTTTTTAAAACATATTTCTGGTTTAATTCATGTTAAATGATAACAATAACCATTTTTTAATATTTTTAGTACCAGCTGCTAAACGGCTAGAACCGGATGAAAACGGCTGGGAGCCGCCAAGAGTATGAAGGGTAGATAGGGCTTGTGACATGTCTAGGGGTAGGTTTCTATGGGTGCTGAGCTCAAAAATGCCACTAAAAATAGTGACGGCCAATCCATATGGCAGCTGCAGCTCAGCTGCGAGCGGCCAAGAGTAGAATGAGTAGATAGGGCTTGTGACGTGTCTAGGGGTAGGTTTTTATAGGTGCTGAGCTCAAAAATGCTAACAAAAATAGTGGAGGCCCATCCACATGACAGCTGGGTAATGGACGCAGCTCAGCTGGGTAACGGCCGCAGCTCAGACGAGATAGGCCAAGAGTAGAATGAGTACATGAGGCATGTGACGTGTCCAGGATTAGGTTTTTATGGGTGCTGAACTCAAAAATGCTTCTAAAAATAGTTTCGGCCAATCCCTATAGCAGTTAAGTAATAGCTGCTGCTCAGCTGCGAGCGGCTAAGAGTATAATGATTAGATTGGGCTTGTGACGTGTCTAGAGGTAGGTTTTTATGGGTGCTGAGCTCTAAAATGGTACCAAAAATAGTGGCAGCCCATCCATTTGGCAGCTGGGTAACGGCCGAAGCTCAGCTGGTAGAGGCCAAGAGTAGAATGAGTACATAGGGCATGTGACATGTCTAGGGGTAGGTTTTCATGGGTGCTGAGCTCAAAAATGCTACCAAAAATAGTGGCGACCCATCCATATGGCAGCTGAGTAACAGCTGCAGCTCAGCTGCGAGTGGCCAAGAGTAGAATGAGTATATAAGGCTTGTGATATGTCTAGGGGTAGGTTTTCATGGGTGCTGAGATCAAAAATGGTACCAAAAATAGTGGCGACCCATCCTCATTGCAGCTGGGTAACAGCTGCAGCTCAGCTGCGCGCCACCAAGAGTATAATGAGTAGATGGAGCTTGTGACGTGTCTCAGGGTAGGTTTTTATGGGTGTTGAGCTCAAATATGCTACTAAAAATAGTGGCGACCAATCCATATATGGCAGCTGAGTAACAGCTACAGCTCAGCTAGGAGCGGCCAAGAGTAGAATGAGTAGATAGGGCTTGTGATGTGTCTTAGGGTTGGTTTTTATGAGTGCTGAGCTCAAAATGCTACCAAAAATAGTGGTGACCCATCCATGTGGCAGCTGGGTAATGGCGGCAGCTCAGCTGGGAGCGGCTGAAAGTAGAATGAGTACATAGGGCTTGTGATGTGTCCAGGGGTAGGTATTTATGAGTGCTGAGCTCAAAAATACTACCAATAATAGTGGCGGCTCATCCATATGGCAGCTGGGTAACAGCTACAGCCCACAAGCCCTATCTACTCATTCTACTCTTAGCCTCCCCCAGCTGAGCTGCAGCCAGCTGCCATATGGATGGGTCGCCACTATTTCTGGGAGCATTTTTGAGCTCAGTACCCATAAAAACTTACCCCAAGACACGTCACAAGCCCTATGTACTCATTTTACTTTTGGCCACTCCCATCTGAGCTGCTGGCCGCCACTATTTATGGTACCATTTTGAGCTCAGCACCCATTAAAACCTACCCCTAGACACGTCATAAGCCCTATTTACTCATTCTACTCTTGGCCTCTCACAGCTGAGCTGCGGCCGTTACCCAGCTGCCATATGGATGGACTGCCACTATTTTTGGTAGCATTTTTGAGCTCAGCACCCGTAAAATCCTACCCCTAGACACGTCATAAGCCCCATCTACTCATTCTCTTGACCGCTCGCAGCTGAGCAGCAGCTGTTACCCAGCTGCTATAAGTATTGGCCATCACTATTTTTAGTAGCATTTTTGAGCTCAGCACCCATAAAAACCTAACCCTGGACATGTCACATGCCCTATGTACTCATTCTACTCTTGGCCTCTCCCAGCTGAGCTGCCGCCGTTACCCAGCTGCCACATGGATGGGCCGCCACTATTTTTGGTAGCATTTTGAGCTCAGCACCCATAAAAACCTACCCCTAGACACATCACAAGCCCTATCTACTCATTCTACTCTTGGCCGCTCGCAGCTGAGCTGCAGCTGTTACCCAGCTGCCATATGGATTGGCCGTCACTATTTTTAGTAGTATTTTTGAGCTCAGCACCCATAAAAACCTACCCCTAGACATGTCACAAGCCCTATCTACTCATTCTACTCTTGACCGCTCGCAGCTGAGCTGCAGCTGTTACCCAGCTGCCATATGGATTGGCCGTCACTATTTTTAGTAGCATTTTTGAGCTCAGCACCCATAAAAACCTACCCCTAGACACATCACAAGCCCTATCTACTCATTCTACTCTTGGCCGCTCGCAGCTGTTACCCAGCTGCCATATGGATTGGCCGTCACTATTTTTAGTGGTATTTTTGAGCTCAGCACCCATAAAAACCTACCCCTAGACATGTCACAAGCCCTATCTACTCTTCATACTCTTGGCCGCTCCCAGCCGTTTTCAGCCGGTTCTAGCCGTTTAGCAGCTGGTACTAGAAATTTAAAAAATGGTTATTGCTATCATTGATTTAATATGAATTAAACCAAAACTATGTTTTAAAAAGTTGATTCCTACGAAAATAATGATGAATTTGCCCTAAAAATAGGCCAAAAACGGCTAAACGGCTGAGCTGCAGCCGCCAGCCGTTACTTTTCCAACTTTTTGTTCGATTTAGGGAAAATAGACCTACCAAGGATTACCCATGCAAAATTTTAGCTCGAAATTCGAATTCTAAGTGCCATTTGCTCACTGATTACGAGATGGTTGCATTAAACCCCCCCCCCCCCCTTTAATGGTACCAATAGGATATTATTTTTATTAGTTTCCTAAATCTTGTTTATATGAAGCTAGCATATAGTTATGATTTGGAGTGTTTAGAATTAATCTAAATACCCATAAAAGATATTTGTAATAACATATTGATTAACCTCTATCTCTTTTGGCAAGTATTCATCAAACTTTTCTGGAAACAGCTGGTGAGAGTGTTTTATCATGGTAACAACACATCTCATTACCATCCCACCTTCACCTAAGTTAGAGTGTCCGCATTTAAGCAACAGATCTATAGTATAGATGTATATAGAGATAACTACCTCCCTCCAATTTTCAATGATTTTTTTTTCTTTTGAGTTATGTTTTTGATATTATTTATTTCAAATAATCTTCTTAATATAAGCTTATCATTTCTGCACGTTTTTTTTTCAATGGATTAGTTGCTCTTTGCCCAAATCTTTTCAATGGATTAGTTGCTCTTTGCCCAAATCCTTTCTTTCCAATATGATTGAACTTTACATAAAAAAGTTGTTTTAAGGGGGGGGGGGGGTTAATGCAACAATCTCGTAATCAATGTGCAAATGGCACTTAGAATCCGAATTTCGTTACGAAACTTGGCATGAGTAATCCTTGGTAAGTCTATTTTCCCATAATCGAACAAAAAGTTGAAAAAGTAATGGCTAACAGCTCAGCCGTTTAGTTGTGTTTTTTTTTAGCTATTCTTAGGGTAAATCTGTCTTAAATTATGTAGTAATCAACTTTTTGAAACATTTTTTTGCCTTAAATCATGTGAAATGAAACCAAAAACCATCTCTTAGATTTCTAGTACCAGCAAATACCGGCTACAACCATTTAAAAATGTTTTGGAACGGCAAGGAGTATTATGTGGAGATAAGTTTCGTGATGGATTTGCCCTGAAAATAGCAAAAAAAACGGCTATATGACTGAGCCGTCAGCCTTAAGCCTTTACTATTCTAACTTTTTTTAGATGTTGGGAAAATAGACCTATCAAGGATTACTCATGCCAAGTTTCATTACGAAATTCGGATTCTAAGTGCCATTTGCACATTGATTACGAGATGGTTGCATTAACCCCCCGCCCCCCCCCCCCCCTTCCCTTTATTAATTGAAACATGGAGTTTCTTACCATCTTTGCATTTCAACAGATTTGGAGCAATAACAATCCCAATATTGTCATAGGTCATCAAATTGATAGAACACTTCTCAACTAAAATTGTTAAGACTTAGCCTTAAGATGTAGGGGGCGGTGTGGGTGTATCCTTATATATAAAGTATTAAGGTATTTTTGTTTGTAGCTAAATATCTCGGAAACTGCTGGTCTGAATTTATTGTACTTTTAAGGGAAGCTTAATAAATATCTTTTGTTGGTTTTAGTCTATTTTTCTGACCATATCTGTCCTTCCTTAGAGGTTAGGGGTGAAGCAACTAGTTTCTTTGTCAAAATTAAAATTGTCAAGAAATGGCACTAATATCAAGATTTAAAAGCTACATGTTTATTAAGTGATAAAAAAAACTTATGCAGGTACATGATTATATATTGCTCCATTTTATTAAAAGATTTTATGTGTTCATAGAAATGATTACCTAATCTTCTAAGAAATTGCATGAGAAAGCTAAGATTGTCTCTATGTTGAACTGGCATTTTTTCTAAGGTTTCTTTGATATGATCCAGCTGAATCTCTTCATTTTGAATGTTTTCTATGTTTAACCATTCTAATTAAATATAAGTAGGTAATTTAAGATATGTAAAGTAATCGATTTGAAGAATGTATTTTCTAAATAATTGAAAGGAGTAAAAATAAAGGAAAGGAAGATTAGAATGTGACTATATATATATATATATAACGGGAAAATATTGAATAGGGACCATGCTGACCGGAGATACATGGATTAGCAACTTCCATCTGTGAACTCCAGCTTTTATATTGGATTATTGGCTTCTGTAAAATGTATAAAAAAGAAACCTAGTACATAGTCTAAATAAGCTAGAAATCACCTTTTAACCAGAATCTTACCTTTAGCTAACTCTTTTGTAAGTAATGGATCAGGAAGATCTCTTAAATAGCTCTAGAACAGAAAGTCAATTTTAGAGAAAAACTTGTCTGATATTTATATGTTCACTATAATATGACAATAAAATTAAAATCAACCAATTTTTTGCTGTTTTGGTTTTTCAAATATTCACAGTTTTAATACATTTTTGATTTACCTTTATGATTGCACTGGCTACATGAGGATCCTTTAGTTTTATCTTTTCTTGTGGTAGTCCTGAATCAAGCTGAGCCTTTACCTGCAAGTAAATCGTCAATCAAAATGAGGGACATTATTTGTAAGCCTCAAAAATCACATATTTGGTTTATTTCCAAATCATGTATGAACTTTTGATTTCATAAAAAAAATCTACTTTTTTCAAACAATGGCGGTGTACTACATTAATTTTTCGTCTATTGTTCTTTCTCTTTAGATCCCTCCATTTTTATTAGTTAATGTGAAAATAATAAACTATTATCAAGATCACCTTTTTCAAAGTGAGTGCACTAGGACCAACTCTAAATATGCCTTGTTCTTCAAGATTTTCCTTAAATAACAACTCTGACAAATTTTTTTATGATAAGTCAAATATGATCCAATTCCATAAAACGAACAAAGAATTGTTTGTAGTGTATAATGTCACTCTGAAAAAAATTATTATGAAAATTTATCTATATTGGTGACTAAAATGATAAACTATTCTTCTGTACTAAAATATGTAAACTTTCTATCCATAATGTTTTCAAATTGTTCCAATTCTAAGTTATTAGTATTTCAATGATAGGATTGATAGAAAGTAATATATTCTCAGAGATTTTATTTGCTAATTCTTACTAAAGATTTTGTTACTGTTATTTGACCTATTGCTGATGCTGTTCTCGCCACTATTGAACAAAATTGTTCTAGTTACAAAATTCACAAATCGCTGATTACCTCTAAAACAGCTACTCCACACACTATTGGCTTGGCAATTCTAGTCTGTAATAAAACATTGTTAAATAATGGATTATATGCGCCATTTTTTTGTATTATTTAATTTACCTCTCAACTCAATGTGTAACATGTGACAGCTGTTAATTAAAACATATGACTTTTCTATAATTTGGGTCTGTCCGTCCGTCCGAGATAGTTAGCTTTTATTCGTTATTTTAGGCATGTTAGAATTGTCCTATCGATTTCAAACTTTGCATGGTGATTCCTGTAGTAGTTAGGTACGATTTAGAAAGCGTAGAAACTCTATAATCGTTACCAGAATGCCCGTACGTCCAGTTTAAACATATTGATTTTTTAACTTTATTAATAAAAAATTTTCATGTGATAAAATCATCCGATTAATGTGATTTTTTGATTTCTGATTCCTATTACAATAAGGTACAATATTATGAGCGAAGCATCTCTATAATCAAGTATTAAAAATGTCATTATGTCCTTAAACAGAATTCTGTATTTAAGAAGTTTTGCAACAAATTTACGTATAATTTTGTCAAACCTTATATGTTCATATTTTGTATATTCAGTTCTGACACTCAACAAAAGTTAATGTTCGTCTATCATATCGTTTCAGAGCTTCGCTTTTATGGATGTTGTCATCCTTGATAGTGAAGATTTCACTTATGAATGAGCTTTAACTCTCATTCCTGTTTATAATTCATTGCTATTGTGAAATATTGCTATAAAAATATATTAATAACATTAGCTTACTTGATCTCTTTCTAGATGTACTCTCAGGTCTTCACCAAAGACTGGTCTCACTTTTATATTTTCCATTAATGTAAATACTTTATGATGAGACTCCTGTAATATAGCTTGCACTTCAGCTGACCAATTCTGTAGGAAAAACAAAAACTTGTCATATAAATTGTCATAGATTGTTAAGTTTTTTTTTTTAATTCACATGGGCTAATCTAGTGTTTCTTAAATAATTACCTCGATGACATTTACATACTGAACAAGATTTTCTGCCAAGTCTTTTTCTGAACTAAAAATATGTATAAGCTTAAATGATTGACATGTTCATGTTCTAAAAGAGCTTTTCTATCTACCTTATTACATTGTACATGTTGAAACCAAGTTTATCTTCAGTTATTGCTAGGGCTGTTGCACATTGATCTAATTCAGCCTGCAAGCAATAAATAGTGAGAGTTTTACATGTTTGGTCATTAAACAAAATGACCTCCAAAGTTATTCTTTTATTAACCGTGTTAGGTTTGTATAATACCAAGATTGTTTTTTTTTCATATTTTTTTTTTTAATAGAACTACATGGAACTCCATATATTATAATTATTTTATTTAAAAAAACATATAAAGGGTATAGAAGCTTGCTCAATAATCCGTAAAATTGTGAGCAAGCTTCCAGTCAAATGCGCTTATCTTTTATATATCTTTTAAATATGCCTTCAATTATACTATGAGTTTGGTCAACATTAAGAACAGCTATACTTAATGAGCGCATTTGACAGGAAGGTTGCACACAATTTTACGGATTATTGTGTAAGCTACTATTCCCTTTAATTAACCTGCAGTTCGTCTACTCTTATTTTATGTTTTTCATAAAATTCTGGATCATATTTAGTTCTTTCACATCTTCTATTTTCATTTGATAATCTATTCTGTAATATTGGATTAATCATTGTTTTTCCAAGATATTTTCAGCACTGAACATTTATTTGGTATTTCATATATCTTATTAGTGGTTTTGCCCCTAGCCTCTTGAAAGTTAATAATTTTTTTGAGGTGTTATTTTTTTCTTTTTTCCATCCTACTTCATATGGGGTCGGTGCCCCTCAACCTCCCCTTTTGATAACAATCTAAACACATGTCTGAATATAAATTGTAGAACGATTATTCAGCCGTTCATGAGGTCTTACTGGACTTAAAAACAACCTATTAGTAAATGATAGAATACCTCTAAGTTTGATATCTCTCTTGATTGTTTCTTGTAAGTGTTTTTCTCTGTATCAATAAGGGAAAATTCCTAAGAATTTTTTGGGATTATGGTAGGATTTTAAAAAAGAATGAAGGCAATTTGTAAAAGAAATATTTCTTGTATGTACAGCTTGTTATCAAATTTATATTATTACTTACATTTGTCTCCATTTTCCTATTTGATAAGTCATCATATTTTTTTCCTATTCTTAATCGCTGATTTGAGCCCTAGCCCTGCGGGGCTGCCCAGTACCCAATACAACCTACACTGACCCGAAGTAACAAACAAGCAAATGGAAAACAAACCTCCTTATTTTCAATTTATTTCAAAGTAAGGGATTTGGTTGGGTTGGATATATATCAGTGTTCACTAGGGTACTTAAAGTGAAAGTCCCTAGACCTATAATATGAAAGACAAAAGTGCTAATAAGTAATATGATGACTTTCTTTATTATTCCATTTTCCACTAGTTGTACAATCTTTTCATCTCTATTTTTCTGTAATAAAAAAACTGCAAGTAGATTTTCTTAAATAATTTGGAAGATTTTTAGCGCATTAAAGGGGGGGGGGGTTAATGCAACCATCTCATAATCAATGAGTAAATGGCACTTAGAATTCGAATTTCCATCTAAAATTTTGTATGAGTAATCCTTTGTAGGTCTATTTTCCCTAAATAGCCAAATATAATACTTAGGATTCCTCCAAGAAAAATTTACATTTTTATCTGCTTTCTTGTTCTACATTGTTTACCTTAGACTTTTCAATATCATGTTTAAGATCATGAATAATATTTAGCATCCCGCCCACAGCATTTTCCCCATCCTCGCGCATAAATTCTACTGGACTATCTGAAATTAATTTTTAAAGATTAAATAAGCCTTATTACATACTAGCGCCGGTTCTCATAGCATCTATGGGCTCTGAATTCGATGGGGGGAAGAAGGAGGTCAAAAAGTAGCAGAAAACCATCCCGGGACCTATATAAAGTTTTTCTAAAACTTGAAATCAGTCTGCTTGTTTATAAGATCTTAACAGACAATCAAAAGCCTTCCTTTTTCTAAATATAGGATTACTTAAATTACCTTTTTCAGTGAATAAAGACTGAAGCTTGTCTGAAATTCCACCTGGCTTTGGACAATAACCTTCCTAGTACAAAGCATTTTAGTCGTATAAGCTAATCTTTCTATAAAAGTAATAGGATTTCAGTCTGTTTTTCTTGTCTGTACCGAAGGATCCCACTAATCGCTGAACTGATATGGGTATCATTTATAATGTAGCTTCACATAAGTCCCGAGAAGGTGTACAACTATTTAAGGAGAGGGTGCCATCAACCTCTTAAGAGATATCATCCTCCCCTCCAAAAAAAAAAAAAAATACTTTTATACCTAACTAAAATAACTATTTAACTTCCCTTCACCTCAAGTGCCGTAAGGAGCCACAAGGGGCAAAGCCGCAAGAAAATGTAAAAAAGGAATGGAAGCAAATAATGACATCTTTGCTGTGGCTAATTTTTTTTACCTTTTACTTTTTTTATATTTCCTAACCTTGATAAGTTTAACAGCAGCTTTGCAATTTCTTCTCATTCTTGCTACTTTAGTCCAAGCTTCTGAAATGATAGTTTATATCTACATGGATATATTATTTATTACTTGGCTGTAATACCAGATTTTCATGTTTTCTAATAAAATGAAATTCACATGAATATATTTGTGTTTGAAAATTACCTTCATATTCTGGATTATTGGGGAAATTCACCATGTTCAAGCTAAAAATTAAATGGCTAAATCCTGTTAGAATTGGCAGAATAATAAAATAGAAATTGTTTGTTTTTTTCTAGGCCCATAAAAAATCTACAGATAGCAACAGGTTCTGATCTGTACGCTGCAATAATATCTGGCGGCTTAAACGGCCTTTTGTTTACATTTGACACTTTTCCCAAAGAAAGATAAAATATTATTGTTATTCGGTTATATAAAAGTAACTAATGCTTCACTAGCAGTTGCGCTCCTAGAATAAAGGGGCTCTGAATTAGACGGGATAGGAAAGTGCAGAAAAATAGCAGAAACTAATGCTAAGCTTCCCATTAATGGTGAACTCAATCGGTTCAGAAATATCAAAATCATAAGCTACGGACAAAAAAACTCATTTTTATAATAGGATTGTTAAGTTACCTTTCTGGAGTAATATTCAGGGTTATTTTGCTTTTACTTTTTGCTCTTCTCATTTCTAATCATATCAAGTATCTGAAGAAGAAAAATATTTCAATATTGTTAAGACTGTTGGCATGAAACTAAAATATCATTTTAAATATTTGATTTGATAATATTTGGAAAATTGATTTTGTTTTTGATAAGACAGCTTCCTTTCAAATATTTATAATCCTTATACTAAAGTAACAGAAAGTTTGTTTGTCTGTGTGTCTGTACCGAAGGATCTCGCTAAGCGCTGAACCGATCGGGTTCTCCTTAACAGTGTAGATTCTCATGGGTCCCGGGAAGGTTTATAACTATTTTGGGGGTACCACCACCCTCCCAAGAGAAATGACAAAAAAGTAGAAATTTTTTTAATATATAGGAGACTTCAACATAACATAAAGAGGTATCGTACGTAAAGAATTATCGTAGAGACTTTAACAAACAAAAACATTTAAAGTGCCACTAGAGGCCTCTAGGGGCGTAGCCGCTAGTATTACATATTGTACTTTGACGAGTATTGTTTGGTACCTCATAATATTATTTTTTTCTGTCTAAATAAGATACATATAGACTTAGCTTCAAGTTGATCATCAACTCAGTAGTATAATGTACCCCTCAAAAATTGGTAGTTTAGTGGTGATTTTTATTTGGAGGGGGGGGGGGGGGTAAAATACATCTATCAAAAAAATTGTAAGTCTTGCGGGTTACTATCCCTGCGACTACTTAGAATCTTCTCTATAATTCAGAGATTAGCCAGATCTTAGGCATATAATCTCATTAAGTGGGTAAACAAAAGGCCAATTAAGACTTCACTTTAAATCAGGGTTGGCATAAAAAAAAACCAAGTTGGGTTTTATTGGGTTTTTTAACTCAAAAAAAACCAACAAAAACCCGGTTTTTAAAAAAAATGTAACCTTTGTCGATAATGTTAATTCTATTTTGACTCCTAAGGAGTACTATTTTCAAACAACTAATACCTAGAAATTATAAAAACATTTTATTTTAACTATTGTATAACTGCATTTTAACTGCTTATTTTTTATAAGTAACGGAATGTCTGTCTATATGTACCAAATTAACTCCCTAACCACTGAACCGATATGGTTCTCAATTACAATTAGCTTCTCACGGGTCCGTTGAAGATTTTTAACTACTCTAGGGGGATGGTACCACCACCCTCTAAAAATAAATTGCCCATAGAAAAAATACCCCGCCAAAAAAAAATACGAGCGATTACGCCCATAGGGCTTCTAGGGGCACTTGAGGAGGGAGGAGTTGAATTCGGTAACCCAATTAAGATTAAAAAGAAAAATATTTTTTTGAGAGGTGAGGAATATTTTTTTTTGGGGGGGGGGGGAGATTTCTCTTAGGAAGGTGGTGGTACCCTCCTGGACCTATGTAAAGCTACCCTGTACAGGAGGACTATACCGATTCAGCGGTTAGCGAGATCATTACAGACATCCTTTTACTTTATAATAAGGATTTAACCTTTTATCTTAAAATCCCTAGGTAATAATCTTTAGAAAACAAAAAAAAACAAAAAAACGGATTTTATTAATAAAACCCACTGGGTTGGGTTATTTAAAAAAAAACCCGGGTTTTTACCAACCCTGCTTTAAATTACTGTTACCACTAATAGGAGACCAATAGTAAATATTTTTTTTTAGCCCTGTAAGCTTAGGATTAAGAGGCCAAACATTTTTTTGTATGTCATTTGCAAGCGTAGTCGTAAAAATGAGTTATACAACTCCTTCCCGATTTGTAGTTCATTTTGTGACGTTTACCCAATTTTTAGGATGTACAGAGACGCATCAGGAAGGGAGAGACTGGAATTGTCGTCTTTGCTGGTGACGTCACACCTGTAGGTAAGTAAAAAAAACAGCATTAAAGTTGTAATAATATACTAACAAGCTTAACAGTTTACATTTCTCAAGTTATGAACGATTTTTAAGATGAAAAGAGTGGTTTCCTCAAAGTGACTAGTCGTATACAAAAAAAACCTCCCCATATTTTGAATTAAAAATTGAGGGGGTATTGTTTTTTTCTGTGTTTGTGTTAGGTCGGGCTAGGTTAGGTTTTATTGGGTACAGGGTGTAGCCAGGTACGATTTGTGCACCGCAAGGATAAGGCAGAAGTATTAAAAATGTCATCCCACACTTTGGAAGAGCACTATGATATATAATGTTTTCAAATCATGATTTAATACCTACTGATTATTTAGATGTTATGGTCCACATGCCCGGAGTTTGCGAGAACAAGCAGATGCCATACGTGTACACTCCTTCCAGAACAGTAAGTCTTATATTTTTACAGGGGTGAATATTCTGCACAAGATTCATTTTTCCCCCTGCTGCAAATTTTTTTATCCCCCTAGGTTTTTACACTAAGGAGGGGGGGATGAATGGAAAATATTTTAAGAACTTTTAATTTTATTTCCATTTTACAGAGAATTTTTACCAGGTATTTTTCAAAATTTACATGACTTGGAAATCTTAACTAATTAAAAATCCTTTAGGAAGGTGAATTTTTAGACCAACCATTACCTATTCAGCCCGCGCACACCTTAAAATTTTTCCAGGACTGTCATGGTGAACACTCTTGTATATTATTACGATAACTACACTTGTCAAAAATAAAACAGGACTGCGAGAAATAAAAGTAACCTTTGAGAAAAATATAATGGGATTGGTTTTATGTTTCATCTAAAGCAAAATTACAGTTTTTCCAATAAAGCCTGTGTTTTAGGATCTCGGAGCTGCTATGGGAGTGAAGCGTGGAGTTCTCATGATGTTGGTCAGAAAGCACGACGATTATTCGGTAAGTATACAAGGACACATGGTTGTTGTTTTGACAAGTGTGCACTGATTGTATATTGTATATTATAAATACAGCCTAATGTCCCTATCTCCCTGGATTTTTGTAATTTTCGTCTCGTTTTCAAGACGACATTTCTCACATTCATTTTAAAGATTTTGGTTACAAAATTAGAAGAAAAAAACAAGAAACTTAGATTTGAAAGTTGCAAGTTGAAATGGACGCACAGACATTTTTGTTGTGCTTCAAGTGTAGCTTTACAACAAATTATCGGAAAACGCAATATGAACAATTTTCCAATAAGGTGGGGGGGGGGGTTAATGCAACCATCTCGTAATCAATGTATAAATGGCACTTAGAATTCAAATTTTGATCTAAAATTCTGCATGAGTAATCCTTGGTAGGTCTATTTTCCCTAAATCGAACAAAAAGTTGAAAAAGTAACGGCTAACGGCTATTTTTAGGGCAAATCTGTCATAAATTACGTAGGAATCAACTTTTTGAAACATATTTTTGCTTTAAATCATGTGAAATGATACAAAAACAACATTTTCAGATTTCTAGTACCAGCAACTACCGGCTAGAACCGTTTGAAAACATTTTGGAGCAGAAAATAGTATCATGTGGAGATAGGTTTCGTGATGATTTGCTTTGAAAATAGCCCAAAAAATGGTTAAACTGCTGAGCCGCCAGCTGTTAGCCTTTATTTTTCCAACTTTTTGTTCGATTTAGGGAAAATAGACCTACCAAGGATTACTCATGCAGAATTTTAGATCAAAATTCGAATTCTAAGTGCCATTTATACATTGATTACGAGATGGTTGCATTAAACCCCCCCCCCCCCCCTATTTACTATACCAACTTTAATATAAAACAATGACTAAATTAACTCGATCGTACTAAAGTTTTGACATTCTTACATAATACACACCGACCCTCATTGCCGAAAAGCTTCACTTTAAAAGTTGCCAACATCATTGAAATTAAATATTAAAAATTATAAAATATTTTTTTCAGGATTTGTACGATGAAGTTGCTAAGGAGATCGCTGCTCTAGATATCGAAATCTAATCTCATCAAAATCACCATCCATCATACTATATATAGTCACCATGTAATGAGATTCAGCACTGTTAAAGTCGTCCTATTAAGGGTTGATATATATATAAAGAGGATCTCTATATTATTGTTCATGAAAGAATTTCAATCTTTATGTAATAAAATATTTTTTTTTCTTAAGAATATTAGCTTGGTATTTGTACAGATAGATTTGAAATTCTGAAATAATGTATACCTATTGTTATTCATAATGTATATTTTTGCATTTTTTAGAAGTGAATAAATTTTTTTTCTAAAAATTTTTTAATTGTTGTGTAATGTGTACTATTAGCTACTTTACAAATAACATAATGTATGTTCTTACCTGTGGTATCGTATCATTATAATAGTAAGCTGTTTTTGTCTATAGCAAGGTTCTCGATAACCGCTGAGCCGATATGGTTCCCCTTTACAGTGAAGCTTCTCATAGGTCACGGGATGGTTTTAGGATTTTTAAAGTTTGGGTATGGTACCTATGGTTTTTGGCTATTTTTCTGCCTTTTTATAAACCCTACGAATATAGAGCTTCTAGATGATGGGGGTCGAAGCCCCTAGTTGCCTTTATAATAAAGATGGGGATGTCTGTGTGCTTCATTCATGCATAACTTGGTGGGCAGACATCCTGTTACTTAAGATTCACATGATCTCAATCCAAAGCAACCAAAATTTCTATTTATTACAAGTTTTACCCCTTTTTTTCATTTAGGGTTGACCCATTAGTTCCAGAAAGCGAATTAATATTTGTTTGTTTCTGTCTCTTAAGATCTCGCAAATAGTTATAATATAATTATATAACTTTTAGGGAATGTTATGAAGATTTTATGCTTAAACGCTATCCCATAGAAAGAGCAAGATTTTTTTATTTATTTAACATTGTCTTAGTGTAAAGTAAATAATGTAATAGTAAATAGTTGAATTTAACCCATATAACTAAATACCTAGTTGTAAGAAAATTAACATTAGTCTATTTGCATTTCTTCACAAGTAAAAGGAAAGTAAAATTGTTTGTAAACTATTTTGATTTTTAAAGCAAAATATTAGTCAAAAATGTGGGTGCTTTCCCTCAAGTGCCTAGCGAGCACAGAACTCTTTCCCACCCTTTATTCTAGAATTATTATATTAAAGATAAGAAAAGTTCTTTTCTTTATACCTTAATAGACTTGCTAAAAATTGAATTCCTTTGAGCACAGCCATTTAAGAGATAATGTAAAACACATGTAGCATAATGAATATAGAATATGCGTGGATAGATATGTCGCTAATATGGACATCATCTATTGGCCAGCTCGTTCATCCAGTAGGAAGGGATGTGGCATCGTTATTTTAGCCAGCTGCGAAAATCACTATTAGAGTACATTAAAATCTGGTGCAACATCCAAGCATTAATATATCGATTTGTAGCATAGATCATCAACTACTATTGGAAATAAGTTTCTTAGCTATCATTTATATCCTACATTTCTGCTTTAACTCATCCATCTCTCCCTTTCTAGATAAAAATATACCCCCCCCCCCCCCTTCCAAGAAAAGAGCCCCAAGCCCCTCCTTTTTCCATCAATATTAGAATATATGGTCTCGTCCCCTCACCCGTAATTTTCGGGTCGTTAAAACAAATTTAATTCTGTGTTTGCTTAAGGAAAAGGTTAATGTGTTTTAATACCTACCCTGCCTATAATGGTGTGCATAGAAAACTGCTAAAATTGGCGAATTTTAGATGAAAAATTATTTTAAATATAGCTTTTTTCAAATTGACCATGTACAAGTAATGTTTCTCACTGATTTCTAATTTTAAAAAGTTGTAGGATGTCGGTGTGTATGTCCTAAGTAGAGCTTTCAAAACGATAAAACAAATGTATCTTTACAGGGAAGCTTTATATTGGGTTTCTTATTCCTTGCTCACCTTATTTTTATCTTATTTTCTGAATGCCATACAACTTTGTACATACAAATCTTATTCATAATTTCAATTATTTTTGCTTGATCATAGGGTCACTCATCCCCCCTCCTTCATTTGTACCTAACCTAAAATTACTCGGAGTCCCTGCTCTAATTTTACGGCCATTTTGTGTGAGTCGATTTTTGGCGCATTTTTCAAAAGAAAAATCTTAGCACAATATCTAGAAGCAGTATGTCCTAGGTTTGATAAACTTTTACAAATGGTTGTGGGTAATATGTGATTTTCTCAGCTTCCACTAATGATAGATGTCAAAAAATATATTCAAGGGCTAATAAATAACAAAAATTTCAATAAATTGTCAGTTTATTTGTTTCCTTCTAATATTAGATTGTTTAAATGCATAAAGCTTCCCTTTTTATGAATCTTGTCAACAATTTAAAAATCGAGTTTCCTTACACAATTGGCAGTTAACTAAAACAGCTCTAATAAGGTTTGCCTGCTAAATATACATAACATATATTTATATATAAATACACCAATTTTAATTTTAAACATGCTAAATGTGTTCTATAGACCCTAGTTTCCCTCTCACATAATCAGCTTTATAAAGATTAAGTTGAATTTTGGATTTTTGTCAGTCTGTTTGTTCACTAAGTTCTCGTGAACAGATGGACGGAGCATTCATTAATAGAGCTATTTTGGTCAAAATGTATGTACAATTGTCTAAATTTCTTGAAATCTTATGTTTTTGATCTGACGATTAATAACATTTTCGTCCTTACTTTCTGCTTTGTTTTAAAATAATTTGTATATCATTTATTTTGATACTTTAACACTTCATACCAAAATAATATATAATTTACTTAAACTTATCACCTTACTTTTAAATTACTTCACTTAAAAAGAGTGATTTTAAATATATAGAATTTTTATTTCGATATAATTTTTCGACATTCTTACCAAACAAACTTTATATCAGGGCAAGATGGCTAAAATTTGTGCATTTCTGCTGTTTGATAGATAGTTTCAGCGAAGGCTGAGAACGGCTTTAACTAAGGCACAACGGCTGATCCTGACATCGACAAAGAGCTGCTGCTAATAAATTTAATTTTACCGGATGCGACTTGACCTAAGCAACACCGGTAAACTGCTACTTTAGACTTTTTAACCTGAACTACTAGAAATGGTGCTGGTGCTAGTGCAAAACTCAGTTACATAAAAAATATTTCTTTTAGTTTAAATTTAAAGATTTTTAATGTTCAAAATATAATTTTCCCCTTGTTTTATCAAACACATAGATTAGCAGTTACAAAATTTATAACATAAATATTCAAATGATAATTAGGAAGTTAAATATATTTGAATATGCAGGGATAAAGAAAAAAAAAATAAATGAAAATTGTACTCTGGTTAAAATATTTTCATTAGGGATTTAGAGTCTGAGAAAAAAATAGTACAATTTTTGACATCTTTTGTGTTTTTGACAAGATTTTAAAGACAATAACTACCAGTCTTTAACTAGGGGGATTCTCTCTAGAAATGGATATAGGAAATACTAAGATATATTAAAGGGGAAAATTTGTCGTCAATTTAGCTTGCTAATATAGACCTCATTTATTGGTCAGTTCGTAGTAGGTTGGGAGTGGATGTGGAGGTATCGTTACTTTAGTCAGCTGCGAGTATAACTTTATCAAAGTACAAGAAAATCTGGTGCAACATCCAAGTAATAATATATCAATTACGCAAGATTAGCAGACTTGCAAAGGGCTCCCCCATCCCTATAACCCTGAAAACAATAAATATGTCATTAAAATTTTGAGAAACCCAAATGATTTGGTTTTAAATATGATTTTAATTAATGTTTTATTTATAAGTTAGGGAGCGAAGCTTCTTTATTATTAGTTGATGTGGGCCAACCCAAAAAGGAATTTTTGTAAATAGAGGGAGAGGATATTGGACTGTAAATCATACTTGTACCCAAAATTTTATAAACATAGCCTATATTTACTAAATCTTAATGGCTAGTTTAAACTAGCAGTGTTTAAACTTTTCAACAGAATAAACATCAAAGAAGTAATTTTGTTTCCAGTATGGCTTCGAAATTTTTGCTGGATTAGAACCGGTTCATAGCTATACTGAAAAATCATGTTTAGCATTGTATTGCAGACAATATTCCACGATTATTTATATAAAAATCATAAAATTAAACTAAGGGGCCGAGTGTCCAGGCTAACCAAACTTGTTTTAATCTTATAATTTTTTATATTAATATCCGCGGAAAGCTGTCTATAATACGATGCGATAAATAACTATTATGATTGTTTGGATGAATAAATGTAGATAAAAAAAAAGCACAAAAGTTGACAGGATATTTCTTTGAGACTTTTTTTTACGTATTTGTTTATTCTTGTAAATCAATGTTTTCTGGTTTCCTTGTAAAAATGATATAAAATGATATTATTAAGTTGTAATTAACAACTCATCAAATGTATAACAGACAAACCAACGTACATATTTATGGAGTAGCATGAGAGCAATGTTCATAGATGATAATTTACAATCCTAAGAAAATCGTTTCAGAAAGTGTCTAATGATAGGAAATATAGTAAGATCAAATGCCCCTTCAAAAGTATTACCCCTAATGCAACTCCCTTGGACAAAATTGCTGTTTAAAAATCTAGCTTTACGGGTAGGTTTTCTTCAATAAAAAGTTTAGAAATTTTGCCTTTTTTTGGGTTGTTTTATGGGTGAGCCTCATTAAAAATTCAGCTAAGAATTCAACAAGTCTACCTTTCCAATTTTATGTAAGCCAAATCCTTAAAAATAATATTTCTTGTTTAAAAATGGATATCCGGAAATATGAACCTCAACATCAGAGTATAGAATACCTTACAATAAAAATTTCTGCGAGTAAAAAAGTAGAAAACATTTAAAAAATATAATGTCTTTTAATGCTAAAACTTATTTTTTTCTCCAGGAACAATTTTCAAGATATTTTTTATAAATCTACTGGCTACGCTCTTAGCCTCGACGAATGGATTCATTGTGATTAGCCTAAAAAATAAAACATGACCCATCCAATAATTTTTGAGAGATAATTTGCTTCAAACATGAAAAAAATAGCCTTATTACAAGCTATGCAATGCGTGTCTATTATTACAATGTAATGGATATGGAATAATCGTGGATATATTGACATGGGAAAATTTGTCGTTTATTGGTCAGTTCGTTCATCCAGTAGACGGGGAGGGAATGATGTAAAGAAGGTGGATGGGGGGAATCATTAGTTTAGCCGGCTGCGAGCAACACTTTATTGCAGTAAATCCAAGTAATAATATATCGATTTTATAATGTAGGATATCGACTTTTTTAAGGATTGAGTTTTTGTTACAATTTAGATATTATTAATAGTTTTAAAATGTCTTTGTTTCCCATTTACTATTTGTCTTCTTAAATATTATTTAGATATTATAGGGTGACACAAATAGTGGAACAAAACGGAAATAGATTAAGGCCCAAGGGTGCTGTAGTTATTATAACAGGATAGCAAGTAATTTAAGATTTAATAACTTGGTATCTAAATTAAATGCAAAAAAATGCAAACAAAATTTCGTTTTTTATTTTATATACATTTTAAAAATAATTTTGAAAATGTATCTAAATTATGAAAAAAGTGTAACACTTTAGAACACTAAAGTTTAATCTCCCACCCATAATTTTCTAGTAACATAGAAAAAATAGTATAGAATAAAACAATTCACAGAAAATCTTTTTGGAGACAGTCAAGTCTTATTTTTAACTGAATATTTTCAACAGTTCTTCTTTGTCAAATATTACACATTAATTGAACTTAATGATAAAATTCATTTAAATAAAAAAAAAATTTGTTCTTAAGCCATTACCTAAAGTATCTCTAGTAATCTTTCTAACAACCTATTCTGAGGCTAAGATTGTAAACAAATTAGTTTAGCAACTTTTGGCCATTCTATTTTACACATTCAGTGTTACCTATTGCTGAAAATAAAATATACCTGTATCTTTTCTTAATATATTTTTCTGTGTCAACCATTTATAATCCGAATTGGTTTGGGAAATCTTAGCCTAGATTTGCATTAATTAGTCAACATAATTATGATAACAGTTTCATTAGGACCGTTCTTTAACTGGTTAAGCCTGTAAAATAACAGTATAACTCAAGTCATATTTATATGTTGTTGAACTGTTACGCTGTTGCAATTAAAATCTATGGGACTGTTTCCCTATCTGTCAACCTAATGTTGTTTTAATATCTCTGTAGCTTGGTGGCGTTTACCTCGAGGCACATTATATATCCACGGACAAGGTACTACAACACTACTAAATTGCTAAATCTTAAAATATTTTCCAGTATGGCTTCGAAACCGATTAACATCTGCTGTATTAGAGCCGGTTCCAGCCATACTGAAAAATCATGTTTAGCATCGTATAACGTACAATTTTCCACGAATATTAAAATAAAAACCATAAAATTAATACGCGTTTTGTTAGCCTGTTCCTTTGCCCCCTTGGGGCTAACAAAACTGGTTTAGATCTTATCATTTTGATATCTACAGGAAGCTGTCTATATCCGATGCTATAAATAACTATCTAGAACCCTATGTTATAACTCTGGAATGGTTGATCCTCTGAAAGATTGGGTAGTTATATTTTTTCATACCATTTACCCATCCCTCGTTCCTGTAAATAAATTTAGCTAGGTTTAAGATTATTAAAACTTATTAAATATCATTTACAGAACTTAATCATTATATTTAGATTATTTACATATTTCATTGTGTATAGTTGTGTGATGTATAGTCCCTTTCTTCCTGTCTTGAGAGCATTATATGTATTTTGTATATTAGCTTTCAGTTCTTGTGTCACCCGTCTCGGAGCAAGACTTTGCTCTGCGACTCGGCACGAACCTAAAAGTGAATACTTGCTATTATATTTAATATTATTATTGTATGTTTAATTTGTCTTGAATTAATACACTTTATTAGAATATTTAGCTGTTTATTCTTACTATTATTACACGTCATTTTGGCGCAGTAGTGTAGTACGAATCTATAGCTCAGATTTTCTTTTGACTGTATTATTTCATTGTTTTGTTTTTATTCAGGATATTTTTGTGAGCGATGAAGGTGGACATTGCTCATTTCAGGAAGCTGTCTCCGGAGGAGAGGCTCGAGTACATCTTCGAGTCGATTGCCTCGTTGCAGGGTAATATAGCCTCGGTGCAGGGTGATATTGCCTCGTTGCAGGGTGATGTTCAGTCCAATGGGAATAAGCTGGATAATTTGACTGGGCGAATGACGCCACTGGAGACGAAGGTTCAGGAGTTGACGGATAATGTTGATACCAACAGTGCTGCGGTTACTGGACTAGCTACTCGTCTGGACGATTTAGAAGATCGCCTTAATAAGGTGGTGGTGCCTAGTGTTGATAATGATATCAAAACCGAGAATGTGACGGTTGTTGATGAGTTTATGACTGGCCAGCAGCGAATTTTGGATAGAATTGCCCAGCAGAATAGTTTGAATACCCAGCAGAATAGTTTGAATAACTCTATGCCTTGGCAGAGGACGGCTGGAGGATCTGTACCAGAGGAGAAGCCTAAATTGTTTGTTAGTGGTTCTCGAACTATTTTTGGTGGAATGCAAGATCATGAAGATAAGATCATAAAACTTTGGGAGTTGTCTAAGGTTGATGCTGTGGATAATATCTACAATGGAGTTCTCATGTGGTGGCCAGCTCTTTCTGAGGTTAAAGCGGAGGATTTTAATACGCTTCATTTCAATTTAATTCACTAAAACCTTATTCCATTTTCTACATGTTACGCGGCATTGTTTTGATTTATGCGCATTGTAAATAAACAACAACAAAACAAAATTAATGATAAAGAGTGAACGAAGCAACTCTAATACTGTGATAGTTTATTTGGATGGTTTATTTTGAATTATGAAAAGATAACATATTGTTTATTACCGTATATGAAGTTATGAGATTATGTTATAATAGAAATCAAAATAATTAATTTAGTTTTCGATTATGTTTTGTTGAAATTAGAAAAATTCATTTTTGTTTCAGACTGTTGGGGAGTCTAACAGAGATAAGAATAATAAAGAAGTGAAAATGGAATAACGAAATAGGAATACAATTTTGTAAAATTGCTATTGAAAGAATATTAATTTTAATTTAAAATTGAATCAAATTTGATAAAAATGTGAAATTAGATATTTGAAAAGTATTAAATTTTGATGAAAATGTGAAAAATTGTTTTAAAAGTTGAGTCAGTTATTGTGGTTTTAAGTATTTAATTTTAAAACAATTATATTGCGATTTAGTAATGTTGATTCAGCAAAATTTTTTATGAAGCTTAGAATTTCATGAAGCAAAATTGTTATAATGCATTAGAGATAATCGTGGAGTAGCCTCTCTCTATAAAGGTAGGGAGGGGTTGGCAGATATTTTGCGCTGTCTCTCGGAGTTGGTATGCGCAAGAATGGTGGAGCTGTCTCTCTTTTGAGGAGAAAGGGGGAGTGAACATATTTGCAAAGAAGTTTGCACTATCTCTCAGAGCTGGTATGCGCAAAATGGGGTGGTGTAGAGAGGTAGCTGCAATGATTAACAGGAGTGGGGCGTTCCATGCGCAGAAAGTTGAGCTGCACACAGAAGTTGAGCTGCGCAAGAAGGTGCTCTCAGGTATGGAGATATATAGTTAGTTGAGTTTCGACTTTCAAAAATTTCATACATAAAAGTAGTGTGCAGGAGATCAGTTATTAATCTGATAATAATAGTATTATTAGGTAATATTTTATTGAATTAAAAAAGAATTGAATTTATGGCATTCAGAAAGATTAATTTAGTTGCTTGGTGATTGATAATATTTGATTAATATTATATTTCTTAATACAATCTCTTTTATTAAATGTGTTGCAAGTTTATTTGTTCAGTGATAACATTTAAGTATGGCATCTAAAATAATTGTATTTTATTTTAGATTGGTCGGGAAGAGTATTTGTAGTGGTTGAGATATACTATTTATTTGATGGTGAGTTGTTAAGATTTTTTTTATGTTGTTAATATTTGATTACTATTATATATATTGCTGTTCGAAAATCAGTCTTGTAAACAATTAGTTATATATATTAATACCGATATTAATTCTTATTTAAAGTGATTTATCTACTAATTGGCATCTAAAATGTTTGTAATATTTTAGATTGGTCGGAGAGAAGTTTTGTTGATTGTGGATTGAGATATTTTGGACGTTTCTGTTGGAGGAGGAGTTTTGTTGATTGTGGATTGAGATATTTTGGACGTTTCTGTTGGAGGAGGAAATATTGTCGGTGAGTGATTTGTTTTATTCTGTTATTCTGTTATTCTGTTATTTTGTTGCAAAAAGATAGATAGTTATTTGATAGGAAAAATTGGATAGTTACAACCTCATAACTGCTGGTGTTGGTTAGATAGCTGTTTTCTAATTTTCATGAAGATTCTGAGATGGCGGCTGGAGCGGCTGAAGTCTACGTTCCAACGAAGATTGGTGGCATTGAAATCCTGGCCTTAGTTGACAGCGGTAATGCCCGTGGCTGCCTGATCTCTCAAGTGTTAGCTAGAAAACTTGAATGTACAATTGAAGAGACGGATTCGAAAGCAACAGGCGTGCAGGGTTCCAGCATCAAGATTGACGGTGTTGTTCGGAATGTTGAATTTCAGATTGGAGGCCACAGTTTTAAAGAAGATTGCTTTGTGATTTCTGGCATGACTGTACCTATGAATCTAGGCAGTCATTGGCTTAACAAAAATCACGTGAAGACGATATTCGGGAAAGATGGTAACAGGATTGAGATGCATGGAACCAGTGTGAATTTGGTAGCTAAACGAAAGATTGTAGTGAAGAATTTGGTTCATACGGTTCTGGAGAAAATGGAGAAGGCAAGAACTAAGAAACCTGAGATTAATGTAGCTGAGTTACAAGATCAAAAATGGATTTGTTCATTGAAAGATCGAATAGAAATTCCAGCATTAAGTACAGTTGTGGTAGAAGTTTCAACTAAGGGAAATATGCCTGAAGGACAGTTGTGTTATATAGCTCCTAGACAAGGTTACTGTAGCCGGAATAACCTGTTGATAAATGAAGGAATTACGGAGGTGGGCAAAAACGGTAAAATTATGACTAAAATTACGAATTTTGAAACTTTTAAGAAATCTGTTCCTGCTGGTACTTTGGTTGGAAATTTGTTCTTAGCGGAGAAGATAGCGATGTTGCAAGAGAATAGAGTTAAAGAAGATGTGTCAACAACATTAAAGAAGATTCGTTTTATTAAAGATAAATTGAAGTTGGATAAAGTTCCGTTTTTAAAAGATAACGTCTCTTTGAAAGGTAGAATAGTTGGTTTGTTTTTAAAGAATTTTAAGGCGTTATCGCTTGACCCTACGGATATTGGATCTTGTACTTTGGAGGAGTATGATATTCAGTTAGTTCCTGGAGCTCAACCTTTCAAAAATAGAATGATTAGACTTAATCCTCATCATGCAGAGAAACTAAAAGAACAGATTGATTTATGGTTGGAGACAGATGTAATAGAAGAATGTAATTCACCGTTTAATTCTGGGATCTTTGCTGTTAAGAAGAAAGTGGGAAACACTAACGAGGTGAAAGTCAGGTTTGTTCTGGACTATCGCTCGTTAAATGAGATAACTGAGAAGATATGCTATCCTTTGCCTAATATTGGTGAGTTATTTGACAAACTTGGAGGAAAGAAGATTTTTACGTCTATTGACCTTACTTCGGCGTATAATTCAATGCATTTAAAGGAATCTGTCAGGAAATATACAGCATTTTGTTCTAATGGACGGCAGTATTGCTTCAAGAGGCTACCGTTCGGATTGACCAATGCTCCAAGTGCGTTTGTAAAATTGATGGATAGAGTAATGGATTTGAGTCCTGAATTAAGAGCATTTTGTCTAGTTTACTTAGACGATGTTCTCGTGTATAGCATGAATGTGGAGGAACATCTGGAGCATCTGAATACACTACTACGAACCTTCTGTGAAGCAGGCCTCAAGATTAATCTTGGAAAATGTACATTGTTTGCAGAGGAAGTGAAATTTCTGGGTCATATTATAAATGCAGAAGGCATATTCATGGACAAAGCATACATTGAAAAAATTAAGAATTGGCCAGTACCTGAAACAGGTAAAGATATTCAAAGATTTACTGGTTTCATAAATTATTATGGTTCATATTTCAAGAATTTTTCTGATATTACGGCACCATTGAACAAATTCAGAAACAGTAGTAAAATAGAATGGGATGAAAAAAGTATGGAAGCTTTTACAAAGACTAGAGAATTGTTCTGTGAAGAAATAAGCAAATCATTTCCAGATTGGAGGATGGAGGCTGAACCATTTGTGTTGGATACAGATTGGTCATCTACAGCTATGTCTGCAGTGTTAAGTCAAAAACAAAATGGTCAAGAGAAAATGATATCGTGTTGGTCACGTGTTTGTTCAACTCATGAAGCCAATTATGCAGCGCATAAAGGAGAATTATGTGCATTAGTAAATGCTGTTGAAAGATTTGAATGTTATTTGAGACACAAGAAATTTATTGTTAGAACTGATTCAGCTGCACTGAAACATCTATCTACTTGGAGACAAAACGGATATTTTGTTGGCCTCACCATAAGGTGGATAAATTTTTTATCCACCTTCAGCTATGAGGTTGTACATAGGCAGGGCAAGATGCATACTAATGTTGATATATTGTCACGTACTACATTAGAGGATAGTAAAGATAGGATATCTAAATTATCGATGGACGAACAAGGAGAGTTAATATTGGATACTGTATATCAATTAGAAGATCCTAAATTATGTCTTATTGCAGGTATTGGAGCAGAGACGGCCAGTCAAATAGCGTCAAGATTGAAGGCGAGAGAATTCAGTCGTAGTCTGGAGAAGGATCCTGTTCTAGTGGAGGTGAGGAAATTTATTGTAAATAATGTCAAACCCACGTCCAGAGAATTGTCTCAAATGCCTTATCGTGGTAAACAAATATTAAAGTTTTTCGAACATTTGAGTTTTAAAGATGGTTTAATTATTTTGACTTCACCTATGCGGCTCCAGAAGGAATTTCAATTTATAGAACGGGTAGTGGTACCTATTGGAATGTACAATAAAGTTTTTTTGTTGGCTCATGCAGATGTTACAGCGGGACATAGGGGTTACCTGGAGACTTTGAGTAGGATTAACAGGCACTTTATTGTTCCCTATGTGTCTAAATATGTAGCTGCGGCAGTTGCAAATTGTGTCATTTGTTTGAATAGGCGTAAAAAACCGAAACATAATCATAATATAGAATTTTCACCTTTGGCTGGGGAGGCTATGGCAGAGTTGGCTATAGATGCGATAGGTCCTTTGAATGAGTGTGAATATAATGGAGTCATTTGTAAGCATATTTTAATAGTAGTTGACAGTTGTACTAGATATGTGTGGTTGTTTGCTATTGAAGATGTTAAAGCTGAAACAATTATTGAATGTTTGAAGTTTAATTTATTTTCTGTTTGGGGATTGTGCGAGAGAATCAGGACTGACAATGCACAAAGTTTTAAATCGAAAGTTTTTAGGGAAGTTTGTTTAAGGTTGGGTATTGAACAAATTTTTATCCCTCCCAGATCAGCTAATTCTAATTTTAGTGAAAGATACAACCAATCGGTGTATTCGTTTCTTAAGACTGATTTACGTTTTCAAGATGGAGATTGGGCTCATAAGCTACACAATTTTGTATGAACACTTCTTTTAATCGGAGGTTAGGATGTTCCCCGTTTTTCAAGTTTTTCCTACGAAACCCTAAACTTCCACTCGACGCATTTGATCCTTTAACACGCACAAAGATTAAATATATGAATTTTTCAGAGTTATTGGATTGCCTTGACAGAAATTGGAGAACTGGTCAAGAGAGGACTGAGAAGTATTTACAGGTAGAAAATACAGAAAGGATAGGTAGGCCGATAGCTATAAATTCCTATTGTTATATTTATTATGACGTCACAACGATTGGTGTAGCTCGTAAACTCTGCTCGTTATGGGTGGGTCCGTGTCTAGTGACAAAAGTAATTTCTGACAGTTTGTTTGAGGTTCAACCCCTAGAAAAGTGTAGATTGAAAGACAAAGGGGTTAGAATTGTGCCAAGGGATAAAATATATGTTATTGAGAGTACTTTGGACTTGACTCCAGATGAAAAGATTGACTTAGTGGTTACAGATGAATTCTTCTCTGTGGACAATGACTTGAAAATAAACTATGATTTTCCCAATACTTTAAGAAATTTATCTTGTTCAGGCGTTACTGAAGAGGGGAATAGTTGTGGCGCTAGTCCAGAGGTGGTTGGAAGGCGGAAGGATGGACAGGTAACACCAGATTTTTTGGAGGATTCTTTTTTGGGTGTTGGCTTGTCACAGCAAAGGTCAAATGTGTCTGAGGATAATGAAAATGTATCTAAGGATAATGAAAATTTAGATGATTTAGTTGAGGATCTTAGTGATACTTTGGAAAGTACTCATATTTCTGAAAATGTAGATACGAATGACAAAACTAAGTGTCTCAACCATGACACTTTGGTTGAGCTTGACTTCCGAATTAGCGGGAAGTTCACGAGATCAGTTGGCGAACATACAAACCCCCAATACCAGGAACCATCAAGTTTCAACAGCAGGTTTGAATATAGATTTATTGATGAAATTATTTCAAAGACCTGAAATTACAATATCAATTAGTTCATAATTCCAGTTATTTATAACCACGTAATCTTATTTGCTTTTTAGAATCATTTTTCTCTACGGTAAAAATCTTTGGAAACTTTGGCTTTAAAGGAAAATTATTTGGTTTAATAAATCATTGTTAAATGCAACAATAAGGCACATAAAAATTACTAAAACATATATTAATCATAATTAAGTTTCATGCTTAGCTGGCTAAAGCCTTTTTAAAACTACATATAATCGTCCTATACACCATTCTTCCTTATAAAATTAACAAATTCTACCTGAAGCTCTTATGGTTTCAAATCCCTGGTATACTAGGGTCGTTCACACACTATGAGACCAATGATAGGCCCAATTTTGTTCTCCGAAATCTTCACACACTCATGTCTCATTCAAAAGTGAAAAACGTGGGCGCATATAAACAATCCATGCTGCGTCACTTTATGAAGGGAAAGTCAAAAAAGACGACATTTGCGCTTTGTTTTAGAATTAATGATAAGGAATTTAATTTCGAACTTGATAAACACAAAGCTTCCTCGAAAAGAGGTTAAGACACACCCCCCGTTTGAAAGTCAAATTAACTTCCTTAACGAGATTCAAGGTTTTTTTTGCGCTGAGCACTAGCAACATTTCTCACTAAACTCAACTCACCATAATCACATGAGAATAGCCACATCCCGAAAAACATGACAATTTCTGCTCCTAACTAAATGAAACCCCGTGAAATGCATACACAATATTATACTCCTCACTAGGACTCATAATACCTCACATTTTAGGATAGAAGGATGGGGATTGGTTTGTACCATACAACATTCCATGCACATGACAATCACAAGATCACATACACAAATCCTAAAATGGATAATCCTATTAATCATGATGTTGTAAATATAACAACTTATACTAAATAATAATCATTTCATAATCAATAGGTAATAAATCATTATTAATAAATCAATAAGTACCTACGAAATCAGGTCGAAATGTAAACAAATAATGGTAAAATAAACCGAAATAAATCTTAGACAAGAAAATTAAGATTTATAGGTACTTAAAACTAAATTTGTTAAGCATCAAAAAGAGTAGTAAGAAAAAATATTTCAAAATCCTTGGGCAGAAAGTTTTTCAAACTTAATGAATAAGAACTGTACTATCTTAATCAACAATAAACTTTTTAATACTTAAAGAATAGCAAAATAATAATATCTTCGTTAGAATTCTCATCGGAATTATGAAAAAAATACCAATTTTTCTTTGTAAAAAATATGAGACTTTAAATATGAATTTTCAATCATTCCTTGATCTGAATAAAAATGTTTTACTTGATTGAAATTCATATATAATTTTAAAAAAATCTGCTAAAAAATACTTGATTTTTTTCTTAGAATAAATATCGAATCACGCAACCTCGACACATTTATTCCTTTTTGGTAAACTTTTCAGGTAAGTTTTATAATGAATTGTACTTTTGAAAAGAAATTAAACTCAATAAAATTAAATTTGAGCATATGAAATAGAATAAAAATTAATCGCATTTCGCTTGATTCTTATTTTAGGCATAAAAATAGGCATATGAAAAATGTGGCTATTTTACTAAAAAAAATCTCAATTTCCATAAAATAAGAATCAATTATTAATCATAATTTTTTATAACCGCTTTTATTTTAATATCTGCGATAAAAATGAAGGAAAGGTTAATTTAAAATATGCATAGTTTATCTTAAATTAATTCTGTGATATTCATATAAATAATAATCAATATCTTAATAATATCATACATCGTGTTCATTATTATAAATGCTTATCTCATAGAAAATAGAGTTTACATTTTTACACATGAACGAAAATATATATGTACCTAAGAAAATAATTGCTATAAATACTTTCTCAAGGTTTAAAATTGTCCGAAGTCGCTAGGTACATATATTACTACGAATCTCTGCTCTCGGAATGAAGAAAAATCTTTACGCGTGGATTATTAGGAATCCTTGCCTCCGGAGTGAAAGAAAAAAAACTTTATTTGCTTACAAATTAAAACAAATATCTTGATTTTTTTGCGATAATCTTTTTTAAAATAATATCAGAAATATTTTAAACATCATCATAATAATTTTACATGTTGTGTTCTTTACTTTAATGCATTATCTCATATGAGAATCTGAGAAATAACATTTTTTTTTAAGCAAACGTGAACCATGAAAAAAATACCTCGAAAAATAATTTTGAAAAATCTATTTTTCCCAATCTAAAAAATCTGCAAAAATCATTTGGTAGTTGATACACACAAACTTTTGCTTTTCAAAATCATACTTAAAGAAACAAAATCTTTTAAAATCTGCTTTAAAAGTCTAAACAGTTTTGTAGAATTTTTGCTTAGGTATGAACAATAAAATTAGTTGAATAATGAATACTTATTCTTTACAGAACCATTTTGGTTCCCTTCACAAGCCTAATATATAACTTGTAATATTCTTTCTTTAAAGATCATTTTCACATAAATAGTTTATGTTGTAGATTAGATATGTGTGGTTTGAAATTTTTCAATGACTTTCTGGCGGCAACACCCGCCATATTTCCACCCGCTATTTGCAGGCCTCTTACCCTGTGTCGGGCGGCAAGGTTGGCAGCAGCCAAGTCGATTCTTGATTCATGACAGCACCAGGGCAAGTAATAAAAGTGTGACTGTCATAAAACTTAGAATCATCTACCGGCTTTTGTCCGGCCGGAACCGAAACTCCCGTCGGCTCTTGTCCGGCCAGAACCGAATTTCTTATTGGCTCTTGCCCAGCTGGAACCGAAACTCCCGTCGGCTCTTGTCCAGCTGGAACCAAAACTCTGATCGGCTCTTGTCCAGCCGGAACCGAAACTCCCGTCGGCTCTTGTCCGGCTGGAACCGAATCATTCAGCGGCTCAATACCCGCCGTAACAATATTCTCAACGGCTACAGTATCGTTACCAATATCATCAGGAATAACTGCAGCACAACTAACATCATCAGAACCGGCTGCAACACAACCAATTTCAGCATCATCATTGTGAACGGCTACAGCCTCACCCGCCGTAGCAATGTTATCACCAGCTACGGCAGTATCTTTAACATCAGATTTGACTGCAACACAAACAACAGCGTCAACTGCAGAAATAACAGGTTTCTCAATAACAGCATCACAAGCAGAACCAACAGGTTCATCATTAACAGCTACGGCAGACCCAACCGGTTCATTATCAACAGCTACGGCGGTACCAACCGGCTCATTATCAACAGCTACGGCAGTACCAACCGGTTCATTATCAACAGCTACGGCAGTACCAACCGGCTCATTCTCAACAGCTACGGCAGTACCAACCGGTTCATTATTAACAGCTACGGCAGTACCAACCGGCTCATTATCAACAGCTACGGCAGTACCAACCGGTTCATTATCAACAGCTACGGCAGACCCAACCGGTTCATTATCAACAGCTACGGCGGTACCAACCGGCTCATTATCAACAGCTACGGCAGTACCAACCGGTTCATTATCAACAGCTACGGCGGTACCAACCGGCTCATTATCAACAGCTACGGCAGTACCAACCGGTTCATTATCAACAGCTACGGCAGTACCAACCGGCTCATTCTCAACAGCTACGGCAGTACCAACCGGTTCATTATTAACAGCTACGGCAGTACCAACCGGCTCATTATCAACAGCTACGGCAGTACCAACCGGTTCATTATCAACAGCTACGGCAGTACTAACCGGTTCATTATCAACAGCTACGGCAGTACCAACCGGCTCATTATCAACAGCTACGGCAGTACCAACCGGTTCATTATCAACAAAGAAGGTACAGGGGCTGGGTGCAGAACTTGACTTGTAGACTGTATTCACACCAGCACTAGCCTCATGGAGCAACCTA
The DNA here is from genome assembly GCF_053477335.1 of Acartia tonsa. Lineage (NCBI taxonomy): Eukaryota > Metazoa > Arthropoda > Copepoda > Calanoida > Acartiidae > Acartia > Acartia tonsa. Next base: position 47,691,422 of record NC_137261.1, on the reverse strand, counting down.
CGACTATAATAACTGTCGCAATTATTGGTGCCACAGACACCAAGCTTATCCGAGTTAGATGAACGACGTTCCATCTCTCTAAGCCTTCGGTATATATCACGTACTTCTTGGCGCAACTCCATGGAAATTTTAAGCACTCCCATGTCCATCCTCACCTTCTCAACGACGTCGAGGTTCCTGGCGACAGTGCTCGACCTCGCGTCGTCTGAATCATTGTCAAGCCAGTGCAGAATTTTCGTACACTGCTCCAACGACGCATAAACTTTAACTGCAACAGTTTTCTGTTCACTAGCTTCATACAAATCACGCTTGAACTTGCGCATCTCACTAGTCTCCACGGCAGATTTTAGACTTTTTATTAGGTCAGATTGGTCCTTGACCTCACTAAAAATGTCACGAATTGATTTTAAATTCACATTTTCACATGAACTAAAACTTTGGCAGGCTTTTAGATTTTCATAAAACACTTTTATCTGTTCGTCAAACACCTCTAGCCTTTCATTGCCAATAGCGATAGCTCGCTCAATTTTCTGCTTTTTAGTGAGCACCATATTGATTCACTAGGTAATTATTTCACAGAAAAATTGTCAATGTTTTTTTTTTGCATTAATACACTATATGCTATTGATTTATTGAAGAATGCTAACGCCTATTCTTCAGATTCTTTGAAGAATGCTAATGCCTATTCTTCAGAACCATTTGAAGTTGCTTGTGCAGCTCCTTCAACCATCAGGTTATTTGAAATTTGCTAATGCCTAAACTTCAACCTTCACTTCTTTGAAATTCGCTTGTGCAGCTCCTTCAAACTCCAATCATCCGAAATTGCTTGTGCAGCTCTTTCTTTTTTGCATCAATAATCTAGATGCTATTGATCTCTTGATGAATGCTAACGCCTATCCATCAGATACTTTGAAATTGCTTGTGCAGCTCCTTCAAACATCAGGCTATTGAAATTTGCTAATGCCTAAACTTCAAGTCCTTTGAAATTGTCTCAACCATGACACTTTGGTTGAGCTTGACTTCCGAATTAGCGGGAAGTTCACGAGATCAGTTGGCGAACATACAAACCCCCAATACCAGGAACCATCAAGTTTCAACAGCAGGTTTAAATATAGATTTATTGATGAAATTATTTCAAAGACCTGAAATTACAATATCAATTAGTTCATAATTCCAGTTATTTATAACCACGTAATCTTATTTGCTTTTTAGAATCATTTTTCTCTACGGTAAAAATCTTTGGAAACTTTGGCTTTAAAGGAAAATTATTTGGTTTAATAAATCATTGTTAAATGCAACAATAAGGCACATAAAAATTACTAAAACATATATTAATCATAATTAAGTTTCATGCTTAGCTGGCTAAAGCCTTTTTAAAACTACATATAATCGTCCTATACACCATTCTTCCTTATAAAATTAACAAATTCTACCTGAAGCTCTTATGGTTTCAAATCCCTGGTATACTAGGGTCGTTCACACACTATGAGACCAATGATAGGCCCAATTTTGTTCTCCGAAATCTTCACACACTCATGTCTCATTCAAAAGTGAAAAACGTGGGCGCATATAAACAATCCATGCTGCGTCACTTTATGAAGGGAAAGTCAAAAAAGACGACATTTGCGCTTTGTTTTAGAATTAATGATAAGGAATTTAATTTCGAACTTGATAAACACAAAGCTTCCTCGAAAAGAGGTTAAGACACTAAGTTAGATTCTACATATTCTACTATTTGTAAAGATAGTGTTTTTCATGGAGATTATGCGACTGATAATAGTTTAATAGACAATAGTTTGGGTGTAGAGGATATTAACATGGAATCTGCTAGAGAATTAGAGTCTCGAATGAGTATTTTAGAAGACACTTTTCCAAAACTTCAGAGTAAAATTGTAAACTTGGAACAAAGAAGGGGAAGTGTTAAACGGGGTAGGGATGTTGAGGAGGATGAATTAGATAGATCGTTAGATAATGCAAAATCGCAAAAAATGTCTGAAACTATTCCTGTGAAAGGTCGTCCTAAAGGTTCTACAAATGAAGTACAATTACAAAAATTGGATGAGGATAGACAAAATAGAGATAAAGATAGATTAGAACGTTATTCTGTAGCAGATGTAGTAACTAGGAACCTCGCAAAATTGATTAAAAAGTAATATTTGTAATAATTTGTATAATATTTGCAGGAGAAGAGATTACCATGATAATCGTCGGGAGCGTGACGACAAGCAAGGAGGCGGCGGTGGTGACAGACATGATCGGAACCGACGAGAGGGAGATCGTGGTATGCGAAAGAGGTCACCCGACGCCTGTAGTTCAAAAAGTGGACGTTCTGGACCAATACCTGTGAAGAAATCCAAGGATGATAGAGGAGTCAGGTACTTGGATATTTTGTTATTTGTTGTTGTGATGCAGACCTATTGTTTTATTATTGTTGGTGGTATGTATGCGTCACAGGATCCACGGTTAGCGGCTTATGATTGTTCTCAAATAAGTGCTGTTGAGCTTAGATCGGCTGCCTGTTTGCATGATAGGATGGAACCGGTCAGATCTATGGAATTACTGGGGCTAGCAGAAACTGATTTTATATTGTCGGAGGCTATTAGTTGTGAGGTTAGGCTAAAGTTGGAGCGCTGGTTTTGCGGCACTGCGAGTCATGTGCACGTGTTAGACGTGCCACATGAAACACAGGTAGAGTTGAGTATGGATGAATGTAGAAGGGTTTTCCATTCTGGCAAGTATCAGCATGATGGTATTAGTTTTAAAGTGAACATAGATTTGCCAACTGTTCACAGCTTTACGGTTAATGGAACATTGTCACCTTTCGGTGATGTTGGTGGTGAAAACATTCAATGCAAGACACTGGGAGTATACGCGCACAACATGTGGTTCAACTTAGGTTTTGCTATTGGGACTTTGCATATTTTAGTAAAAAATACTCCAGTGTTGATCAAGGGAAATGTTGTTATGGATTATGATAAAAAGACGATTGTAGCGAATTTTGAAGAAAATCATTTGTGGGCAACATCAACTTCACGCTATTTTCCGTATGTAGTACGAAAACCGGCCAGTAATTTTAAGGTAGTTTTTCAAGATACATTCAATTTAACTACGTGGAATGATCAACTTTTTGTTTCTAACTCGGAAAGGAATATTTTAGTTAAAATTATGGGAACAGAGAAACTTGTTTTGCAGCATCTGGATTTTAAGATTTTTGTAACAGAATTGGAGTGTATCAAGTTTTTAGAGGAACCGAAGGCGGCTGTTAGAAGTTATTTTGGGGATTTGTTAAAACAAGAAGCCAGGTTTGATTTAAATGCTATGTTTTTGGCTAGTAGAGAAAGGAATGAAAGGATGATGGAACTTTTCAGTATTTCTAGATGTGCTCAAACAGAAGTTAGATCAAATGTACAGCGGTTGAAATTCCAGTAAAGTTAGGTGTGGATTATGGATGTGCTGTAGGACATTTGTTGGTGGAATATAAAGGTGAGACAGTTGGGGTACAAGAATATAGTAGAATGATTGTTACAGTAGAGGATATAAAATTGTTGAATTGCTCGCAAAGTCCGGTATTTTTGAAGTTGACAGCTAATTTGTTCCTTGGGAATCAGGGGCAGGGACTCGAAATTCTTCACATTGCCAAAAAATTTTTCTGAATGATGAAAAGGTGTTTATTGCTGATTTTAATAAGACTATTAGATATCAGGGCTTAGAGGATTTTGAGGATTTTAATGGACAGGCTTCTAAGTTGGATTTTGTTGATCATAAGTTGTCATTTTTTGAACAAGTTACAGGTTCTTGGTTTGGTTTAGAACATTTGTTTAAAGATATACTACCATTGTTTGCTAAGTTTGTATTGATTGTTTTGATGTTGTTGTTAGGTATCAGTCCCATGTTGGTAGTTTTGTATTGTTGTTGTTCATGGTGTTATAAAAAAAGATTTACCGAGGAAGAATTTAATGCTAGGTTTTAAATTCTTATGCTGAAATTTAATTATATTGTATTTTTGCAGGTTGGTTACGGCGGCAACAATGAATCAACAGTTATTGAGCAACGAAGAAAATGGTCGCCACAAACAATCTGCTGATGAAGGAAATCAAGTCAAACCTGGTCTACCTGTGAGCGCGTTGGTCAGCAACTCTGCATCTCGGCTGGTGTTGATAATGTCGCGCGTCGAGCTGCCGACGTTGAGTGTGGGCAGATCGTCGAGGAATGTGTTTATGAACAGTGAGGACATGCCACTTGCAGATTTAGTTCGTCTTATTGATAATGAACCAAGGTTTAAATTGAACTTAGTAAACATGCTTTCGTTGCAGTTAGAGATGGGGAGATGTATCAACTCAATAGACTGGGCTTTGGACAGGATCCCTATCTTTACCAGCCAGAACTCAAGACACTTGAACTTGGTAGCGGCTGGTGAGCATTCTAAAGCCATAAACAGAAAGTTGTACTGGAACGAGACAAACAATTTGAATAAATTGAGTGCAACTATGTTTCTCTCCAAGCTTGTTTGTGAAATGTTACCAAGTTTGGTGTTGCTTGCCAAGATTGAGTACCTGGATGGAGATGAGAGAAAAAGCTGCCAAACGTTGGGAGAATTGTTGCCTATAATCAAGCACATGGGGGAACTGGATGATTGGCATCAACTTTCCAGAGTTGACGTCATACCTGCAGATGGTCGAATGAGTCTTCAGACGGTGCTGAGAACGGTGGGCAATAGCATTGATGCGCGGTTGAAGACGCAGGTTGTATCAGCTATCCGGCTCCTGGCACATTGGAGAGACGTTGTGAATAAAGTTTCCTTTATTCTGAAACAGATGCCTTCCACAACTTTGTTCGAGTTACAAAAAGAGTGGCTTGAAGGAAAGTCTGAACAGGATTTGAGTGCTAAAGTGTTTATTGACGCTATTCATGTGAATGAATACATGAACCTATCGGTTTTTATTCCACGCATATTTAACGTGAATTCGGTCAGCTTAATTACCAGTGGAGAGATGCCAGCTGAGATACGTTATGTTAGATTGGATGGGCAAAGAGAAATAATTGAAAATCTTGTGAATGCTACATATACAGGTAGTTTGGTGAACAATAAAGTAGACGGAAGAGTTTTGACCTGGGAAATGCAGATGCGCTGCAAACGTCTCCGTCCGACTCTAGCCAAGCAGACGTTGTTATGTGAGCCAGGTACTACTTTAGAGAATGTAGTAAAGGAACTTAGATTGGAGTTGGATGGAAAAGTTCATACAAGTTTGTTGGCAACCAATCTCGAGTGGAAGTTCAATCCTGAACACAAAGTAAATGAGTGGTTTGAGGGTGATTTTAAGTTGGTTACTCGGTTTGGGGGTCCTGTTTGTGTCCAGCAGGATCAGCCTTTGGATCAGAACATTCCTGTTTGTCTAGACCTTGAATTGTCAGGTCAGCAATGGCGTGTTGATGAACAAGCGATGGAGGAAATGAGGATGGAACACACGCCTGGAATATTGATGGTGCTTGATAAATTTGGGGAGGAGGTTAGTCGTAAGCATCAAAAGATTTTGGATAATCAAGAGGAGGTTGATAGCGTTGCAACCTCGATTTCAGTTGCGGTTAATAGCGGATTTGAAAGATGTTTACATATGCTTGGTGATACTGAGGCAAGGATGCCTCAAGACGGCTTGTGTGATGAGACCGCAAAACTTGGAGTGAATGATGATGAAGCTACCATTCCTATGGACATTGAAGAATCTGGCAAGAAAGGAAGAGCAGCTGGAAAAAGAAAATAATAATTATAGTTTACTGTGTATTAATTCATATTTTATTTTATTTTTATGTATTTGTATTTGTTGAGGCAGTAGTAGTCTCGAAAAGGTTCAATATTAATGCTTTTATAACAATGCATCTCTAATGACATGTTTTTAAATCAATGCATTCTGATGGTTATATGTTAATCAGTGTTTTTATTTATCATGCATTTATAATAACTATGTTAATCAATGCATTTTCAATGTTTGTATGTTAATCAATGCATTATATGTTAATCAATGCATTTTGCAATGATTATATGTTAATCAATGTTTTTTTTTAAAAAATAAAAAAAGAGAAAAAAAAACACATAAAGAGAAAAAAGGAACATATAAAAAAAAAACATAAAAGAGTTCTAAGGAACCAAAATAAAAAGAAAAAAATGAATATGAAGTGTTTAAAGATCTGGAAATAAAATAAAAAAATATAAAAAAATATGGCAGGTGTCATACCAGATCAATTATTATCTATTTAATATGCATTCAATGCTATTTATAATATATTTGATAATTAACATGTAATAAACATATTGTTATATTCAATCTGTAATGTTACAGTTTCGAAATTTATGTCCATGTTAAAGCCGGGGAGAAATGTGATGTATAGTCCCTTTCTTCCTGTCTTGAGAGCATTATATGTATTTTGTATATTAGCTTTCAGTTCTTGTGTCACCCGTCTCGGAGCAAGACTTTGCTCTGCGACTCGGCACGAACCTAAAAGTGAATACTTGCTATTATATTTAATATTATTATTGTATGTTTAATTTGTCTTGAATTAATACACTTTATTAGAATATTTAGCTGTTTATTCTTACTATTATTACACGTCAGTTGTCTGTCTGTCGCTTTATATATTATACTAGCGGCTGTGCCAAAGGACCTCCAAGCCTTTTCTTGAGGGGTTTCAAAGGTTTGAGAGGGTAAACACCCTTTATCCCCCATTGGACATCTATGGCTGTACACCTAGCATCTAGGGGTTGTGTACAGGGGGGGGGGGTGTTGAACCTATTAAAACATTTATTGAAATGAAGAACTCAATCGGTTCAGTTGTTATTATTTTATAAAAATACTAGCGGCTTCGCCCCTAGCCTCTAGGGGCTTTGCCCCAAGAGGAGATAAAAAAGATTAAGGTGAAATTCGTAAAAGGACCAAGGAAATCTCCTGCAAAAAAAAAAAAATAAGGTGAAATTCGTAAAAGGAACAAGGAAATCTTCTGCAAAAAAATGGGTGTTTTTTTTTGTTTTTTTGGGGGGGTGGGGGTCCCACCCCCCAAGAATATAGCCTAAAACCACCACAGGACCAGTAGGTATATACCCTGAAGAGTAGAATTCAATCGGTTCAGTGGTTACCGAGATCTTAAGCTTCAGACGGATGGACAGACGGACAGACATCATTCTACTTTGTATCATAGATATTTTCAATTATTTTCAACCTAGATTCTTTTCTGTCAAAATGACTTCAAGTGTCAAGTGTCATAAAAGATTAAATATTTTCTATTTAGTAAAAATTAAAAGTTTCTTACAAATTTCACTTTTTACATTAATCATTAAGGAAATGGGATTTTAAAGGGCAAAGGACAAATGTTTTAAAATATATAAGCCTATAATTTGTAGGCTGAGAACAGAAAAAAATAATATTGCTATCTAATTAGTTGTAGAGCGATCATAAACTGTTTTTTTAATATATAAATTTTTCCATCAAAGTGTTTTTCACTTTTTAGCTTCGTTATTAACAAGTACATCAAAATTTAACAAGGATGGCAACATCCATAAAAGCGAAGCTATGGAACGGTATGACAGACGAACATTAACCCCTGTAGAGTGTCATAACTGAACATATGTATAAAATATAAGTTTTGAAAAAAATATACTTAAATTTGTTGCAAAACTTCTTAAATACAAAATTCTGTTTAAGAACTTACTGGCATTTTTAGGACTTGATTATAGAGATGCTTCGCTTATAATATTGTACCTTATTGTAATAGGAATGAGATCAATCGGATGATTATAACACATAAAAAATTCTTCCTAAAAAAGTAAAAAAACCAACATGTTTAAAATGGACGACTATAGAGTTGCTACGCTTTCTAAATCGTACCTAAGTACCACAGGAATCATCATGCAAAGTTTGAAATCGATAGGACAATTTTAACATGACTAAATTAACGAAAAAAGCTATCCATTACGGACGTAAATTATAGAAAAGCTTTGCTTTTAAAAAGTTTGGGATTTATGAATGCTTAGCCAATATGAGCTGTAATGTAATTCTTAATTTTGTGTTTTTATGCTAAGAAAACCACTCTATAGCTCTATTGTTTGTTGAATATGACTTGTGGTTACAATACTTCCTAGCATTTAGGTTTACAATATTATCGATTATCATGCTTAATATTGAGCATTAATAAAAAGTTGAGTATGTTTTAAAAATATTTGCTCCTTTTTTTAAAGTGCTTAGCAAGCACTTAAACCCTACTGAAATATATATTCCCATGCGCGTCAAGTACTGCTTTCCTATCTATAATACAAAGTAGAACGATGTCTGTCTGTTTGTTTGTCTGTTTGTCTGTCTGTTTGTTTGTAGCGAAGGATCTCGCTAACCGCTAAATCGATCGGGTTCTCCTTTACAGGGTAGCTTCTCATAGGTCCCAGAAAGGTTTATAACTATTTTCTTGGGGGATGGGACACCCCCAACCCCCCCAAAAATGAAAAATATACCCCCCCCCCCAAAAAAAAAAAAGGGTATAGTCCTTTCCACGACATCCCTCCATAAGGAGCGATTCTTCGTATTTTTAAAATTGCTTTTTATAGGTTATTTTAGGTTAGGTTAGGTTATATTGTGTTAGGTGATTGCCCCACAGGGTTAGGTAATTGGCCCCGCAGGGTTAGAGCCCCCCGCAGGGGCTAGAAATAGGAGAAAAGCTACTGTGAAAAATACGAAGAATCGCTCCTTATGGAGGGATGTCGTGGAAAGGACTATACCCAAAAAAAATTCTTTTTCAAACTAAAATTAAAATAGTGGGGTCGACTACCCCCCCCCCCCAAAAAAAAATTTATTTTTTTAAAATCTAAAATACGAAAAAATTGGTTTTATCAAACTCTTGGGGCAAAGCCCCTAGAGGCTAGGGGCGAAGCCGCTAGTTATATAAAATAGTAAGCTTTTTTCTTTCTGTAGCGAAGGATCTCGCTAACCACTGAACTGATATGGTTCTCCTTTACAGTGAAGCTTCTTAACGGTCCTAAGGTGGTTTAAGGCAATTCCATAACTCTTTGAATATAGAGCCACTAGTTGCTGGGGGCACATCCGCTAGTTTTAAATAAATAAATAAAAGTATGTTTTTCTTCATTTTTTATTTCTTTTACTGTCATACAAGTAACGATGATAGTCCCCCTACTAATTGCTACGCTACTGTCTTATCCACAGTTGAAGTCACCGAAAATAAACAATCCCTATGTTACAGTAACAGGATGTTTGTGTGTGTCTAAAGTTGTTCCAAAGGATCTCGCAGCTGGATCTAGCTTCTCATAGGGCATAGAGAAAAAAATTACCAAATTCCAAACCAAATTTTTTTTGTTCACTTTTCTTTTTAAACTAGAATTAACTTCCCCTGGAGGCATCTAGAGGCATAGTCGCTAGTTTAAAATAATTCGATAAAGCTATGATTTCTGAATAAGTATGATACTTGTTAATAATTTTACTAATTATGATACATTACACTAATAATTTCCCGTTGATTAATTGGATTTCATTTTACATTTTTGTACATTTTTTTCACATAACAAGGACGATAGCAAAGTTTATGACATATTAGAACAATTACAATTTCGGTATGGTATACTTAACAAGAACAAATATTTTATAAGAAGTGTAACCTTCTTTAAAAACAGGAAGCGATTTCGGTGTAATCAAAACCTTAATACTATCGACATGCCTCTGATGTAAGCTATAGGGTTCTCCTTAACAGTGTAGTTTCTCATAGGTCTTGGAAAGGTTTATAAGTATTTTGGAGAAGGTACCACTACTCTCCTAGGAGAAACAACCCCTAGGAAAAAATGACCCCCTTCAAAAAAAATTTTGGTTTTCAAAGTGAAACTTAAGGGGTGGGGGTCGAGTTCTATCCATCACACCTCCCCCCCCCCCACCTCAAGTGCCGCTAGTTCTTACAAAAGTGTCAAAAGTGGTGTCAAAAGTAAATCAAAATGTAGCTATCTTTCTTAATGTAAGGTTTATAATTTCAACTTTATATGATTATAAATATGTAATATTGTATGTATATTTAGTTAACCAAGGGGAAAATTAATATAATGTTGATTACAATAAAATTTCAACAGCAAAAATGTTACCAATCATTTTTAGCGAAAAGTAAATGTAAAATGTTTATGTGTTTTAGAAGCAAAGGAAACAATAAACTTTGCACAGAACTAAGTAGAGAGTAAAAATCCAATGATATATAGTATTAATTTAAGAAGAATGAACTCCATATATAAAAGTAACAAGGATCTGTGTGTCTGTCTGTACCGAAGGATCTTCCTCACGGGTTCTCCTTAACAATATAGCTTTTCTTAAAGGTCCTGGGAAGATTTAAAACTATTTTGGGGAAGGGGACCATCACCCTCCAAGAGAAATCGCCCATAGAAAGATATTACCCCCTCTCCCTTCCTCCAACAGTTGTTTTTCTTTTTAAAACTAAAATTAGATTTGGGGTGTGATTGATTCCTTCCCCCCCCCCCGCCCCCCCCCCAAAAAAATATAAAACTAACTTAAATTTGTGACTTTTTTTACAAGTTTTAGTATTGTATGAATCATTGAATACTATGAAATCTGTAAATTGTATTGGCTTATCATTTGATAAATCACATCATTAGACATCCATACACCGGTAAAGTTAATAATTGTATTGTCCTTTTATGTTGTCACAGGAATCAGAGGGGGTATTTTTATCTATAACTAAACCCTACGTGGAACCTGGGCTTCACAATACAGCACACAATATAACCTAACCTAAATTATAAGTATCTAATAACAATCCCTCTCTTGGAGTTTTTTAGATACTGGCACAACAAGGAAAACTATAGATAAAGATAAAAAATACTTTTTATTTTTTTTTTCATTGCATTGTGATTTATAAACAAGAACTATTCTTATCCACATTAGCTAATTTTCTAATTGTCTCATAATATTTTTTAATGTAAAAATGTAAAAAACAACTTCCTTAAGTCACGAAGTCCATAATTTAAAAAAATATCAAGTAATCTAATAGACTAACATAAGTTACATTATTGTATATTCTTCGAAGGAATTTCGGGAATAGTCCTTTTCGTAAAATCGCCCCATAAAGGGCGATTCGTCGTATTTTTAAAATGGCTTTTTATAGGTTATTTTAGGTTTGGTTAGGTTATATTGGGTTAGGTGATTGCCCCACAGGGTTAGGTAATTGGTCCCGCAGGGTTAGAACCCCCCGCAGGGGCTAGAAATAGGAGAAAAACTACTGTGAAAAATACGAAGAATCGCCCCATAAGGTGCGAGGTTACGAAAGGGACTATACCCGGAATTTCTAGTTTAAAAAAAAATTCTCCAAGCATTACTGGCTGACCTAAGTTGTTCTTTATGCATGCTCAGTAGATTACAGGCAGACTGAGTGGCAGAAATATAAAAGAGCATCGCTGCTAAATTTTACAATTTAACTGGAGAGTTTTGAGACAAAAATTCAAATGATGTGTCAAACAGTTCTTTAAGAATTAATATTTTATTTATTGTATATCATAAAAACAATATTTTTCATTGATTTATTTTTCAATAATTAAAACCAAATTAAAGTATTACAAGCTAATGACAGATGGATGCTAAAATCTAATGAATGGTCGCCAGACGTAATTATTTACAGAGTGGCTGCACTACTATAAATATTGTTCAAAGATCGGCTAGACCAAATATAAAGTTTGTACAGCATTTTGATATGTTACATCTTTGTAAATTATCTATACTAGTGACTGTGCCCCTAGCATCTAGGGGCGTAAAGGGATATAGAGGGGGCAGAAAAATAGCATAAAACTGTCTCAAGGCATAAATAAAAATCATCCCAATCCGTTCAGTAGGTATTGAGATATTAAGCTTCAGACAAAAATATCTTACTACTTACTATAATACGATTATTAAGTAGATGGATATCTGAAGTTCTGCATGAATTTCATTGATATCTCATAAACGGCTTAATCGGTTGATCCATTAATTTCAAGGATTTTTTTATTAGGTCCAGGGCAGGTTTAATTCTACACAATGTAACAAAATTGTATTCAAGAAAGATTCTCATTAGTTTTAAGTTATGCTTGTAAATTACAGTGTTTTTTGTGTTGAAATATTGGAATTAATATTTTCGGCCGCCAATTGAAACCATTCATCAATAACAATTCAATAAACTAATCATATTTATACCTGAAGCCCCCCTTTAGTCTCTTAAAGCAAGAAGAGGGAGGGGGCAATAACTTTTTAATTGGGGGAAAATTGGTGATAAAAGTGGGAGGCAAATGGGGGGGGGGGGGATATTTTGGAGACATTAAGAAACCACAAAGTCCCCTCCCCCTTAAAAGTTCTTTCCCTAATTGACTGTGAGCATTTGTGTGAATTGTGCCCGCCCCCTTCCTGTCTCCGATATAGTGAAGGGGGAAAGGGGGGGGGGGATAAAAAGGAAGAGGTTGAGGGGTCAGTTGTTTCCACAATGAAGTTAAACTTTAGTAGAAGCCTATAAATGCATATTTTTATTGCTATGGGTTAGGCTGGAGATATTTAGCAATATGAAAGACTTTATTACAATCCACTTTCCTTCAATTCCCCCTTTATATCCTAATGAACTAAAGACTATGCCCCTATATAAATATAGATACTCTGCTAACATAAAAAAACATTACACATAACAAAATTATCTGATACATAAATCAAATAAAAAGGTATATATTCTTTTTTGACTGTTTTATGAAAAGAGGGGAGGGGGAGAAGTTGGTAAAGGAGACGGGTATCATAGAGTATCACGTGGGGCGTGCTCAGTAAAGAAGGGAGAGGGGTTTGTGGGTGGGGTGGGGAGTGGGGGGGGGGGGGTAATTATCCTGGTAATAAACCACAGAGACGATATCAATAATCAATCAAATTAAACATAATATTCACTTTTGCCCGTCCCTCAGATATATAATATCATTTTATCACAACAGAATCTAATAATTAAAAGGTATAAATCTGAAGTGTTTTGTGTCTGGGCCTGGAGAACCTTGGATCGAGTCCCAGATATTGACTAGACTTTCCCACTAATCACAGGAAAAACTTGAATTCAATCAGAGAAACTAATCATAATTAGATAGATATCTATCTATCAACCTAGATAGCGATAATTATGAATTAGTTATCTATCTATGCATCAAGATAGCGATAATTATGAGTTAGATATCCAACAAAATAGCGACGAATATTATATTTCTCTCAAAATTCCAGCATTTAATTAAAAATCTATATTTCTATCTACAATTTCTTTAAAAATCTTCCAGCTGTTTACTAGATCTCATTGGAAAAACATATTGAATAAATACAGTCGGATATTAATACTGAAATCCTGAAAAATTGTAGACAAAATTGAAATAAGCTGGGTAATCGAAATTGGTTACTGATCCTTGATATAAAAGTAACAGGAAGTGTTGGTGTCTGTTGCGAAGGATTTTGCTAACAGCAGAGCTGGATATGGTTCTACTTTAAAGTAAGGTTACTTACAGCCCAGGAGAAGGTTAATAACTATTAGGGGGGTCTGGTGCCACTACCATCCCAAGAAAAATACCTAGCCCTAAAATGTTTCCTAAAAATGGTGGGTCGACTTCACCTCCCTCACCCTTTCTTCAAGTATCCCTAGAGGTGCGTAGCCGATAGTGTATTTTACAACAGTATATGACGTGATATTGATAGATGTGAATCTAAAAACTAAGTTAATCCATTAACAAAGAGCTCTCGGTGCGATTCTAACCCATCCCGATGACAATTTCTAATTATCCACCCAGCTAATGGCAATTAATCATTAATCATTATTGGTTTTTAATATTGTTTGCTGGCGCTACCATGGCTCTTATTAAGTTATATGCTTAGGAAAATAAACAATTATATTAAACTGAAATCATGAGAAAAAGTTTTTGATAAATTATTGACTTGCTTAATTCTTAAAAGCGAAGCTTTTCTATAATCAGGATCGGTACTGTCCGTAATGGATAGCTTTTAAATATGTCCACGTTCTAGGTTTTTTAATGCTACCGCACTCTAGGTTTTGAGCTATTCTTTAATTGAAAAAATCTGAATTAACCAAAGTGTGTACTTAAATTTTCAATCAAAATATAAGTCTACTATTTAAAAAAGCAGCACACTTCTTGGCTGACCTACAATTTGATTATAAATTCATCTTTTTAAGGTCTACATTTTTGTTTTTATATTGGATATTTTGTAACAGGGATGGAAAAATCCATAGGTTAACATTATTGCTGTTATGTTTAAATGCATTACTTGTATGGTTTAAACTGTATGTCATGCTGTTATTAGGTTAAATAAGACTATAGTCAAGTCATTTTTCCCTATATATGACTACTAGTGGTTATACCCCTAGTGTCTTGGGGCCCTGTATTCCAAGGGACAGAGAAGAGGTAGAAAAACAGCTTAAAACCATCTCAAAACAAAAACATCACAGGACCTATATGAAAATTACCTCTAATTGTGAACCAAATCGGTACAATACTTATTTAGATCTTAAGCTTCAGACAAAAAAATCTTACTACTTTTTTGATAGAATAGGATAGAATTGCATTATGTATTATGTCTAAAGATGTATGTCCATGTTTACAAATAAGTCAAACATAAGTCAACATAAACTAAAGTCTTTATATTATACAAAATTTGCAAAAACCTATTAGAAAAATAGAAGTGTTTGTATGTACATACAACACGCCTAAATCTAGAACAGATATGCTTTGTAAAAATGAAATTCAGTAAAGTCTGAGTTGGAGAGATGGGAGGAATATTTTAAACTTGAGGTGTCAACACGGGGCAACGCTAAACTAAAAGTTACAAGTTAGAATGCTTCCATTTTCTTTGCTGGTAGTTGCGCCTCTAGCCACCAAGGAATACTCCTATACAATATTTTTATGATAAATATTTTCTCTTCTTTTGACCTAACTTCCACAAATTGATCAAAATTTGTTCATTTAGAATCTTACCTAGAATTTTAGAAAGTGTATTTTTAGGGGTTAAAATTCTGAAATTAAATTACTTTAGAGTATACAAGCAACTTCATAATAAATAGAACAGTAGGTTCTGCGGTTCCTGAGATCCTTTGCTTCAGAAAAAAACTTCTTTATATGGTTTTAATAAAAGTAAAAACATAAAAAATTAAAGGTAGTTTAAATCCTTAGATAAGATACATTTTTTTAAAATTTGCCATAAGGGAATCTAATATATTGCAAAAAAAATATGATAAAGAAAAAAAGGGAAGGGTAGGAAAGAATATATTAACAAAAAGGAAAAGAGCAAAAGGGTGACATAAGTGATGAAGGAGGGGATGTGGGGGTGGGATAAAAGGGTTGTGAAGGTCGCGTGTCCCTTGTCAGCATAATATTGAGCCCACATTTTCAACTGAATATTTGGTTAACTTGTAAAACTGCAAAAGGATTTGTTATCTAAAGAATAGACAATTGTATCAGCATTAATTTAAGCTTACAGTTAAAAGTTTAGTAAAACATATCAATAATCATTCAAAAAATTTGATTTTTTATATTTTCTCAAAGAGGAAGGGGATATTGGACAGTTTATTACACTAGTCTCCAAAGTTTTATAATACGATTTCTTATTCGTTATCTTAACAACTACTTGTATTGAATTTTGACTGATTGGTTCATTAAGTTGAGTGTCCAAACGTTTCAATCACAAATGTAATCTACAGAAGGGATGGTTTTGTGAATCATCATTGGGGATATACAATGTACATTAATTTATCGGCCATTGTCTTATCGCCGCATATTTTGAGCACGAATCTTTTGGTGTATGTAGGGCAACACTATTTTAAAATGAATAAAACTAGGGCAACAAGGGTGAACGAGGGTCACTTGGATCCCCCTGGGGATATCAAATTTTGCAATATAGTTTTTATCATCCCATATTTTTTGCGCAAAATATTGATTATTGCATTTTTATTTGTGCCATGATTTTATATTATTAATTTTTATGTTTTTATTAGCAGTAACCATAAATTAAGATACCTAGATGAATTTTGAATTTTCCTTTCTTCAGATATTTCCTGTATTTTTTATTTCCACCTGAACATAAAATGGACCTAACTTCTTGAAGTTTTCTTTTTCAATGTAAAATTGAACGAGAATTTGATACATTTAACCAACTGACTTTTCAGAGAAATTAGGCATTTCCACTGCGAGCTGAAATCTTTTTTTTGTTATTTGGGTATTAAATGACAGTCACCTGTTCATTATTATTATTGGCTGTGCCCCTGAATGTAAGTAAAATTGAAAAAAAACCTGCAATGTACACTTATATTAAGGATACTAAACTTCCCCTAAATTTTCCAGAAAATTGATAAAACGTTTACGAGGTCTTATTTTACATAGATGCATATATACATATAGATTTGTAAATGTGTAAATGTTCTTCATTTTCTAAATTAAAGGGAATTGGGGATGGGGGGGAGAGTATGAACAGTAACACCCTGCACACATCTTGTACACGCCACTACATGTACATCAGGTAAGTATATTCAATATGGTTGAAAATTATGTACACAAAATTCCTCTTTTTCCTCTGTTTTTACAACATCCTGTTAAAAATAAAATTTACGGCTGGAATTTTTTTTATAGATTTTACATGCATGTTTATTCAAAATTAAACTTTATGAAGCTGTTGAAAGTGCCTATACAAAATGACGCCATACAATACAAATGAACAATAATAGGCTAATACACAGACTAAATTACCAATGACGGGCCAATATACATTATAATTTACCAATGGTAGGCCAGTATGATGTCATTTTATAGTGACTATAAAAAGTTCAAACTTTATCTATAAGGCTCGGGAAAAAATTTCGTCTTTAAAATTTTAATAGAAGTAAAGTCGATGTAATGCCAAAATTTTTTTAACAGGATAAGAGAAAAGCGTAGCTAAAAAATCATTTCACTGGTCGACGCTGGCTATAGGAACGTGATGGTTGATTCAGCTAGAAATAGTATAATCGCCAGAACTGGTTATGTAAGCTATGAAATAGAAACTAATTTGACTTGTTATATTGATATAAAGGACATTTTTAAACTAGGGAATTTGGTTATGTACAGAAAAGGGTCATTTTTAATGCATTCTTAATCCATTGTCTTTTTAGTAGAACTGATACATCAAGCATTATGTTTAAAAATTAGGCCATATGTGTGTAACTTATTGAAACCTTGTTTTTTTTAAACAAGCTAGCATTATTTACTAAAAGGTTGAAAATTTAAATCTGACCAATTTTGCAGTTTGATGCTTTATTTGTTAACCAACTATTTGATTCTTCTTCTTTTTTATAAATATTGTCTAAATATTCACATTTTGTCAATCAAGTGATATTAAAAAATAAGACAATGGTCGATAAATTGGTGTCATCTACATTCATGACAACAAAATTATCCCTTCTCTGTAGATTAAAATTATTGGTAGAAAAGATTGAACACTGCGAGTTGTGCAACCCAATCAAGATATAATTAAAGTTCCAGTCTTTCAGCCAACAAATATGAGAAAGTGTCCATGAAACTTTGGTAACTTTTATCATTTACAGTCCCCTATATCAAAAGGTATTTAAAAACAATGGATTTATTATTACTTGGATCTTACACCAGATTATCATGTGCTCTAATAAAGTTTAATTAGTACCTAGCTAAAATGATGATACCTCCCATCTACCCCCTCCCCTCCTACTGGATGAACGAACTGACCAATAAATGAAGTCCATGTTAACAACCTAAATTAACAACAATTTTCCCCCTGTCATAATATCCATTTTAAAAACTTAAGGTGGGTCATGCCACCGATTCGAACCTGTGACCTTACCAACAACCTGTGGAGGCATTTCAAATTTCTCACCTTTTAAATAATGTACAGCAAGCAATGAAGTATTGGTTTTACAAATGTCTATTTGTCTGCCACTAACGACTAAAGGCAAAGTGATTTAATTTAGGAAAAAACCATCAAATTAAAAAATAGAAAATATATTTATTAGAATTTTCGGAGTAAGGATAGGTATTCTTAAATTTTATACACGGAAGTAACAGGATGTCTTTTTATAGATTATACATATATGTTTGAAAAGATCTCGTTAACGGCAGGACAGATTGTTCCAAAATTTTCAAGGAAGATATTGGTTCAGGGAAGGTTTTATGCGAGCTCCTTAACGTTATGTTACGTGGCCCCTAGCCGATTTACCATTATAAGAGAGGTGGTTTGAATCTACTTATATCAAAAATACCAATTACTATCTAAGATTAATACTTAGCATATGTTTTTAATGTTAAACATACGGACGAATACATTACAACTTAAAGAGTAGTTATGCTTGAAACTACTAATCTAGTTTTCTATAGAAAAGCCAAGTAACATTTGTCATGTAAATTCTATTTTTCAAATTTCTATTATTTCATTTGCATTATCTATTATTTTAAACCATTGCTTTACCGCAATAGGTTAATATTGTGCAAAAACTTTTAAGATTTCAAAAAAATTAAAATGAAAAAAAACATATTAACATATGGTCATTTTTGCTATCTATAAATTATTTTTAAAAAAATCTTTAAAAACTCAAAGGTTCCTTTTACTTTTTATGCTTGTTGAAATTGTCCTATCGATTTCAAACTTGGTATGGCTATTCAAAATTTTTAACAAAAAAAAAAACTTTTTAAAAATATATTTAACGTTTTTGTTGAGCGCATTGTGAATTTCAATTTTAAAACCAGGTGTTTTTTCTCTCTTGTTAGCCTTGTTTATTCAATTTTCTAAACTCATTAACATTTTAAATTTGTAACAATTTAGTTTTACTGCTAATTTCCAAAAAAAATGTGGTGTTTTCAACTTAAATTATTTTTTAAGCATAGCTTTTCTAACGGGGATCCAAAAAATCCAAATTGCGCAGCTTGTGTTAGAACTCAATTTTTTTTCATTCAATTTTCTTATTAATCTAGTAGTGGTTTTAGGCTATTTCTCTGTTTAATTCAATTTTTCAAATTCAAATGGTCTCCTCTATATTTATTTACTGATTCCTTAGGTAACTAAAGAGCAAACCTTTAGAAGATTTTCAATTATTTATAAGTAACAAAAACAGTCAGCTTCAACAGTAGTATAAAAAAACAATTAACATCTTATGTGTTAAGAGTATTTTGAACCGATAAAATAGAATCTTTATTAGTACATTAAGACGGTATGCATGTTATTAAAGCATGTTATAGACTTGGCTACAGATACAAACACTCAAAACACACTCAAAGTGATGCTTTTTATACCTTCTTATAAGGGCTGTATGATTTAGATTTTACAAAAGATGTTTGTGGTAATTTTATTAGCTTTATTATGATATAGAAATAACGTGGATATTATGACAGGAGAAAAAGTTGGCGTCAATTTAGGACATCACATATTGGTCAGTTCGTTCCACCAGTCGGTGGGGAGGGGTTGTGGCAAAGATAAACGAAATCGTGGTAGGAATCCTACATAATAGGATATCCATATCTAACTTTTTTCTTTTAATTCTAAATAAAAACTCACAGTGAAATTATTTGTTATAGCAATACCTCCTGTAATTATTCAATTTAGAAAAAATAATGTTTTTAATGCACGAATACTGTTTGTTGGACTGGTTTTAATTGGTTTTAGCTAAAAATGATAATTTAAAGACAACCTTAAAACATAATAGAATGAAATTAATAAAATTAGCTTATTTTGCATAACTTTTCATCGTCATTGTTGATTTTGAAAATTAACCTATTTTTTAAAAACTAGTTAAAACCAAACTTCGTTTGTGTAACACTTAATGATAAACTATAAAAGACAGTCCTTTTAATTAAAACTTCTTTATGGCTATTATGATATCTTTTCATTTTAATTTCCCTCCCCTTCCCCTAAAACTGTTCTCCTATGAAAAAAAGTAAATAAAAGTGGAGGTGAAATTTTGTATGTACATGGCAGTTAGTTAATTGAAACATCCATTGGAGTAAGATTAAATTTGGTTATCGTGGCAAATTAATACTTTTTTCCCATTGGTCGGGCCAAATTAATACTCAATTTTCATTAGTCGAAAGAATAGAGAGCAAAGCCAGAATGAGAGACAAGAAGGAGGGGGGGGGGGGGACATCTCTCTATGTTTCTAGTAATTTGAGTGAATATGACTCAGCGAGAGGGGGAAGGGGAGGGGGTGGATCATTGACTTAAAGGAACACTAACAATAAAACAATCAACATATTGATGACCTAAAAAAAGTCTTAATTTTATAAAAGGAATGTTATAAAAAAATAATTGTTTAAAATTCAAGATATCCAATTAGTCAACAATGAATGCAAAATACAATATTTATGAGTAATTAAGATCTTTCAAAACAAAATTTTCGTTGAATGGAACTACTTTTTAGATTTATTAATCTTTAGAGATCAAAAATATGGAAAAAATAGCAATGACAAAAGTACAACTAAAAACCATTGGTTGCTAAGTCTGCCTTTCACCAACAAATTCATCAGGGGGGTTTATTTGCTTAAGAACAATCAACGTGCTTGCAAGGCAGAAAGGGGTAGGTACAGGGCGCGCGGCGGCAATGGAAAAAGGGGAGTGGGGGCAAATTAAGCGCTTGCGGGTTTTCCTTCGGTTTGCCGCCATCTTGATTTTACTAGATGGATTACCTACCATGCACTCTGAAGTGAACACAAATTAACTTAAAAGAGAAGACAGCAAAAGGGAAGGGGTTGGTGGAAAAGGAAGGTGCAATGGTGAATTAATGATGATATTGGGCCACAAATTGGGGGGATGGTGCAACTGTTCGCCATAGAAAATGGAAATATTTTAAAATAGGGTAAATTATACTCCATGCCCTTGTGGGCCTTGCCCTTTATTTGACGATGGTATATCACACACACGCACACACACACACTCACTTTTCTGTGCTCATCAAAATTAACAAAATCATTTAGTTTTTGACAAACGGTTGCCAGTTATTATTCAAATCATTACAAACTCATAAAATAATAAATTCCCCCATCATATAAAAACACTTCCTTTTGTATTAACTGGAGTTTTTATGAAATATTTATGATATAAAGACAATAAATATTAAATTGGTTATCATTAAAGTGCTAATTGTCCCGACGTATGAGTGTATGTATGTATGGACATACATCATTATAGTATCAACAATTTTATTTATTAATAAAAATTGTGGACTTTTTTAATATTTGTGAGGGCTGATTAACAGCCAACGG
The DNA here is from genome assembly GCF_053477335.1 of Acartia tonsa. Lineage (NCBI taxonomy): Eukaryota > Metazoa > Arthropoda > Copepoda > Calanoida > Acartiidae > Acartia > Acartia tonsa. The sequence continues at coordinate 47,670,142 of NC_137261.1, read as the reverse complement.
CTAAGTTGTGTATGCATACAGGTAAGATTTTATTTTATATTGTAGCACCGCTTCTTTTAACTAAGTTATGTCCGTAAGTTTAAGAGGCTCTTTCTCAATCACATATAGGACGATTGTTGCGTTTTTTTTTGCCAATCTTTCTAAATCTTTTAATGGTCCCTTTTGAATTATATTAGGTTTATTTTAAGTTAGTTTATGCTTAATTTCTTAAAGAATAGATACTCTACAACTAAGCCATGTAAGTATGAATGTATAAAATTCCCTTTTTTTCAGAAAATTTAGTCAGAAAATTTATTTGTCATAAAATAAAATAGCTTTTATTTTATATCAACTTTCAGTTATAGGATCATTATTAAATTTTATTTTAATTACAAGATTTAAAAACATTATTTTAAATTATTATTACAATAAATGTAACAATTATAAAATTGTACAGTATTCTAATAAATAAAAACTTCTTTATTTATTTGTGATTTATGGAAAAATCATTTCTTTAAGAAATGCAATAATTTTATTCTCATGTAATGATAATTTAACATCAAAAGAGAATATTAAGACGACGCAATATTAATAATGCTTATTTATTAACTATAATGCTTCTAAAATATCTTGTTTTCACAAAACTTAAAAGTAATACGCTATTTAAATCTATTATATTAAATATATCTGTATCAATACTTAAAAGCATAAAGTTACTTAAATCAAATTAAAGAAATTTATATATTTGGTCTATTTTACATATGGTAAATTTGAATATCCTTTTATATGAAGTAGTATGTTTTTTTTTGTCTGTAGCTTAAGATTTTGATAACTACACCAACAGAACTGATTGAGTTTTCAATTTTATGGAAGCTTCTTATAAGTTTGGTTTTAGGCTATTTTCCTACTTTCCTTATTTTTTTTAATACAGAGCTCCTAGATGCTAGGAGCAGTCGCTAGTTTATGAAAAAAGACAACTGAATGCTTTCTTACTAAAATGTAACTGCAATTATAATTCTGAAATACTTTGATAATTAATCAAAATTAAGTATTATGCATTTATTACCTTAATTGCTGCGTGCAAATTCTTTGTGCAAAAAAAATGTGCTAAATTATGAAGATTCTTCTTATTATTTTTTTTTAATTTGAGATAAAAACTAATGACAATTGTACTTTAATATTTAAAAAAAGACCATTGAACTTGGGATTTAGATTATAGGAATATTAGTATATTTAGTTTCTAAAAATCTATAGAATTAAAGCAAAAAGTTAAAATAAGCATTAATTGGTGAAAATTTTCTCTTTTCGTGAATTTTGCTTTTTCCCTATATCTATTTAAAAACCGGCGTTAGCGCCAAGGGGGAAAACGGTGGCTATGACAAAAAAAGGAAGTGGGGAATACAAGAGGGTGAGTATGTGTAATGGTGAGAGAAGGGAGGGAGGGGGGGGGGGGAATTATTCATCCATGCATATCCTAAACTGAATATTAAATTATCCAGCATAAAAGAAAACACTAAAACGCCACTTGTCTTCAAATTATTCACTTGTTAAACATTATTTATACACAAAAAAGTTTGAAAATTTTCTGTTGAGTTCATTGTTTTATTTCATGAGTAGTTTTCAAGCTTTTTTACTTTTTTTTTGTGTCAGTAAGATTTGTGTGAATCTTATTGTCATACTTTGAAGGAACAAAACAAGCTAATAATGAAGCTTTTTACAGCCTTTAATTATATTATTTACTCTTTTTTTAGAGCTCTATTTATCCCTTTTTAGCACCGTCCTACAATAAATCTAAATTTCTTTTCTTTTCCTAACAATACGCTGGAATTTGAAAGTCATTGAAACCATGCTTTACATAGAAACTAATAAAAACTAAAAAAATTGGACAATTTTTCTATTAAATTTGTTCAAGAAAGAAATTAAAACTAAAATGCTTTGTATGACTTTTAGTAAAGTCAAAGGCGTTATAGTTGTTCTTAAGTTGAATTATCCTTTTTACTTGGGTATCTTTATATGTCCTGTTCTAATTACATTTTCAAATACATGTCTCTATCTTTGACAAGAACTCAAGGAGGGAGGGGACATTGGGCATTACACTAGTCCCCAAAGTTTTATAATAACGTTTTTACGTTGGCTTAACAACTTTTGGTACTTTGATTGAATTTTGATTGGTTGGTTAATTAGGTTGAGTGTCCAGACGCTTCAACCACTGATTGTAATCTACAGAAGGGGTAATTTTGTGTATCATCATTGGAGATACACATCAATTAATTGGCTATTGTCTTATCCCTTTAGATCCCTGCAAGAACTACTATATCTATAAAGTAAAATGAACAAAATTACCTAATTTTCTTTTACTAACACAATAGAGCTCTTTTTTATGGATAAAATGAAAGAAAAAAAGAATGAAATACCTTTTCTTTTTTTTCATTCATTTGCTGAGTAAATTGGAAGATTTTTCAATTAAGTTTCAACATGTTTATGTGCAATTTAAACATTCTTCTTTTAATTAAAATTGTTATTGCAACGATATGTTTTACATTAATTAGGTTGGGTTGTGTTGGGGATTATTATTGAATTTATTTTAATTACATGTTTTGATCATTATGGATTGATTAAATTATGATAAATATTTCAAATGAAATAAAGATTTAAAATTTTTCCAAAATCACTTTCTTACATGTAACTTTAAAAATAATTTTTTTATACCTTTAATAAAACTTTCCAAGCTTTGATAAGTGTCAAAAAAGGAAATTAATGTATTTTTAAAAAGTATGTGACCCCATACATGCCTACACATGCAAAAAATAATGAAAATTTTACTTTAATTATAAAGTGAAATTTTTAAAGTTACTGCTAGCGATGATGGCACAATATTTGAATGAAAAGAGTGTTATAACAAATTTCTTCATATAAAACTTGGATATATGGATAGTTAAAATACTAAAACTTTTTGACAGTAGAAGATTAATTTACTATCAAAAGCCAATTTATTTAACAATTTAATTTACATAGTCAATGGGGACAAAAGTGCTAAGACAAATAAATAGAAAAAAAGGAATTAAAAAACTATGTCTTAAATTTACTTTTTACATTTTAATATCAAAATTAAACTTTCTTTCATAAAGCAAATTGCTCTCAAAAGAACCCTTCATAAAAAAAGTGAATAGTGTATATTCATAACAGTAAAAAAGCGTTATCAAAGATATGCGATGATAGATTGTATGTCTTTGTTTGTTACTGCAGATCTCCTAAATTAATTTGTCTATTAAGCTTTACTTTTGAATAGATTTTTAGACACTTTTAAATTATCTATTTAGCTGTTTTCTTATGGATATTCTATCCTGTTTTCAATGGAAAGTCAAGTGTGTAAAATTGACTAAAATTCTTTGCCTAATTACTTTTATAATTGAGTAATATCATCAAAAAAATATGCTCTTCAAAAAATGACTCGACGTTTTGTCTAATAATAGATCAATTTTGGCGAGAAATTACATTTAAGTTTTAATGATTGTATGTGTACGTACTTTTAATATGTATGTATTTTAATAATTAAAGCAGAAATGTTTTAATATATATATAATATACAAGCTTTGCCCCTAGTCTCAAGAAGACTGAAAGTAGGAGGATTGGGGAGACAAAAATATAGCCTAAAACCACCCCATGACAATTATAAAACTACCTTACTATCATTATACCATATACAATGGCAAATTAAGTATTCATATGGGACACACAGAAAACTGTCCCGAATTTGTATTAATTTTGAGGAACAAGACTCCAGTTACGTCATATTTTTCTTTCCCGAAAAAGGGAAGGGGGAAAGAAAAAAAGGGAAGGGGGGAAGAAAGAAGAGATGGGAGAAAAGGGGGTTTTCCCCATCTTTTTTGAAGAGATTTTCTTCCCCCCTTCCCTTTTTCGGGAAAGAAAAATATGACGTCACTGGAGTCTTGTTCCTCAAAATTAATACAAATTCGGGACAGTTTTCTGTGTGTCTTCATATGGCTTTAGATTTAATGAAGATAACTTAATGAGTAAATTGCTGTAACTTGTGTCTTTGGTTCTAAAAAGTGCTAATGACGGTAGAATTTTAGACTTTTATAGTCTATATTTCTGTGGTGTTATTCTACAGAGATAGAAATCCAACCATATCAATAAATTGTTAAAATTTTCAGACAAAATTATCTAATTGTCCATCTATACATATTATTCAAGTAGTCAATATACATGTAATGAGACATACATTTGCAAAGGCCAAAAATAGATTAAATAGTAATTTGTCTTAATAATGATCATTTCTTATCTGCCGAAAAGTCAGAGGCAAAATAATTTTTTTAATATAAAATTTCCCTTATGGCTTCAATCTTCTTGTCTTACATAATTCTGTTATATTTTTATTTTTCCAAATACTCATGCCTCTCCAAGATAGACGTTGGGCTAGAATCATTTATGACTGTAAAAGTTTGAATTTTCTGATAATTTTCTCAAATTGCTTTGGCGACATTCACAAATTTGGGTCCCTTACAACTTACCATTCACGAAAACTAACATTTTATGTTGGTGTTTCTTACATCAATAAATCATCAATTGGTTTACTTTTTAATTATTAACCCTTTTTGAAACTGTAACGTTAAGAAAAGCAAAAATCTAATATGCTTTCTCGAATAAACTGTAAAAAATAATTGACTTTTTTTATATCTTTTAAAAAATATCATAAATTTGTATTTAAATGAAAGATATTGACAAAATTCTATATAATATTACAATTAAATTTAGTTTAATTTAATATTTAAAATTTGATGGTAACTCGGAGTATTGCGTTGTTGTTTAAAGGTCCCCTGAAATTCGGTAGTCTTGGTTAGTTGATAAAAATTTCATCAGGTCTCCAGAAATTAACTTTGTCGAAGATAAAATTTCTTTATACTCAAATGGTTCACATTATATGCTTAGATGTTCCCTCAAAATTGTTTAAAATCTTATAAATAGCTTAATTCAGCTTTGGTTCAGATTCTAAGAGGACTTTGAACCAGAACTTGAAATATTATTGTTTATATATCAAGAACTTCACATGTCTCATAATTTTTTGTCAGTAATTTGACCTTACATTTCAGCTTTTGCTGTAAAACTAAACATAATTTTAACAGTTTTACTAAAACACCATATTAGGCTACTAAGATTTCAGTTTGAAAGATGAAATTAATGATTGGTAAATTTTTAGGCTGATGGGAATTTAATCTTTAGACGATATTTTGAATTTTTAAATTTTAATAAAATTACTTAAAAATTAATTATTTTAGACTACGACAGAAGAATGACGATTGGGATGGATAGCACTCCGGATGGCGGACATACTGGATCGGCTGCTGCCGCTGCCGCGGCTGCAGCTGTCTGGCGGGCGGCTGGCGGTCATACCGGGGGCGATGATAGGTAATGACAAGTTTTAGTCTTAAAAAGTAATTTTTTATGTAAAGCTTAGGTATTTCAGTTACTTTTAAAATTGATATTTAGTATAGATAAAATGATAATGTTTTGAAAAGGACTCCATAGTAACTCCATTTATTTTCAGGTGGGGAGTACATGATGATACAGAGGAAGAAATTAATGTTGATCAAGTTGATGATATCAATATCAAGGAGGAGAATAATGAAGGAAACCAGGTACAGACAAACATTCTTAGATTTTCAGTATGCCTCCGAAACCGATTTAAAATAGTTGAATTAAAACAGGTTCTAAGCCACCATGAAAAATCATGTATAGCATCGTATCAAAGACAATTTGTCCACGATTATTAAAATAAATATCATAAACAACTATAAAAGTGTTAGTATTAGCTGAAGGAAAACCCGTTTAAAAACGTAACAATGTGTATTAGTACAAATGAACAATTATAGAAAACTTTATGAATCAACAGACTCTTATTAGATATTAGCGCATCTTCTCAATAATTATATCTTTTTCAGAGTCCTGATATGGATTACGCCATGCAGCGTAGAAAACAGCGCAGATACAGAACAACCTTTACCTCCCTCCAGCTGGATGAACTGGAAAAAGCTTTCTCCAGAACTCACTACCCTGATGTCTTTACCAGGTAAAAAACCTTTCCGTCAATAAAAATCTCATGTATTATAAAAAAGCTTTGCTTTTAAAAACTGCCTAAAATTAGCAACGATTTCTATGTTCATATTAAATAACTGCTAAAAAAAGGTTCAGAGACTGTTAAACACAGAAATAATGGCGTCATTGCCCCACCTTCTTAAAAACCACATCCCCCTTTATTTTCCCTTTTTGCATAATAGTACCCGTTTCTACCCCCCAACCCTGCACTGAATAGCATTTAGTTGATTTTTTTGATTAACTTCATTATTTTTGATGAGTTCACAAGGGTCAAAAGATTGCCATAGTTGAGCTTTTATTCAGGAATGAAAGGATTGTTATTTTAAAAAATCATAACAGAGAGACAGAAAATGAATAATATGAAATAATTCATTAAAAGGTCTTAAATTGTTTTTAGCAATTCATTTAAACTTTTTAAATTGTTTAATTATATACTTATTCTCAAAAATTAAAAAAAAAAAAACTATCTAGTTTTAGAAAACTATAAAAATCACTTTATTTGAATACTATAGCGTAATCTATAAGGGGGGGGGGGGGTTGTAATACGGTGCACGCCCCAACATTGTTTTAATTTGAGTATGAAATTACACACAAACATACAATCTACTTTAATTAAAATATAAACAGTTTACTGCATATTAAATTAGTTCAACCAAATTCAATTTTCTTTTACTTTTATGTTGTTTAATTTAGGAAAGTTAGGCTTTTTATGAAATTAATTAGGTTTATGTCGTTAGCCAAAATTAGAAAATAAGACAAAATTTAACCTGTCATTTTATAGGAAAGTACAAACCCAACTTTAGAAATGCTTGACTGTCCAACTAAAATATTTAATATATGACAACAAGAGAACTAATTTAGCCTACATTAAACCATTTTATTCAATTTATGAAATAATTCAGAGCAATGGAAAAGAATTATTGAAAATAATTTTATTATACCCATTAATGTGAAAATTTCTTAAAATATTTAAATTAGTATAAAAATTTTAATTTAGATAATTTTTTTACACTTTTGCCATCAAAGTTACAATTTCTTGTGATCCTTTTTCCCTTTCCTTCATATTAAACAACCTTTTTATATATTTGATTAATCGCCCAAAGGCTAAAGAGAGATAGAAATGACATTTTACTTGGTATACGGGGACATGTAAATTGAAGAAAAACCAAAGTAGTTTTACTTACAAAGAGATTGTTAGCATTGATTGCAGAAAAAAGATTACTGAAATCTTTGCATATTTATCTATCCAAAGAAAAAGAGTAAAAGCAAATATGGTAATATTTATAAAATGTTAAGCATACAATGGATAAAAAGGATGGGTGAATAAAATATATAGATAAAATGCTTAACTTTATAAGTAGATGCATAACACATGTATGTATGTAAAATGGGGTATAAAATTTCAAAATAAGAATGTAGGTGCGAAAAGGCCCACGGACAAGTAATCCGAAGAAAAAACATAAGATTTTTTTCATATAAATTTCTAATTTTTTAAATATGATTTTTTAATGATCAGTTTTTATCTGATTTTTGTAAAAAAAATACTGGAATTCCTGTATATTTTTTATAAAATATATTATCCCTAGACCTGGTTAGCCTGAACAAGCTAGGAATGTAAATAATAATCAAGCCCCTCTCTCTCTTGATTGAATAAAGGCAATTTTATGGTCGTCCTGTCTATTTGTTGAAAAGCCTCACTAACACACACATAAACACTCACACACATACACACATACCCTTAACAACAATAGCCCATATCATTTGTAAAAATGGTGATTCACGAATATTGAATTTTATAGCCCTTCTCTCTCACTTTCTTTCTGAATACCCCTTTCTCACACTTGCCCTTTTACGCTATCTCTCTTTTTTGGTAAACATGATAATATGTATGTAATATGGGGATGATACATGGTAAAAGTGTTGTTAATGGTATAAATTGCGGGGATAACTTGCACCTAGATGATAGTGGTGGTAAGGGCGTAACAGGTCAAATATTAAAGGCGGGTACAAATGGGTGTAGAATATACGTGGATATTATGACAGGGCAAAAATTGTAGTATATTTGCTTGCTAACTTGGAACTCGTTAATTGGTAAATTCGTTCATCCAGTAGGAGGGGAGTGAATGGGATAAAGGGGGTAGAAGGGATAATCGTTTTTTCAAGCCCGCTGCAAGTTTCACTTTATTAGAGAACATGAAAATCTGGTACACATAAAGTAGAACTATTTTTAAAAAGGATATTAGTTTTTGTGGAGATTATTAAAAGTAATCTACTTTCTTCTTACAAATATGTTAAAGGTTATCATCATCAAATTTTGGTGGATTTATTTCGAGTTTTAGGTGGTTTTTCGAGCACACCTTTGTAAGTGCCATCTTTTTGTTTTCAAATTAGATGTAATTTTCATCTTTTTAACCAATATGAGAAAGAGAGAGGGAAAAAGGTGGAAGCAGAGAATGAAGGAAAGAAAATTAGGTAGAGAAAAACGGGGCGGTTGAAAATTGCGGGCCCCAATTTAACCTTTTACGGGCGTCAAAATTGGGGATGAAATATGAAAGTTTTGCCTAATATCGAGTTCATTTATGCTAAAAAGATATAATTTGTGATATATTTGGATTCTAATTTGAGGTGTTGGAAAAATATGGAAATTGATTTTTTTACCATAAGCAAATTTGATTTAAGCATATTTTTGAAAGGCCTCCAAAAAATTTGTATAAAGTTAGCCAAAATTAGGTGCGAAAATTGGCTGACTCGTCTTTTTAGAGATGGTTAATTTTTTACAATAAAATATGGTTTTGTTTTAAGGTCATACATACATTTTAAATTTTGGGCACTTAAAGTGTTAAATCATTTTCAACAAAATAAAACATACGTTTTTTTTTAATGGTTGAAGTTTTGGCTTTTATTGTGACTTTGGCTTTGAAAAAAAAAAAATGGGGAATTTTTTTTTTATATAAAACTAATTATCAGGAAACCATTAATAAAACTGATTGTCGAATTAACTAACAAAATGAGGATATGAATGACCCTAGCCTATTATTAAAAAATGAAAAATTATTTTTTAATGAAACGTTATAGTCGGGTTAAGTATAGGAAGAAAAATTAACCTTTACATCATTTATTTACTTTGTTAGCACTAATTTTATATAGTTTTTATAGATTGTTTTTTTTTTTGGGGGGGGGGGGGGGGGTAGTGGTGTTTTTTTTTTTTTGGGGGGGGGGGCAAAGTTTTAGTGTATAGTCCTTTTCGTGGCAACGCCTCTTAAGGGGCGATTCGTTGTATTTTCACAGTAGCTTTTCTCCTATTTCTAGCCCCTACAGTGGGCTCTAACTATGTGGGGGCAAATTGCGTGACCCTGTGGGGCAATCACCCAACCCAACTTAACCTAAAATAACCTAAAATAACCTATCAAAAGCTACTGTGAAAATGCGACGAAATACCCCTTAAGAGGCGTTGCTACAAAAAGGGACTATACCCAAGTTTTTTTTATACTTGTTTTTATTTGGCCTGATTTAAAGAGTGATATAGGGCTATTTGATTGCCTCACTAATACCTATTGTAAAATATTTGAAATGTATTATCTGGGTGTAATAAAACAAACATAACATTACCATTGGAGCCCCCTCTATAACTAAAATCCAATCTCCATATTAATTCCGCCTAATGTATGCTTTTTTCCAGGGATAAACGGATAGGTATATAGAAAATTCAGAAAAATGTTACATTTAATGGTCTGCATTTACGATGTTCTTTTTGTAAAACTACCATTTTATAAAAAGAAATTTTAAAATTTTTTATGTTCTAATTTTTAATTATCCATATATTTCTTTCATAAAATATATATATTAAATAGAATAGAAGTTACTAAACTTAAAACCAACGCCCCGATTTGTTTATAATATGGCCGTTCTTAAAGATATTTTTAACTATAATATTACACTTTTGTAACTATTTCAAGCACAGTCTGAAACTTTGCTGTTATGAAACAGTTTTTAATGACTTTAAACAATGACTTAGTAATGATTAAACAATACAAGGGGTCCGCCCTTTGGAGGTAGGTTTCATTATATACATAACTATTGGTAGCATAGAAATGGACTGCTTTTGTACTGATCTTTTTTTCATTTAAATCTTTTTTTTTTTAAATACAAAAATAGTTCATTTTTAGTACTTTTAAAATGTATGATGTACATTGTACAACACAGTACAAAAAGTTTAACCATTTCTACTCCATCCAAGCAACTATACACTACATTAATTCTAGGTATAATGAAGTGGCTTGAATTATCACACTCCGCTGTAAATTTTTGTTTCTATAGGCTAAATTTTTAACCTTTAAATTTTATTCAAAAATTTAACCATAACTCGATAATACAGTTTGATTCTTTGGTATCAAAATAAATCCGCGACCCGTGATTGTATGGGAGGAGTCACAAATATAAAGTTTTACATATGTAATTTCATTACAATTTGGTTTCAACATAATTTTATACAATTCTGCTATTTGTAATCATTAGGCTTTTCATTTGGATTTACTTCATACTTTTATTTTTATGGCTCCGAAATCGATAAATATCCGCTGGATTAGAACCAGTTATCAGCCTTTCTGAAAAAATTATGTATATCATCGAATTACAGACAATTTTCCACAAATATTGATATAAAAATCATAAAATTAATATCAATTTTGCTAGCCCGGCACTTTGGCCCCTAACAGAACTGGTTTAGTAGCATATTTTTTCATTTAATATCCGCGGAAAGCTGTGTAATTGTATAATACCCTTCGAATTTTATAACTATTATTATCATTTTTTGTAGTGTATATACTATTCAAGGAATTTGATTGTAGTAACTGATAAAAAAACTATGAAATGAATTACATGAAAACATGCAAAATAATTAAATACTTATCAACATTTTATTGCATTAACAGGGCTTAATATTCTTTGAAAATAGAATATGGTTAAAATTAGATTAAATTGCCATAAATTGGTATATATCGACTACATTCTATTTAATAAAAGTGTCCCTAGCTTTAGAGTAAAACACTTGAGGGGGAAAGGTTTGAATAATTGTATTCCCCTATCGCAATGACCTTGTGCCGACTCTCAATTGGTTCTTTGAAAATCAACCAATGCAATGGTAACGGGAATATTAGCCAAGACGCAAAAAACAATTTGCTAGCAGACGAAAGACGTCATTGAAAAAGTTGGGAAGGGTAGTTATCTGTATATACATTTATACTAAAGATCTGTTTAGTATTTTGTTGATTCTAACACTTATACTAAAAATTATCTCTAATGCTTGTATAATTACATGCATTGTTGAAAAATAAAATAATTGTATTATATAGAAATTATTAAAATTTTACCACAAATCAAATAAGAATTTTGCAGTTTTGCATGTGTGGTATTTACACATATGTCAAGTTTTTATGCTAGTAAAGTAAAGTAATTAGAATTAATTTTCTTTTGTTTTAAATTAGATTATTTTATATTATAATTTGTTATTTAATTCTATTGGTGCTAAAATTAAATTAAATACTCATCCAATCGATTACGGACATCCGTCGGACATCAAGACATCAAGTAGGTTATCAAAATCAAACTTGAATGTTCTCTTTTTATGTACTCTGATAAAGTAATAGTCGCAGCTTACTAAAATAACGACACTTAACTTCCACTTCTTTTATCTCATCCTCTCCCTTCCTGCTTTATGAACGAACTGACCAATAAATAAACAACCATATTAGGAACTTAAATTGACTACAATTTTTCCCCTGATATCCATGAATATTTTACATCCATTTCAAGACCTAATCATATTTTATTTTCAGAGAGGAGCTGGCCATGAAAGTTGGACTGACCGAGGCAAGAATCCAGGTATGGTTCCAGAACCGCCGGGCCAAGTGGCGCAAACAAGAGAAAGTCGGGCCCAACGGCATGCCCTACCCCCCGTACCCCACGCCCCTGGGACTGGCCGGCCCGTCTTTGCCGCCAACTATGGGCAATCCCTATGCATCGTTGTTACCGCCGCCCCGCCGTAGTTTTGACTCACAAACATTGTCATCCTTGTTGAATCATTCGAGCATTGCCTCATCCATCGCATCGGCCATGCCTTCACTACCCGGGGCACCTGGCTCCAAGCCCCCATCATTGCTGAACCTGCACTCCCTGCTCCCAGGCTCCCCACTGGCGCCTAGTATGGGGGGACACCTGCCTCCTGGCCTGAGGCCACCACCATTTTTACACTCCGTGATGCAGCCGTCTTTCCAACAGCTTCTAGCTGGTCTTTCTGCCGCCCGTCCCCGCCTCGAGGCGCCAGATTACTCCGCACTTCTCCTAGGACAAGCCTTAGGCCACAGTGCAGCTACTAACCATTTATTGAACCTGCCTGGAGTATCTCCACCCCCTAGCAGGACCCCGCCTCCACCCACATCCTCCAACCAGTCCATGTCCTCTCCGACACACTCAAGTGGAGCCCCCCAAATGCCCTCCTCTTCCCCTTCCCCACCACTGGCCCCCAAATCAGAGCCACTTTCAAGCCCCAAGGAATCTACAACTGTAGTCTCTTCAGCTCCGCATCCTTTCTCAGTATCATCCTTGTTCAAGACAAACTCCCCGCCAGCCTCTCCCAGAGAAGCATCACCGCCAATCCCCGCAGCACACCAATCCTCCTCCCCGCAATCAAGAAGCCCCTCATCGCATACCGAAGGCTCTTCACCGCCGACTTCGCTCGCGTTTGCCGCAGATTTTGGCCGCAAAATAGACTCCATCGCGAACCTGCGTATGCGGGCGGCCGCAGCTTTAACACAGCAGACTGACTTTCATACCAAAATTTCAAGCTAGAACATTTTCAGTTAATTTAACAAAATAAAAAAAGAACAATATTTATTTAGTTATAAAAATATAAATTGTACAGTGATATTAAAAAATGATATATTTAAACAATGTAAGAATTTATAAACTGTTATATGTCATAACAAAAAAATTAGCGCCGAAATTCTTCTAGAAAGATAAAAAAACGGCGGTAAAAAAAACTCCTCTAGTTAGAAAATTTTGTCTAAATACTTGTTACTGTTACTTTAATGGATTCTAATTGTAAAAACTAGTAAAAAAAGTATGTTTTTAGAAATATATATTATTGCCTTTTAACCAATGATGTTTTAGTATTTGTTTAAAAAGGTGGACCATTCTTTAAGATAGAGATTAGTTAGAGGTTGGAGGAAAAGGTCACTATAGAAAAAAAGTTGGCTTTTCAAAGGTTTGTTAACCAAGTTAAACTATATTTATACAATATCTTTGTAATAATTTTATTAAAATCCAACGTTTAAAAACTTTTGATTGACAAATAGGTTAGAATTCCAATTTGAGTGTTATCACTTAAAAACAAACTTTTCATCGCTGTATTTCTTTAAAATAAAATTATCTTCAGGTTATACATGACATAAAAGTTTAAATATTGTTAGGTTTGTAGGTAAGACCAATAAATGATTAAGTATACACGTATGACCCAGACAACTACCTGGTCCAAGTAGTGGGAACTTTTTTCGTCTACTAGCAAATTCCCTTCTGCCTCTTTGTTGCGACTTGACTGTGTTTATATCTCCGACGCTATTGGCTGATATTAAATGCCCCAATCGAATGTCGGCACAGAGTCCCCAACCCGTGGGTAGAGTTACAGATAGCTCGTGTCCCCTCTATTAAAAAAAACATCTTTCGATAAGCTCATACTGCATTTCAGATCAAACCACTGTTGAACATATTTCTGTTGATTAAAAGTGACTACAGGCTTTGAATGTAACGAATTGAAACAAAAAGAAAACTTTATTCTCAAGGAAGCTTTTTTTTGAGGGGGGTAATATGAGTTGTTTCAAAGGTTTGAGAGAGATAAACACCACTTTACACCCCCCCCCCCCTCCTCCACTCCTTTGTACGTCTATGTAACTCTAATTAGAAAATCTGATGTTCCTATAGTATCATACAAAAATTAAAAGATTTGCTTTAAAAGAATGTTATTACCTATAAAACTTCCATGTCATATATTTTTTTTTAACTGTGTATTTGTGGGAGGAAGGGGGGGGGGGGGAGGTGTCCAGAGAATCTTAAGTGCCAATAGTCATTGTCCCTTATCAATAACCAATTTAGGGGACACAATAGATATATACACAATTAGATATACAATATGATACATAATAGTCATTGTCCCTTATCACTAACCAATTTAGGGGAGACAATAGATATATACACAATTAGATATACAATATGATACATAATATTCATTTTACCTTATTAATAACCAATTTAGGGGAGACAATAGATATATACACAATTAGATATACAATATGATACATAATAGTCATTGTCCCTTATCAATATCCAATTTAGGGGAGACAATAGATATATACACAATTAGATATACAACATGATACATAATAGTCATTGTCCCTTATCAATATCCAATTTAGGGGAGACAATAGATATATACACAATTAGATATACAATATGATACATAATAGTTATTGTCCCTTATCAATATCCAATTTAGGGGAGACAATAGATATATACACAATTAGATATACAATATGATACATAATAGTCATTGTCCCTTATCAATATCCAATTTAGGGGAGACAATAGATATATACACAATTAGATATACAACATTAAATATACTGAATTTAATTCATATTGTAGTCTATTTTATTTGATCTATTATTTGTACAAAAGATGCTATATAAGCTTAAAAGATCCACCCACTATTAGACCCATACCACCATCCACATCCCTATCGACTCGTTTAAGTAACCCCCATAAATAAGGGACCCCCATTTAAACAAAAGTCCTATGTAATATAAATTGTCCGCAGTAATTTTAAACTTAAGAAATGTTTCAAGCGAAGCATCTCTAAGACTAAATTAAAGAATGTTGTTTTGAAAATCAATTTTAAGCAATTTGATTTCTAAGGAATATTCTGTTTCTTGACAAATTTAATAATTTAAGTTTTTCTGATCAATTCGTTTTTCTCAATTTTATCATTCTTGTTTTAAAATGAATGTTCATCCCCCCCCCCCCTGCTAAAATATATTAACTTAAATAGTTAAATAACTTAGATAAAAGATACTGCTACCTTTAGATCAAATAAATCTTTATTTAAAAAAAAAATAATTTTAGCTTATTTCGGTAATTCTTAATGGTTTAGCTGACTCTATATGTAAACGTGTCTGTCCTTCTATCCTTTTGTTAGAAAAGCTTTTGTAGGTAAAAATCTCTAAATCCCCCTCCTTGAACGTCCAAGGGGTTTCCGTTATCATAGTTATTTTTTGCTGATTATCTATTAACACGGTCCAAATCTATGAAAGACCAAATGAAGCTTTAGTAAAAGAAAATGCTAAAAATACGCATAATATGATATTAGCCATAGAAATGGACATAGAATATACGTGGATATTATGACAGGTGAAAAAATTGTCGTCAAATTAGGTTGGTAACATGGACATCATTTATTGGTGCATTTCGTGCATCTAGTCGTATCGGAGGGTATGGGTAAAGGGGGAGCATGGGATGGAACGTTTTTCTAGCCAACTAAAGTTTCACTTTATTAGAGTACATGATAATCTGGTGATAGATCTAAGTAATAATAAATCCACTGCAATAGATAACTTTATCTAAATAACCTTTCATCAATTATATCTGCTGTACACTAATTTAACAGCGCTACCTAAATATCAAACAAGAATAATACAATCCAAAAATTTCAGGACTAGCGGCAAAAAATAGCGACTGTGCTCCTTGCATCTAGAAGCTCTGTAATCGATGGAATAAGTAAAGTAGTAAAATGCCTAAACCAAACGTATATATAAAAATTAAATTATAAAATGGAGAACTCAATCAATTAGCGAAATCTTAAGTTACAGCCAAAAATACCTTACAACTTTATATAATAGGATTGGAAAAGAACAAAAAGGGGATGAGAGAGAAAGATGTAGATAAACACGGAGGAAAAAGGATCAGAACGAATGTAGATAGTAGAATCTTAAATAACGCAACGACTGCAATAGACAAGAACTATGAATCAACATGTGAGTGCGAATGGGGCGTTTGTCCAAATTTAGGTATGGAGACCGCTCTTCTATGAGTACTACTAAAAACCTACTTTTACTGCAATACACATAGACATTCTCATCGTCGGTTCGTTTATTTAGAATGCTTAACCCTCTATTCCCACAAGTATAATACGAATTTGGTTGAGCTGGTGGAAGCTCAACAAAAGACCCACGCGAAGTATTATATTGCTTTAATCTAAGAATAATTGGTTGGTTTTGATATTCGATCGGAATTATATAAGTATATTAAGTATTAAGGAAGGAAAATGTTTTTATAAAGTGTATTTATATTACAAGTGAATAAGTTAAGTATGAAAATATTTACAGGATAAGTGTTAAAATCATAAGTAGTGTAGGACAGAAAAGTGCCCTAAGTCCCAAGCAGTGAATTGTGCTAAGTGTTAGAATTCTATCATAAGGCCTAAGCTCAATTCATGCTAAGTACTAAGGGTCCTAAATTTAAACTACAATGCATGCCAAACAACTAAGTCATTACCTTTTAAAGCCAGAAGAGAAGTTAATGGTAGGAGAGTCAATGAATAACTAACTTATTTTAAGAGGTACATGCTATAACATCAGTTTAGAACCAGGATCTTAGTGTTTGTCTGTGCAATTAAGTGTCTGTATGTTAATTTGTGATGTAAATCAGACATGGTTGTAGGCATACATATTTGTACTGATTGGTTACATGGTTACTTTAACAATAAACATAATGTCTTTAATAAACATATAATATTATCAAATCACATACAAATTACCATGAATAGACTAGCATTACCCATATATGGTGTTATATAGGTAGAGATAGGCCTATGAAAGCATAAAAGGATACAAATAATGCCTTGGGCCTAGCTAAAGTAATTGTGTCTTGTGCCTGAGTGCTACTTGATAATTGCGGGGCACATCAATCAAATATTCAGATTCTACTCTATATAGTGTTAACTTTATATCAAGCATAGATAGATAGTTTGGATGCAAAGCATTTCTGTAAAAGTCTTATTTGTACGTTCAAAGAATTTGAAAATTGAGGATCGCATCTCCAAACATACAAACAGTTTTACTTTTAGAAGATTTTTGCTACGAAAATAAAACCCTTTTAAATATTTTGGCACAAAGGTTCGTAAGTGTCAGATTTAGCGCTAAAAGGACATCTAAGGTGTGTGTGAGTGTGTGTGTGTATGTGAGTGTGAGTGTATATGTGTGTTTATAGAGGGAGAGCGTGAAAATGGTTTAAGAGCTTCAAAAAAAGTCTCTGCAATGTAGCCAATATTTGAATAAATTTTAGATGTACTAACAATTTTTACTAAAGTTCAATTGCAATGTATGTCTATAATTGTATATTGTCTATAAGCTGCTTCCCCATCTCTTCTACTGGATGAACGAGCAGACCAATAAATGATGTCCTATAAAAGAGTTTCATCTTATCAAAATAAATTGACAATTTTTCCCTTAATATCCACGTTTATTCTACATCTGCCTGATGTGGCTAATATTACAAAATTATGCTTCTTTGAAAAAGCAGCAAAAAAGTATTTTATATTTTTTTAAGGGGGGTAATTTTTAGAGTAGTGGGGGGGGGGAGATTGTATTGTCCATATTTTTGTTGGAGAAGATGGTGCGGGGGGGAGTAGTATTATTATGTCCCATGTGTGTATTGGGTGTTAAAATCTTGTAAAAATATCTACTCTCAAAGGACAGAGAGATGTGTTTTTTTGCCCAATTCACAATGTTTTCAAAAAGGACAAAATTTAGCTTTACATTAAATTTAAAATACAATTTTAATAAGAAGAAAAGGTTTATGTTTGTCAGGTAAAATCTCGCTGACCACAGAACTAATTGAGTTCTACTTTTTAAGGAAAGCTTATAATACCGGAATGGTTTAGGCTATTTAACAAAATCTAAATCTTGGATTTGTTTTCTGCTATTTCTCTACTCTCGAATATTCCTCTTTTAATAGTTATTTATCGCATCGTATTATAGACAGCTTTCTGCGGATATTACAATTAAAAATTATAAGATTAAAAACAGGTTTATTAGCCCAGACCTTCGGCCCCACGGGGTTAACAAAACTGGTATTATAGTTACAGGTTTATTTTAATATTTAAGGAAAGTTGTTTTTCAGTATGGCTGAAAACTGGTTCTAATCCAGCATATTGATCTGTTTTGAAGCCATACTGGAAATGATTATAAAAGAAATCAAATTCAGTGTTTATATTTTGTAGTTTAATTAGATTGGATAATTCATGAATTTTTAAAGGATTTTATTAAAATTCGGCACTTTTAGAGATCCTAATGGACACATTAATGTACATTACACCCATGTCATACCATTGTTAAAAGCATGAGTGGACAATGGACATTTGGGGGATAAAATTTGCTGCCATGGACTCTTGCAAGCTTATTACGATATTTGAACATGCAAATTTTATGGCCTTTAAAGTAATCTTGGATATTACTTATGTTTTTCTAGAGCATTGCAGTAGTATCGTTAACAAAATGAAATATAAAAATACAGATTTCGAAATAATATTAGGTTTCTTTAATATTTAAAGACACTCTATGTTTGTCAATGTTCGTTTATAGGTCTAACTTATAGAGCTATGCTTTTATAGATGTTTTCATCCTTTTTAAAATACTCTAACATGTATCTTAAAGTACATGTTGTATAAACCTTCAAATAAATCTAAGCGGCCGGCAATTTTAGGTAGAATATAATAGGGAACTGATAAGGACTCTCTTTACATTATACTGAGTTGACAAAAATCTTTCTAATTCTGACCAATCCTGGCCATTGCTGGATTATGCCTGACAATCCAGCAAAATTAAAGACCTGGAATGAAAAATCCATTTAGAAAATAAGTCAAATGTTCATTCGTTTGGAAAAGAAAGAGGGATGTAACACTGGGAAAAAACTCTAGTTCCAACATTTTTAAGACGCAAATTTATCAATAAAAAAATTATTTGACATTATAACATAAGACTGGGGATTAAAGTAAAATAATAGAGGGGGCACAAGCTATATGTGACGACCTTGTGCCGACTTCTAATTGGGTATTTGTATATCAGCCAATAGCGTCGGAAATATTAACACAGCCAACTCACTACAAAAGAGCTTAGGGCAATTTGCTGGCAGACGAAAAAGGTCCTTATCACTTGGACCAGGTAGTTATCTAGGTTATACATCTATACTTATATATGTATTGAAAAGGCAATGATTTATTTACTACATTTTAAAAACACCTCTAAGAGGTGTAAAAGCTTAAAGAGCCGAGCAATGGAATAGAAGGGCACTTTTATTACTCCTCCTCAAATAATAAAAAAAAGAGGGGGTAATGGGGGAGATAAAACCCCTGGCATACCAGGCCGCCAAAAGCAGCGAGTGGGTGTAAGTGACTTGAGTGTCCTAAACTCAATAAAATGCAAGGACGGTCATATTTATCTTTCACTTCATCCAATTTCAACTCCCATTCTCAGCAAGAATGAAAACTTTTGACGTTTTAAAGCCCTTTTGCAATCCACAAACTGCAGCTGTACAAAGCAGTTCTTTTTAGAAGCATCTTAAAGTGCCTGTAATAAATGACGTCATACAATACAAATGACTAATGATAGACCAATATACATTTGAATCGACCAATGATAAAATTTATACTGGCCTATCATTTGTCATTTGCATTGTATGATTTCATTTGGTATAGACACTCTAAGCTGCTTTTCTTTTTTAACACTGTTGAAGTGCTGCAGTTAGAATAAGCGGCTGCTTATTTATTTGAAAAATGTGCAGAAGTTTAGATCATGATTTAAAAATTCTATTCTTATGCCAATGGATATATATACGTGGATATATTGACAGGGAAAAAAATTTGTCGTCAATTTAGCTTGCTAATATGGACTTCATTTATAGGTAAGTTCATTCATGTAGTAGAAAGGAAGGGAATGAAGAGAGATAATGAGGAGTAGGTTATTTTAGCCAGCTTTGAGCAACACTTTATCAGAGTACAATAAAATCGGGTGCAACATCTAAGTAATAATATATCCATTATATTAACTATTCATAAAACAAAGATGTTAAGTTAGAATATAAATCAAACGAATATTTCGGAAAAGTTTGTCCGTTGTTATCAAAGTTCGGACATACAGACGACACTTTATATTTTATAAAAGCTTTGCCTAAAAAATATTAATTAATTTTTGATGAAAATTACTTACTATACTACACCTCTAATATAATAAACATGAAATATTATTATATTAATATTCAGTAACTAACTTTAGATCTTTAGATTAACAAAATTAGATAGATAGTATATTGATAAATATAATAGATAGATAGATAGATGAATTATCTATCATAATTAGATAGATAGATAAACATTTGAAAATGGAGAACTCAAGCGGATCAGTTATTACCGATATCTTAAGTTGCAGATAAAAAACCTTACTACTTTTATAGCTATGGCCCTAGCATCCAGGGGCTTTGTATCCCCAAAGGGACAGAGAGTAGCTTTAATACCTTTAAACCATCCCAAGACTCAAATTTGAAAATAATATAGCCTAAAACCATCTCAGAACTATTTAAATGTAACCTAAAATAGAGAACCCAATCAGTTTGGTATTTATTGAGATCTTAACTTCAGACAAAAACCTCACTACATCATATAATAAGAGGATGATAGTAACTATTAGGTATATTAGATAGATAGATAGATAATTAAATAGATAGATATACATATGTTTAGATATTATGTTATGATAGTAACTATTAGGTATATTAGATGGTTGGGCCCCCCGTGGACTTATTCATTGAGACTTGCCACCTAAAATAATGGGTAAGGATAGGTTTTCTCAAAATATTAAAAGTTTGGGTCCTTAATAAGTCTTATTCTGTAAGATTTTTTGTCTGAAGCTAAAGATATCTATAACTACTTAACTTATTTCATTTTTGTAATTTTAGGAAAGTTTGAAATAGGTCCCTGTATGGTTTTAGGGTATTTTTCAGTCCCCATTTTTACCTTTATACAGAGCCCCTTGATATAAGCGTAGCCGCTTGTTTATAATATCTTATAAAAAGAATTTTGACAATCCTAATCATTAAATCAAGTATAGATAACTTTTTTTAATAGATAGACAGAAAAAAAGGTTAGGGTAGGGGAGTAAAAAAGGAATTTTGTTTAGATTGTTACAACATTTTCAGGTTGGTTAAAGTCAGGTAAAACTAAGAAATATCTATATCTATCTATTTCTATGGAATCCTTATGATGAAGTAAAAGGATCTGTGTGTGTGTTTGTGTGTGTACCGAATGATCTGGCTAACCTCTGAACCGATATGGTTCTCCTTTAAATATAATGTAGCTTCTCATAAACCCTGCGAAGGATTATAAGTATTTTGAAAAGTTTACATTTTTTCTTTTCATAACTAAAATTAAAATGGAAGGGGAAGGGGGTTTTGTCCCAATCCCCCCAAAAAACACTCTCCTAATTTTTTCTACAACTTTTTAAATTTAAAACTAAAATAAAAATAGGGTTGCCGAATTCAACCATCCCTCTCTTAAGTGCCCCTAGAGGTTTCTAGGGGCGTAGCCGCTTGTATATTACATTACTAAAGTTGTGGGACTTGATATTCTTAGAAAGAAAGAAATGGGATTAGATAATTGCAACCCTACAAAGGTCTGGGCTTCAAAAAAATATTTTTCTTGTAAACAAAAAAAAATCTTTTAATCTAACATCTTCTTATCTTGAATAACAAGAAAGAAAATATTATTTAATATTTAAAACAAACAGACAGACGGACAGTCATACATTTAAAGTTATAACGGTGGTAAAAGTGATAAATGTTTATTAAAACCCAACCCATCAGATCTGAAATGACGGACAGTTGACTTTTTATTTTTAACAGCTCTCCAACAGTAATTAACTTTTTAGAGTAGCCACACAAAACTGTAGAAAACATGTATATTTTTATCAAATGCTAGGCGCGTTGTGTGTCTTTTTCTGAAATTTTCGTTAAAGCTATTGGTCCTGTTTTTAGGTTATTTTTTAAAGTAGAACTACCCAACCATAGAATAGTTATTTCTCGCATCGTATTATAAACAGCTTTCCGTGGATATAAAAAGGACAATTATAAGATTAAAAACAGTTTTTTAGCCCTGAGATTCCGAACACGCGGGCTAAAAAAACTGGTTTTAATCTTATGATTGTACATTTTTATATTCGTAGAAAACTGGATATAATACGATGCTATAAATAATTTTTCAGCATGTCTGAGAACCGGTTCTAATCCACCGGATATTAATCGGTTTCGAAGCGACACTGGAAATATAATCATTCCTTGGGTTGCAAACCAAAAACGCTAAACAGTTAAAACATTTTAACTTTTATTATGTGGCTATTAATTTATATCACTTTTTTGGTTTAATTGAAGAAACGTCAACTTTTTTTAGGGGCAACAGGGTCAAATTTAATACAGGGTTTAATAAATACTACAATATACAAATAACAAAACATTTTAATAACAAAGATTAACTGTTTCAACATTAAGATTGTGAGAAAATATAGTTTTAATTAAGTATATTCGCTTTAGATTGCTAAGAGCATGGCTTCTCTACATTGCGTGTTTGTACTTCTTTTTGCATGTTCTCCTAACTTTAGCAAATCAAGGCAAAAAAAGCTTGAAATGGATGTAGAATACACGTGGATATTACAACAAAGTTAAAATTGTCGTCAATTTAGCTTGCTAACATGGAACTCATTTATTTGTCAGATCGTTCATCCAGTACTAGGGGACGGGATAGGGTAAATTGGGTATAAGGGGGGAATCTTTATTTTAACCAGCTGCAAGTTTCACTTTATTATAAAATAGTAATAATATATCCCTTATGCTTGGGATATTATATCCTTGTTAAATTTTAAATTTGAGCAACATAAAACGTAATCAAATAATTCTAAAATTTTCTTTTTGTTTTTATTTCTAGTTAAATTATCTAACGTCTTTCTAATTTAGGAAGAATTATTTATATTTAAAAGAACAAGGAAAATCCAAAGCAACGAAGAAAAAATAATAGTTTAAATGAATTTACCCAACCATGGTAAAATGCTTTCCAGTATGGCTTCGAAACCGATTGATATCCACTGGATTAGAACCGGTTCTTAGCCTAACTGATAAATCATATATAGCATCGTATTAAAGACAATTTTCTACGGATAATAGAATAAAAATTATAAATTAGTACCAGTTTTGTTAGCCCTTTCTACTCGGTCAAATTGTAGAGTAGCTGCGCTGGTTAAATACTATTGAAGTAATGCTATTTGATTTCATGCCAAAAAATAGTAAAATTAAAGTATTTGATTAAAGATAGAACTATTACAGTATAGGGCTGCTAGAAGAATTGGTGTAAATTAAAGATAATAATGTTCAAATTCTTTGGTAATTTTGCATGGAATAACAATCTTTATTTTTTGCCATCCAATCACTTTATCTTGGTGTAAAAACTACTTAAAGCAGGATATTTGTGGAGCTGACCCATATACCTGAAATATAGGCTAAAACATGCCCATCCCATTATCTTTTAAAACAGCAGTTAAACAGATTTTAAGCAACAAAAAACAAAAATATTAAAAGTTAAAGTTTTTAAACATTTAAAACTGAAAGGGGTCCACAACAATTGTACTAGGAAACTGCCTAATTATTTAGCTAATAGCCTGATAATTTTAAACAGTTCTTTAACGACAACTTAACATGAAATTACAGAAAAAAGAGAGAAAGCAAAATATGGTCAAATTCAGACAGAAAGGAGGAAAGAGAGAGAGAGAGAGAGAGAGAGAGAGAGAGAGAGAGAGAGAGAGAGAGAGAGAGAGAGAGAGAGAGAGAGAGAGAGAGAGAAAGAGTTAAAATTCCAAGAGTTTAAATAATTCTTAACAAGTTATATACACACGATTTAAAAAGATGGGTCGATTTTACAAAAAATACATTTAACATTTATATTAAAAAGCAATGTATATAAAAGTTACAGAACCTTTTTAATTCACTGTTCAAAGCCCCTTCCTCTTTGACAAATAAAGCAAAGAAAGACAAAAAAGGACAGAAAGTAACCAAGAAAAAGAAAAAGGCTTAGAAATTATTATAACAACATTCAAAGAAAAGATAAAAAGTACCTTTACCACAAAATAAGATAATCTAAATCAAAATACAAGATCGCGCCTGCCTAATGTTGAAATAAGTTTATATTAGAGCTTAATTATGATATTATAAACCAAATTCTTTTATCGGAGATACTTATTAAAACCATAGATAAATAACTATAGAAAAATTAATTAATTATCCATTTTAAAGCATACCATTTCTATATTTTGTTAATTTACATATAAATTTAACAACGAACGTATTTTTTATGCTTATTGTAGGTTAGGGTAGGTCAAGTAAAGGGTAGATGGTCCAACAGGGTTTTACCTTAGAAACCCTCAGATTTACATCCCGCATCCAGGTCTGGAAATATGACTTTATTTATATGAATTATAAATGCTCAGGGGAGGGAGTAGGGTTGGTTGTCAAGAAATAGGAATGAGTGAAAGTACCATCTTTTCATCTCCCCATCACTTTTTAGAAGACATTTAATTGTATGTATGCCTAAATTATTATATTATTATAAACCTTATAATGACATCTTACACCAGGTTATCATGTACTGTAATAAAGTGACACTTGACAATATATAACAGGTAAAATAGACAACCTGGACGACAATTTTCCACTGTCAAGATATCCACGTTTTTTCTACATCCATTACTATTATTCATTTCTGAAAGTGAATCATATTCTAGAAATCTAATCTATGTATAAAACTAAACTAGTCTTTATCTAAAGATATGCTACAATATCATAAAAGATTTGAAGATAAGATTCTTAATTGACAACCCAATTTTTCATATTTTTATTAATAATTTGGAGCTTCGCCACTAGATTCTTAATAATACTTTAAGAAGACACTACTGGAATGGAAAGGGATTATAGTGGATATAAAAAAGAAGAAAAATTGTCGTCAGTTTATTTATTTTATCGTTATTTTAGCCCACTGCGAGTTTTACTTCCAAGTAATAATATATCTGGCTATTTGAAGATGGAAGGATTTTAATTTAACCAAAAAACCTTAAAACTGTGAATTTGACAGCCTGATTGAATTTCATGGTTGTGAATTTGACAGTAAAACTGTGTTTATGACAGTACTAGGGTTGGCAATCCGAATCCGGAATCCGCCCCATTTTTGGCCAATTTTGGAATCCGAATCCGGAATCCGTTTTTTTTTATAGCGGATTCGGATTCTTAATTAGTAGGCTAAAATTAGCGTCTTGAGTTTTTTCTTTTAACTCCCCCTTTTATTGTGTTAGCGAGATTTTAGTTAATAAGAGACAAAAAGACTTCATACTTCCTTTTGAATTGAAAAATAAGAAGCCTAATCAACAAAATTAAAGCTTTGTTTTTTTCCACTCTCTATTTTTCAAAGCCGCTTTTTATGAAAGTTTTCTATCTTTATCATATTCATGATAATGTCTTAATTAGGCTTAGATGAAATATAGTTGTATTATTCTTGTGATATATGTACAAATTATTGAAGGGTGGTGTACTCTTGTAATAACAGTGATAAAGGGAAAAGTATTTGTATATAAAATTATTGTATTACTGATAAGATTATACATATGAAAAACTGCTCTATAAATTTATGTGTCCATCTATTAACTTTCTCATTTTTTCTTCTTTCCTCCTCTTACTCTTTCTCTTCCCTTTCTTTACTATTTTCTATATCCCCCACCTCCTTTCACCTTTTTTTTCTGGCTTTTTCTCAGCATATGTCCTCATGTTTAATCTGACGCATTCCTTCTTGATTCTAAAGGTAAAGATAAATTTAACCAACAAATACGCCCCATTTCCCTAAAAGTAAATTTCAATTTGGATTAAAACATATTTTGTTTACATTTAGATTACATATAGCTACCCTTTGATCGGATCATGGAAAGAAAACAAAGTCATTCCTTAATTAGGACAGAAGTCACCTTCCTAGGAAGGACATAAGTAGCTTCCCTTATGTGAGAATTTGTTAGATGAAGGGCATAACTTGTCTCCCTTAACAAAGATTTTGCAAGATGAAGGACATAAGTAGCCTCCCTTCACCACACAAAACCTAGCTTTTTGGTCCTTCACATAGCAAAATCTTGCATAAAATAGTTTATCTGTCCTTCACATAGCAAATTCTTGCAAAACATAGCATTTATGTCCTTCACATAGCAAATTCTTGCAAAACATAGCAAATTCTTGCAAATCATAGCAAATTCTTGCAAAACATAGCATTTATGTCCTTCACATAGCAAATTCTTGCAAAACATAGCAAATTCTTGCAAAACATAGCATTTATGTCCTTCACATAGCAAATTCTTGCAAAACATAGCATTTATGTCCTTCACATAGCAAATTCTTGCAAAACATAGCAAATTCTTGCAAAACATAGCAAATTCTTGCAAAACTTAGCATTTATGTCCTTCACATAGCAAATTCTTGCAAAACATAGCAAATTCTTGCAAAACATGGCAAATTCTTGCAAAACATAGCATTTATGTCCTTCACATAGCAAATTCTTGCAAAACATAGCAAATTCTTGCAAAACATAGCAAATTCTTGCAAAACATAGCAAATTCTTGCAAAACATAGCATTTATGTCCTTCACATAGCAAATTCTTGCAAAACTTAGCATTTATGTCCTTAACACAGCATTTTGGTCCTTCACATAGCAAAATCTCACAAAACATAGGTTTTTCTGACCTTTTTCTACCAGGAGATCAGAACTAAATCAGAACACACATAACAAGAGTTTTACATAATTTAACTCTGCATAAATTATGATAATTCATTATTATTACCCCTCCCCCCCCCTTTTTTTAAATTTACCCCTGCATAAATTATGATAATTCTTTATTATTACCCCTCCCCCCCCCCCCCTATTTAAAATTTACCCTTGCATAAATTATGATAATTTATGCTGAGTTAAATGTACTGTTTGAACTTCTATCTAACAGGATATGAGAACTGGGAGGTTGTGACACAAAAGAGGCCAGCTATGGTGCCATGTAGGAAAAGTGGCATTGCATTCTAGGGCCTAAAAGGCGTCATAGCTGGCCCCTTTTCAGTCCATCATATGACATGGGAAGGAGGTTGAGGAGCATTTTATGCAGTCTAAATTCCCAAGAATGCAATGCCACTTTTCCTACATGGCACCACCTCCCATGTCATATGATGGACACAAAAGAGGCCAGCTATGACGCCTTTTAGGAAAAGTGGCATAGCATAGCGGAATTTAGGCTGCATAAAATGCTCCTCAACCTCCTTCCCATGTCATATGATGGACTGGAAAGGGGCCAATTGAATAATTGTTAATCTGAATGTACTATGTAAACACTCTTGTTATGTGTGTTCTGATTAAGTTCTCATATCCTGTTAGATAGAAGTTCAAACAGTACATTTAACTCAGCATAAATTATCATAATTTATGCAGGGGTAAATTTTAAATAGGGGGGGGGGAGGGGTAATAATAAAGAATTATCATAATTTATGCAGGGGTAAATTTTAAATAGGGAGGGGGGAGGGGTAATAATAATGAATTATCATAATTTATGCAGAGTTAAATTATGTAAAACTCTTGTTATGTGTGTTCTGATCTCCTGGTAGAAAAAGGTCAGAAAAACCTATGTTTTGTGAGATTTTGCTATGTGAAGGACCAAAATGCTATGTTAAGGACATAAATGCTAAGTTTTCCAAGAATTTGCTATGTTTTGCAAGAATTTGCTATGTGAAGGACATAAATGCTATATTTTGCAAGAATTTGCTATGTTTTGCAAGAATTTGCTATGTGAAGGACATAAATGCTATGTTTTGCAAGAATTTGCTATGTTTTGCAAGAATTTGCTATGTTTTGCAAGAATTTGCTATGTTTTGCAAGAATTTGCTATGTGAAGGACATAAATGCTATGTTTTGCAAGAATTTGCTATGTTTTGCAAGAATTTGCTATGTGAAGGACATAAATGCTATGTTTTGCAAGAATTTGCTATGTTTTGCAAGAATTTGCTATGTGAAGGACATAAATGCTATGTTTTGCAAGAATTTGCTATGTGAATGACAGAAATGCTATTTTTTGTGAGGTTTTGCTATGTGAAGGACAGAAAAGCTAAGTTTTGCAACTTGAAGGACATAAGCAGCCTTCCTAATGTAAGAATTTGTCAGACAAAGGACATAAGTCACCTCCCTTAAGTTAGATTTTGTTAGATGAAGGACATAAGTAGCCTTCCTTAGACCAATTTTCAGTGACTTCTGTCCTAATTAGGAATGACTTTGTTTTCTTTCCATGATCCCTTTGATCTGTGTTATAATATTATGCAAGAATGTTATGTATATGCTCCTAATTAAGGCTATATTAGGGCTAAATTAGGGCTCAAACTCGTATGTATTTAATCTAATAGGTGTTTTCTCAATGCTGCTTCTATCTTAGATAATTATGACAAAAACAAGTATGACAACATCCATATTACGTAAGCTTGTAATTCAAAATCCTTGTAATAAAGTAATAGGATGTCATTCTGTCTGTTCATACCAAATGCTTCTCCTTTTTATGTTAGCTTCTCAAAGGTCCTGGGAAGGTTTACTATTCTGGGGAAGGGTACGACTACCTTACCAAAATGAATCCCCCTCATTTAAAAAAATTTTTTTTTGGAGGGGTGGTCGACCCTTCGACCCACAAAAAATCTAAAATAAAAATTGGGTTATCAAATTCCATTCCCCCCTCCTCAAGTTCCCCCTTAAGGCCTCTAGGGGCTTAGACGGTAGTATTTAAATATAGGCAGATATAACATTTCAAGTAAGCACTTATTTCTACTAAAATATCCAATAAGCATCAGTTATAGAGATACAGAAGAACGGGCAATAGAAATTGAATCATGAAAATTTCAAACTAACTTATTTGTTTTAAATGCTAAATTTAAAACTTTTTTTGGTTGTTTTGTAAATTTTTTAAATGGTGCTTAACTACAGCTGAATTTCCTTGATTAATTTTTATACAGCAATAGAAATAGTTTGGCTTAAAAACATTTCATTTGTAGGCGGATTTTTATGAAAGTTGAATCTTCAATATTTATATTCTGGTAATTGTATCTCTATTATAAATATTCTAGTGATTGTATCTCTATTATAAATATTCTAGTAATTGTATCTCTATTATAAATATTCTGGTAATTGTATCTCTATTATAAATATTCTAGTAATTGTATCTCTATTATAAATATTCTAGTAATTGTATCTCTATTATAAATATTCTAGTAATTATATCTCTATTAAAAATATTCTAGTAATTGTATCTTTATTATAAATATTCTGGTAATTGTATCTCTATTATAAATATTCTAGTTATTGTATTTCTATTATAAATATTCTAGTAATTGTATCTCTATTATAAATATTCTAGTAATTGTATCTCTATTATAAATTTTCTAGTAATTGTATCTCTATTATAAATATTCTAGTGATTTTATCTCTATTATAAATATTCTAGTAATTTTATCTCTGTTATGAATATTCTTGTAATTGTATTTCTATTATAAATATTCTAGTAATTGTATCTCTATTAAAATATTCTAGTAATTGTATCTTTATTAAAAATATTCTGGTAATTGTATCTCTATTATAAATCTTCTAGTAATTGTATCTTTATTATAAATATTCTAGTAATTGTACCTCTATTATAAATATTCTAGTGATTTTATCTCTATTATAAATATTCTAGTAATTTTATCTCTATTATGAATATTCTAGTAATTGTATTTCTATTATAAATATTCTAGTAATTGTATCTCTATTAAAAACATTCTAGTAATTGTATCTTTATTATAAATATTCTGGTAATTGTATCTCTATTATAAATATTCTAGTAATTGTATCTTTATTATAAATATTCTAGTAATTGTATCTCTATTATAAATATTCTAGTAATAGTATTTCTATTATGAATATTCTAGTAATTGTATCTCTATTGTAAATATTCTAGTAATTGGATCTCTATTATTAATTTCTAGTAATTGTACCTATATTATAAATATTCTAGTGATTGAATCTCTATTATAAATATTCTAGTAATTGTATCTCTATTATAAATATTCTGGTAATTGTATCTCTATTATAAATATTCTAGTAATTGTATTTCTATTATAAATATTCTAGTTATTGTATCTCTATTATAAATATTCTAGTAATTGTATCTCTATTATTAATTTTCTAGTAATTTTACCAGTACCTCTATTATAAATATTCTAGTGATTGTATCTCTATTATAAATATTCTAGTAATTGTATCTCTATTATTAATTTTCTAGTAATTGTACTTCTATTATAAATATTGTAGTAATTTTTTCTTTACTATAAATACTCTAGTAGTTGTATCTCTATTATAATTATTCTAAGGTATAATTGTTTACTAATGAGCTAGTTGTATAATTACCAAGCCTAAAATAAAAGAGTTAAAATGCAGGGAGCTAAAGAGATAAGACAATGGGCAATAAATTGATGTACATTCCCAATGACGATGCATAAAAGTGGTTGAAACGTTTGGACAATCAACTAAATGAAGGAACAAATCAAAAGTTATAAGAAAAAGTTATTATTGAACCTTGGGGATGGGTGTAACAAACAGCCCAATATCCCCTCTATCTCTGGGTAAAATTGTATCTGTCTGTCTGTTTGTACCAAAACATCATTCTAACTGTTGGACCAAATTGGTTCTGATCCGTCGAAATTTTCATACGCACAAATAACGGTTAAAGACAAATCCACTAGTCCAATATATATAAAGTAGTAAGGTTTTTCCATGTCTGTAGCTTAAGATTTTGATAACTATTGAAGTATTGAGGACCCCCAAAGTTGGGGTAAATTTCAAATGGGAGAGGTAAGGCACCCCCAAATCGTTTGTTGAGGTAATCAACCCTTTATCCCTTTCCCTTTGACGTCCCTGTCCCAAAGTTTTTGAATAAGAATTTCTTGTTCGTAGGCCTAACAACTCTAGGGATTGTTATTAAATTTTGATCGGTTGGTTCATTAAATATGTCTAAACGTTTCAACCATTAATTGTAATCTACGTAAGGTCTGTACATCAATTAGTAGGCGCTTGCCGATCACTTTAGAACCCTGGGCAAATACACTAGTATGCAATAAAACAATATATATTATAGTTAGAAAGATGAAAATTAATAATGTAATATAAACGTCTTGAAAGAAAGGTATCGTAAATAGGAATGGACGGATGAATAGAGTAACTTAGAAAAAGATGTATTTAGTGGATAGATAGGTTAATAAGAAGTTAGAAGATAGATGGATAGATAGATAGATAGATAGATAGATAGATAGATAGATAGATAGATAGATAGATAGATAGATAGATAGATAGATAGATAGATAGATAGATAGATAGATAGATAGATAGATAGATAGATAGATAGATAGATAGATAGATAGATAGATAGATAGATAGATAGATAGATAGATAGATAGATAGATAGATAGATAGATAGATAGATAGATAGATAGATAGATGGATAGATTGATAGATAGATAGACAAAAAGACAGATAGATAAAAAGATAGATAGACAAAAAGACAGATAGATAAAAAGATAGATAGACAGATAGACATGTTTGTTATTGTTGTGTAAAGTCGTGAACAAAGTTAGTGCTTCCAATTTAACAAAATTGGTCTCAAATTAGTAAAAGGTGTTCTCTTAAACTAAAGAATTTTGAAAACAGCTGTAACGATGTCTTCTCGGCCTTTAATCTCTCTCTCTCTCACTCTCTCTCTTTTTCTTTCTCTCACTTTCTTTCTTCCTCTCTCTCTATCTATATCTCTTTCTCTCTCTCTCTCTCTCTCTCTCTAGATAGATAGATAGATAGATAGATAGATAGATAAATATATATATAGACAGATATAAAAGGTTAACTCACAAACAAAATATGAATTTTACATATTTATTCAGACATTACAAATTGTTTCGTGCATGTTTGCACTCTTCAGATGTCAATGTAAAACTAAAGTTAAAAATAAATTTAATTTAAAGGATTTTTACTAATATTTTAGAAGATTTTTTGAACATAATATTTTTAAAAAATATTCATATACAGCAGCACCAGAAGTTCCGTCGAGGCAGGGTAGGAGATGTTTCGTTCTTGAAATTCTTCTTCTTGATCTTGTAAGCCATTAAAGGACCAGTTTTACCAGGTGCTGCATGAAGTTGGTCAGGGGGTGGGGGCAGATTCTTCTTCAGGATATTGGTTGAAGGAAATAATTTTTGTTTCAGAGCGTTGATTCAATTTTGATCAGAGGTCTCAACTATTTTAATAATAGGAGACTAGTTTCATCTTGAAAGTGAAGGTATCAAAATTGTTACCAGAGAGTTCTCAATACATAATGTAGAGAATAATATAAGAGGTTAACTCACAAACAAAATATGAATTTTACATATTTATTCAGACTTTACAAATTGTTTCGTGCATGTTTGCACTCTTCAGATGTCAATGTAAAACTAAAGTTAAATATAAATTTAATTTAAAGGATTTTTACTAATATTTTAGAAGATTTTTTGAACATAATATTTAAAAAAAATATTCATATACAGCAGCACCAGAAGTTCCGTCGAGGCAGGGTAGGAGATGTTTCGTTCTTGAAATTCTTCTTCTTGATCTTGTAAGATAGACAGATAGATAGAAAGATAGATAGATAGATATATAGAAAGATAGATAAATAGATAGATAGATAGATTAATAGATAGATAGATTGATAGATAGATAGATTGATAGATAGATAGATTGATAGAAAGATAAATAGATAGATAGATAGATATTTAGATAGATAGATAGATAGATAGATAGATAGATAGACAAAAAGACAGATAGATAAAAAGATAGATAGAGAGATAGACATGTTTGTTATTGTTGTGTAAAGTCGTGAACAAAGTTAGTGCTTCCAATTTAACAAAATTGGTCTCAAATTAGTAAAAGGTGTTCTCTTAAACTAAAGAATTTTGAAAACAGCTGTAACGATGTCTTCTCGGCCTTTAATCTCTCTCTCTCTCACTCTCTCTCTTTTTCTTTCTCTCACTTTCTTTCTTCCTCTCTCTCTATCTATATCTCTTTCTCTCTCTCTCTCTCTCTCTCTCTCTCTCTCTCTCTCTCTCTCTCTATCTCTCTCTCTCTCTCTTATATGTTGATCATATTTTTAGCTAGTTTCAATTTTAATTTGTATTATAAGCCAACTTTAGTCCAAAGCTTTCTTTTACTTTTTACTTTTCCTCCCTTTAGGAAGTTGGTGCTTCAAGTTTTTTAAGATTATTTTACACACGGCTTAAACTTAATAATAGTTTTGAAATAAATATTAACTTATTTATTTTTATACTAAAATCTTATCTGACTTAATAGGTATGTTGGTTGCTGAGATCTTTTGTTGCAATGGAATAGTCCAACGAACTGACTATAAAGCAAACATCAATCAATTCAAAAATATATTGTTTTATATTTTTTTGTATTTTTTGTAAGTCCTTCTAATTTAGTAGATTATAGCGCAAATAAAAAGTTTAGTTTTGATTATATCAACTTAAGCTTGTACTTTTGTAATTTTCTTTATCATGATATACCATTTTTCATTTTATTAAAAGCGTAACTTTTCTATAATTAGGGTTGGTCCGTCCGTACGTCCGTTCGTCTATTTTAAACATGTTGATTTTTTTACTTTTTTAACAACAAATTTATATTGATCTAATTATCTAATTGATATGATTTTTGGTATACTGACTCCTGGGACAACAAAGTATAATATTATAATCGGAGCAACTCTATAATCAAGTCCTAAAAATGTAAGTATGTCCATAAACATACTTTTGTATCAAGCAGTTTTTCAACAAATTTACTTACAATTTTGCTTCGACACTTATACACTTATATTCTGATTATTCAGTTATGACACTATACAAGAGTTTGTCCTACCGTTTCAGTGCTTCGCTTTTATGGATGTTGTCATCCTTGTTTTACTCTATAATACTTAGAAAATAAATCAACAACATAATTTAAACTCGCTAACAATATTTCTTAATATTTTAAAGCTTTTAAAACTATCTATTTTTCGTGTATGTTTTAATCTTTTGTGTTATCTACACAGGAATCACCATGCCAAGTTTGAAATTGATAGGACAATTCTAACATAACTATATTAACGAAAAGAGCTAACCAATATAGGCGTTCGTACGGACGAGCGGAAGGACTGACCCTAATTATAGAAAAGCTTCGCTGAAAAAAAAATTATTTTCTAAAAATGCATAAAATAATGTATAATAATTTTGATTAGTTGTGGTTTATGCAGAAATTAACCAATTACAACAAGTTTTAGAACAAAATTTGCACAAAAAATGTGCATTATTTACCAGGGAACCAGGGATAAGTTGAGGGGAGACTAATTAAAATAAAATTTTTTAAACTTTTAATTACAACCGATTCTTTTACATAAAAAAAATTTGAATTTTGTATATTTTTATTGAATTTAAAAACATCTTTTAATTCAAGTTCAGAAAAATTATTTGAAATTTTTAATTGCTCTTAAAAATAACTTTTTTTTATATTCTTAAGCTCCTCACCACATGTTCCAGTATGGCTTTTATATCGATTAATATCCGCGGGATTAGAACCGGTTCTCAGCCATACTTAAAAATCATGTATAGAATCGTATTACAGAAAATTTTCAACAAAAAATAAAATAAAACTCATAAAAACGGAGCTAACAAAACTGGTTTTAATCTTATTCAACAGTTTTTTATTTTAATATCCGCCTATCTGTCTACCCATAACGCTAAAAAGACAAAATTAGGTAAAAATTTGGAAATAATGAGCAGGTTATCTGTAACCTAACATAATATAAGTTTTTTGGTATTTGCTTCGCAACTTTATAAAGGCCAGGGGCTGCTATTCATCCAATTAATTCCAATTGAAATTGCCGAAAAATTTGATATTTTGTTGGCGTATAACTTGTTTTTTTTATGTAACTGAAGGGGAGTGGATAAGAAGATGAGAAAAAGGGAAGGGGGTGATAGGGAAATTTTCACTTAGAATTGTTTGTCAGAATCACATTTCATTTTCCCTGATTAAGGTATTATTTTTATTTGCTTTTCAAAATTCCACATTTAATACAGCAAAATTAAAACTAGTAATTAATTGACATATTTTTCATTTCCTAGAATAAAAATTGGGTGATCATCATTCAATTTTCGTGATTATCAAATATTGAATGATTAAAATTAATGCAAAATTTAAATTATGAATGATTTCATTTTTAAAATCCATTAAAAAGGTTTTTGATTTTTTCTCTCTAAATTCTATCAGTATTTTGTGCTAATAGAAATAGAAATAAGAAAATAGTTTTTTAATGCAATAAAAGAATATTCAAGTATAATTTAGAAACAAAAATATATCTGCTAGAATAGAACCGGTTCTTAGCCACACTGAAAAATCATGTATAGTATTGGTTCACAGATAATTTTCCACACGTATTTCATAAAATTTATACCAGTTAATATACAGGTTGAAATATGGATAGATAGATAAATAGATATTTGAATAGATAAATCGAAGGATTAATATATTTATTGACTATGTATATTGATAGATAGATTGAAAACTATACAGTTGACAGAGCATAGATATAACTATAGATAGATAGATAATATTATGTGCCTCAAGCCCTACTAATCAGGCCAATAAATTGTTTAAAAGGCCGGAAATTAACTTTTTATTATTGGGCAAGATTAGGGCAGAGATAGGAATTATTAAATATTATTTGTAAAAATATAGTTGCTCGTTTTCCACTGTTATATCAGATGAATGATGCCTTAACTAATAAACTTATGAATGTGCACAGTTAGAACAATTAAAGAAAGGTTGAGCAATCAAAGGGATTATTAGTCTATAAAAATTGTTGAAAGGCTGGTTTAAGTTAAAGTAACCTTATTTTAAAAATTATAATTTAGTTTTATTTAAAGCAAAAGAGCTCGAAAATTGCTGGTCAGAAAGTATTATACTTTTCAGGGAAGCTTATTGATTGTCTTAGGGTTTTTTAGGCTATTATTTTCTGATCTTTCGACAAACCCTAGGGGCTAGGGGCGAAGCAACTTTTTGCTGTACATAGGCAATTAATAAACCTCATATGTGTAATGTATATATAGCCTCAAAAGCGTTTAACAAGAGAAACTAATGAATGTGGTATTTAAAAAGGTATGTACATAAAAATCTGGCAATAATTTAAACGCTAGAGGCTTCACCCTTAGCCTCTTGGGGTTGTACCATAAGGATATAGAATAGGGTCAAATGAAATGATAGGTTAAATATTCAAAAAGTGATTGGGCAGGGATTTAACGGGATAAGACATGACCGGTAAATTGATGAACATCCCAAATGATATACACAAATTGCCCCTTCTGTAGATTACAATTAGTGTTTGAAACGTTTGAACACTCAAGTAAATGAAAAATAGTCCCCTATGTTGTTAAGCCAACAAATGAGAAAACGTTATTGTAATACTTTGGGGACTAGTGATATAAACAGCCCAATATCCCCTTCCTCCCTGGGTGGGGGACATTATTTTGAAAACAGCTTTAAAACACGATGTGTACCATTTGTAGAGCCTAATCGTTTCAGCGGTTAGCGAGATCTTGGAGGACAGACGGACACACGTCGTGCTACTTTTTAATGCATGCAGATTCTAAATTGCCTTAAATTTTTACCTATTTTATTGTTATAGATTTCGAAATTTTTGTGCAAACCTAAATTCTTACAAATTAAATTTAAACAAGAATGCACATGTTCCAAATAAAGAGAAAACACGAAAATGAGTAAATATAGAGGATACCTATAACTAGACACACAACCAACCCTCTGATTTCAAGGCCTGTTCAAACAGTTCTTTGGAAATATCAATGTTTCTTTTTTCCAACAGTATACATATGTACAAAATAAATTAATTTTACCCCTAGAAAAGTCTTTTACGCCCTTGTTTTACCCCCATTAAATAAACACAAGAAGAAAATTTATTCTTAACAGCTATTTCTTTTTAAATTGGTTAATTCTCCATGTTCAAGGATGGGGATAGTGAAAAGAATTAATTTTTAAGCCCAATCATATTTTTAAGGCAATAAAATGATAGTTATTTATCGCATCGTTTTATAGACAGCTTTCCGTGGAGGTTAAAATAAAACTTGTATTAATTTTACGATTTTTAATTTACTTTCTGTGGAAAATTTGTCTGTAATGCGATGATATACATAATTTTTTAGTATGGCTGAGAAATGATTCTAATCCATGGGGTATTAATCGGCTTCAAAGCCATACTTGAATAATTATTTTTCGCTTCACATTATAAACAGCATTCTGTGGATATATAATGTACAATTATAAGGTTAAAACCAGTTTTTATTTTCGCAGAAGACTGGATATCATACGATGCTATACATGATTTTTCATTATGGCCGAGAACTGGTTCTAATCCAGCGAAAATTAATCGGTTTAGAAGAAAAATATCTCCTTCACTGAATATTGCAAAATCTTTCTGTTAATTTTAGCGAGTGGGGGTGAGGGGGGTGTGTTTCTCATTTGTGGGGAGGTGGGAAGTTTATGGCCCCATTTGAAAGATTTATTTGTTTTGTTAACTCGTATCCCACCCACAGAAATTGTTTAACAAAATTGGTTTTACCTTTGTTATACTAAAATGCTTAAAATGCGATGCATCTTTAAATTTGAGTTGGCTTTTAAAAACCCACTTACTATAATATAGTGCTTTAAAATCTAGAAAATAATAAGAATGACAACAGAATGTAAAAATTGTAATGTAATTGACTAATAATTAAAGTAAAAAAATAGTGGGGCCACAAGCTATTTGTAACTCTACCCATGGGGTCGAGACCCTTTGTCGACATTCAATTGGGTCTTTGAATATCATACAATTGCGTCGGAAATAGTATCACAGCCAAGTGGATACAAAAGAGCAGAAAGCAATTTGCTAGCAGAAGAAAAAGGTCCCCACCACTTTAACCAGGTACTTGTCTGGGTTATACATTTATTTTACTACACGTACACCAGAAAATCATGTACTCTAATAGACAAAGACCAAATTGCTGCAAAATTGTGTCATAAAAATAAGGGATTATCCATCTTTTTTTTAGGGGTTTTCTTTCCCACTTCTCCTCTCATCTCCCTCATTTTATGACGTCACACGGATCATTTTTGACACAATTTTGCAGCAATTTGGTCTTTCTCACTCCAATAAAGTGAAACTTGTAACTAGCTAAAATAAAGACCCCGCCCCGAATATCTACCACTTTTATCTCATCCCCGTGCATTCTATTGGATGAGCGAATTGACCAATAAATGATATTTACGTTACCAACCTAAATTGACAACAATTTTTCCCCTGTCATAATATCAATGTGTATTATACATGTAATTATTCATTAATCCAAGTGAAAAATCAGAGGCCTATCTAATATAGCAGCTGTAAGGATTTAGAGCCAAACCACTCTCCCCATAAAATTGATGTTATTTTGCATTATGTATCTAACTATTTAATTTTTAAAATGCATTTTACACTAAAGAATAATAAAGGTGTAAATTTGATATACATACTCAAGAATACTGGGATAAGTAAATTTGATATACATACTCAAGAATACTGGGATAAGTAAATTGATATACATACTCAAGAATACTGGGATAAGTAAATTGGATATACATACTCAAGAATACTGGGATAAGTAAATTGATATACATACTCAAGAATACTGGGATAAGTAAATTGATAATTAATTTGGGTTGTATTATACCTGCATGTAATTGTAGATTTGAAACTAAATTTAGGAAGCAAAAACAAAAATATATTTAGAAGCGGCTCTTAGACTGCAGCCTTAGCCTTAGAAAAAATCCCAAATTGTAATTTAGCGGCAGCAACAAAATTAAAATTCAGCCACCACCAACAGCCAAAAACAGCCACAATCATTCAGAGCCATTCTGAGCCTTATCTATTCTAATCCACCCTCAGCGACAATCTTTAAATTTTAGCAGCAGCCATGGCAGCCCCCTCCTTGTAAGGTTTTGAGTAAGTATTAGAATCAGATCATTACCTTATCTATTAATCTCTGATGAAAAGGAACATTTCTATTCTATTTGGTAATTTTGCCATACTGTGTAGGCGAACTTTTTAACATTAGAGATAGAATAAGATGAAAAATTATTATATATTTGCCGATAATATTATAAATTATCTACGGATAGAAGTATAAAAATTATAGCATTGATTTTCTGATATCTATTTTCTTTTTAGTATACAATTTTAAAATTTCTATTAAACCACAAAAATTATCATTAAAATGTATGTTTTGTTTTTTTTCCTACAAGCCAAAAAAATACGTTCAATTTACGTAACTATAGAGTAACTGTGCTACTAAAACATTTACCTCTAGAAATGGATTTATTATTACTTGGATCTTACACCAGATTATCATGTTCTCTAACAAAGTGAATCTTGTAGGTGGCTAAAAATATTGATAACCTCCCTCCACCTCTTTACCCCATCCCCTCCCCTCCTACTGGATGAACTAACTAATCAATAAATAACAACCCTAAATTGTCGACAATTTTTCCCCTGTGATAACATCCACGTATATTCCTCTAGATAATAATTTCTATTATTAAAATAAACACACTGCACAATATGTCCTCCTACTCGTAATTTGTTTGAGATATTTATTTCTGACACCCTTTTAAATTCTAACAACGGATATGGAATATACGTGGATATTTTGACAGGAGAAAAATTTTCGTCAATTTAGGTTCCTTGAATGGAACTCATTTATTGGTCAGTTAGGTCATCCAGTAGGAGGGAAGGGTATTGTATAAAGGGAATGGATTGGGGGGGACTGGGGTTCGTTATTTCACATTTCACGTTTTCAGTTAGAGAACATAAAAATCTGGTGTAACATCCAATTAAAATATATCTATATACATTATTTTAAGAATTTAAAGATGTTTTATATTCCCCTTTAAATATATCCTAAACAGTTAGGCCCCTAGTTAAAAAGGGATATTTCTAATTCTGTTAACTTAAAATGATTTGCCTTTAACATTTTTGCTATTAAAAAATTATCACTTTCGACATAAAATGTATCACAAATCTATCTGACAGTCAATATTTTTTTCTACTTTTTTCTTGTTAAGAGCTTTTCTATTTTTAGATACAATTTACACAGTGTAGCTACTCTATAATCACAACCAGAAACTAAATTTCATATTTATTTCTAGAACAATAAGACAAAATGTTATAAATAAAGCATTTTCTTCACTATAGTCAAGTTTTAAAATGAAAGTTTGTCCTTATTATGCATCCTGAAATAAATACTTCTAATGGAATATTAAATTCGCCGTGACTCACTATTTGTTAATGTTCTTTGTCTGACTGATTGAGCTTTGCTTTAAGGAATGTTTTCATCCTTGTTTTATCATATTTCTCTATTTATTATTGAAGTTCCATATTTGTTAAGCAATCTTAAAACAATAAACCTAGAAATAAACAAATATTAAAAAAGCTATTGTTCTCCTAACAAGTTAAAATGAAAAGAAATTTCTATTAATTTCAAAATAATGACACATTAAAGCTTGGCGTAGATTATTCGGTTTAACACTCTATTTATCTAATTTCTACTAGTGACAAAAAAGGTGCAACTATGAATTAGTTTCGCTTTTTTATCCATTTAGGTAATTTAGTGATTGTTTCCTATTTAATAAATAATTTATTGGCTTACAACCGAAATATTGCGATAGGTAAATTGCACCAAGATATTTTGTTAGTATGATTTGTCTGACGTAAGGATTAACCCTCCTTCAAATTGTTCATTTCTATTTACCCCCCCCCCCCCCCTTTAAAAATAAACTGAAATATTTTTTGGACCAATGTTAAACTTCTTTGAAATTTGCAGAATATCCTAATCTCATATGATGTATATCAATGTCAAACGCCTGAAATCGGAGCAGTAGTTTAAATTTTTAAAGTCTCTAGTATTGCACAGATCCTTAATGCCAAAGTAATGTGGTGACTTACAGATTTAAACATTATAAAAGATTTTTATAATATAGTGTTACTGTATTCTTTCTTATTTTTCATTAACAAAAATATTTTCTTATATTATTTTGCTCTAATTTAGTTGGTTAGTACATTAAGCTGTGTTGATATACTTTAATCTTTCCTTATTTCCTAGGATAGAAAGATTAGTAGATAGATAGATACCTAGGATAGATAGATATGGTTGTGTTGATATTGTTAAATTTTACCTTATTTCCTGTCATTTTACACAATTTCAATTTCATACCCTAATTGAGATATTTTAGAGTCCCTTTTATTCTTATTCAACTTTAGAATTTAAACAAAATATTCCATTAGTCAGCAGTTCACGGTAAAAAAATTCCCGGGATCTTAAAAATGAAAATTGAACTTGCAGTGGCGTGCGAAGCACTTTGTCTAGGGGGGGGGGGGGCATTTTGAAGATTTTGTAAAATTTTGCCCCCCCCTAAATCAAAGTGCCCGGGGGGGGCACTTTGCTTTAGGGGGGGGGGGCGTTTTGATTATATATACTAATTTTAAATAAGGGCGTTTTAAGGGGTGGGATTATTTGATTATGGGCCTTCTAGTCCTTATCCCTTCTTCCCCATCCCTTAACCCATCCCTATTTCCAATTTATATCTCCCATCTCTTCTCCCCCATCCCTTCTAAACACCCTGCAATGACCAAAGGGAAGGGAGCTAGAAAGCATCTTTGAAAAAAAAGTACAGAAGATAATTTAACCTTCCAACAACCCCCCCCCCCCACAAAACATTTTTTATGGGTGGAAGGGGATGTTATAAAATCTCAGCAGGAAGGATGAATAACTTGTCCTTTCATCTACAGATATAAAAATCTATTAGAAATATGGAAAACTTTGGGGTATAGTCTCTTTTGTGGCAACGCCTCTTAAGGGGCATTTCATCGTATTTTCATAGTAGCTTTTAATAGGTTATTCTAGGTTAAGTTAGGTCAGGTGATTTCCCCGCAGGGTTGAGAAATTGGCCCCACAGGAGCTATAAAGAGGTGAAAAGCTACTGTGAAAATACAACAAAATGCACCTTAAGAGGCAATGTCACAAAAGGGACTATACCCGAAATTTAAAAGATACAAAAATAGCCAAAAACGTCCTGAAAAGCAGTCCGACCTCCATGAATTTTTAATAGTTAATTATACTCCATAAAGATAGGAATGTTAACATTTAGTTTTAGCCTTCTATCTTTAATTGCAGTTGAAAAAATCACATTCCCCCCTTAGCATTACGTACTGACGACCATAGTGAATTATAGAGAAGCTAAAAAGTTATATCAACATATACTACCCTCTTTATATGGCACTTTAAAACTCTGTTAATTTTTTAT
Source organism: Acartia tonsa (assembly GCF_053477335.1). Classification (NCBI taxonomy): domain Eukaryota; kingdom Metazoa; phylum Arthropoda; class Copepoda; order Calanoida; family Acartiidae; genus Acartia; species Acartia tonsa. The sequence goes on along the minus strand of NC_137261.1, from coordinate 47,627,397 downwards.
TAAGTGGTGTTTCCAAGGATTTATAGGGCGGTGCGTGAAGCGCACCTAAAAATATTTACTCCCCCTTTAAACTAAAATCAATTAAAGACAACAAGAGTGGCATATTTTATCAAGTTAGGGATATAGAGTGTAGTTAGTTTTAAGGGTTTTTAATGAAAATTCAAAATTTACATAAAAAAAACATGTTTTTTTGTAAGGGTATGTACAAAGGTCGCTAGGGGGGGGGCGATTGCCCCAAATGCCCCCTTCGATTCGCACGCCACTGAATTGAAGGCTGCTAGCGGTCAAACAGAAGAACGTATATAATTATGTAATATACATAAATTACTCATTTAAGAACAATTATTTTAATGCACGAAAAGAAACTTATTTTATGCGTGTTTTCCTTGGTTAAACTTTCTCTGTGCATCATTGGATCTTGACTCTTCCAGATTAAGTGTATGCCTTATTCCACTTCTAAGATGTGCGGGCATGTTATCCGCTTATAATGGTGTGCAGGAATAACATGTATTTTTAGCCGTTTGGCCGCTAGCAGCCTTTAAGTTCATTAATTTTAGATGTTATTGATCCTGGGAACATTTTACCACGAACAGTACAAAATCAGATTACGTCAATCTCTATTAAATTCATTCTTAAAAGGACTCTTTTGATTATTCTATTGTGTTTCTGTCTAATTATTTGACAAATTAAAAAATCCACAAGCCCATGATTCTCAACTTTCCCCTTCCCATTGTGCCCTAGATCAATTTGTATCATACTCAAATTTCGCTCATAATTTTTCCATGTCATGGAAGTTTTATCCTTTTTTTACAGATAACTTTTTTTCTTATAAGTATTAGACTATAAAAGTTTTAAAGATTTTTAATCAATATAATAAATTTGAAATCTGCATAAAATTTTAAGGATTTTTTATAAAATTCGTTTTTTATATAATTCTTTATTTAAAGGCGCAAATACGATTTAAGTTAATAAATTTTGACCAATAGGATATTGGAAACTACCTACGCTCTAATTGGTTGAATGATGTACGTCACTTAAGCTTCTCCAATCAGAGCGCAGATAGTTTTCCATCCACCAATCACAGATCTCAAAATTATTTAACTTAATTTGGATTTGCGCCTTTAAATAAAGAATTATATAAAAAAATAATTTTATAAAAAATCCTTAAAATTTTATGCAGATTTCAAATCTATTATATTGATTAAAAATCTTTCCAACTTTTATAGTCTAATAAATATCTCTCCTTATTTTATAGCGAAGATTTTCAGGGTGACGGTCTATTCTTTTATCCGTCCGTACGTAATGGTAAGTTCTTTTTTGTTAACTTAGGCATTTTAAAATTATCCTATCGATTTTTAACTTTCGGTGATGATTCCTGTAACAGTTGGGAACGATCGTTAAAGCGATGCAACTCTACAATCCTTACCAAAAAGTCAGTACGTCCATTTAAAACATGCTAATTTTAACTTTTTTGACAAAAAATTTTGTATGCTATAATTATCCTAATCATATGATTTTTGAAAAAATGATTATTGATTTGTAACACTTTCTATATTGTTCCTTTCTGTTATAGGAATGAAAATACAAAGTTTGAAATTGATAGGACGATTCTAACATGTATAAATTATAGAAAAGCTTTGATTTTAAAACTAGCTCAGGGACTAAATATTTGATATTCCCTTACAAGAAGATCTTAACAGGTTTATATTGTTAATTGAAAAGGAGGGACAAAGTTAAACTTATTTCGAGCGATAGTTTCTGATGTATGTTGTTATTCTTGTGTAATTATTCTCTTTATCTTTAATAAAATTGTTCTCTGAACAAATTGAAAATTTGTCAAGGATTTTTGTTTTTTAAATGCATTTTTTGCAGCACTGCTAATCTATAATTTTTCCTGTTGTCGTTGTTCTACTAAATTTAATTTGAAGGGTTTGCCTGGGAGTGCCAGAAAATTATGAACTTTTTGACAATCTCCTTAAACTAAAATAGAGGAAATATTATAGATCACAAGGTGTTTTTTAGCGTAAGGGGTGTTTTCACCCCTTTAATGCCCAACTACTACATTTTCTAAAGCGTCCTTTGACTTTTAAATTGACTTGCGATGGCATTACTCCCTTAGGGTCTTTTAGGGGGTGTATCTTGTTTTCCAAAGCAAATGCATAAATAAAGAGAAAGTCTTAATTTTGTATTTATCTAAATTATCTAAAATCAATTTTGAACAGGTTTTTGTCTGAAGCTTAATATCTCTAAAATTGCTGGTTCGCTTTGGTTGTATTCTTTAGGAATTTTAGAATTAAGTAATTTTCAATTTAGAAAATTCTTATTTAGAAGGAAAAACTTACCAAGGTAATAACTGTAAAATAAAAACAATTAAACATTTATTTAGAATTACGTTTCAGTGGACAATTAACATGTAAAACGCAAATTTTCTTCACGTCTTAGAACCGGTTTGTTTTCTTAGGAAAAAATGGAAGTTAAACTTCAGAATTGTCCCTTAGTAAATTACAATCTTTGTTGATGTAAATAATGTAAATGATATTTGCATGTTGCATTTTTCAAATTATAATTACAATTTAATAAATTTTTGTCAATTTTCAATTGTGAAATACAAAGCAAATGAAACAAGGTTAAAAACAAGAAAAAATATACATTAGTAGGAAATCTTTTCAAAATAGAAGCTGGCCGGCCATTCGCGCGCTTTAACTGTAATCAAAAGCAGACAGCAAAAAATTGATTAAGCACAAATTTAACAAATCATTTTTTCATCATCTTTGTTACCAAAGGACAAATTTTATGTATAATTCAATTCCGATCATTTGGATCAAATATTTTTTGTTTAACAATCATTTTAGTAGCGAAGCTACTCTAAAACTCATTTTGTCTGTGCGTCCGTATTTCAATTAGCTAGTCCATTACGCTAAGAGAGAAATGTGATGTTTTCTCGACTGCTATTGAAGATAGACAGCTTAAAATTTTAGTGAAGATTCCTTTGACATTAGATCATCTACATATTCTATACATTGTCTTGTCCGTCTGTTTTTCGGTTATGCCTCAAACGACATAAACTTATAATTATAACTCCCTTTGTTCATTGCAATATTTTTTTGTTTTTTGCTTCTTATGGATGTTGACATCTTTGTTTTTTTATTTTATACACAAATAATGTTTGAAATAAATATGTGAACAATTACTAATAAAAGTTGAATATAATAGAAAAAACACTTTTCAATCATGAATAAATATTCATTTATCCATTCATTACATTTTTTTCTATTCAGAATTTTGCATCAAGAGACATTCTTTATGTTCAGTGAGAAAAAATCTAGAATTTGATTTTTTGTATTTAGATTTGTAAGACGATTCTAAAATCCTTTATGTTTTAGATTAATTGCCAACCTGACTTTATTAGTGTATTAATAAAAATAAAAATATAAAGTATCCCTTTAATCTTTTAGCATATAATAAAAAATTTATAAAAATATTTTTAACTTGTTCATTTTCCTTAAGTAAATAGCTTTAAATGAATGAAAAATGACTTTAAAAATCTTAACCAAAATAAATAAGTTAGGATTTTTTTGTAGCGTCAGTCAGGTAGTCTGGCAGTCTGTAACCATAAGAGGGAGCTTTAATTTTCTTGGCTGCTATTGAAAATAGACAGCTAAAAATTTTAGCAAGAGTCCTAGGACGTTTGCGCATCTAGTCTATACAATGTTTTATTTGTCGGTCATGCTATAAAAGACATGACACTTTATAAAAAGGATTTGTGATCTTTTTTAGTTATTTGCTATGACAACTGAACATCTGCTTTATAACTCACTTTGTCATTTTCAAACAATTATTTATGGTAACCATATTTGAATTAATTAAGTTTTTATAAAAAAATATTCATTAAGTTGAGTTAAATTTCTAAAAAATCCTAAAACTTAAAAATGCCTTAATTAAAAATATCTATGAATAATAATATATGTTAATTTCTCAACCATAAAAGTTTAAAGTACCCCAAACATATTTTCAACATAATTAGAACCATAAAGGAGATATATCATATGATGACCAATTATAGGAAATAAGGTTTTTGTACATTTTGTACTCTTAACAAACTGGCTTTTTATGATGAGTAAATTTGTCTCATATGTTCTTTGTATAAAAGTAAGTAAGGTTCTAGTCTTGACCAAACCACGTCATTCTGGAGACATTAATAAAGATACATGCAATAATGGCACGTGACAGGGGAAAAACCTTTGCCCATAAACGGGTGCAATCATTGCACTTGCAGCACATTCACACAAAGATCGTGAAATCAAATGGTTAGTTGTCTTCTAGATATTAAGAGATGTCACTAGTCATTGAAAGGTGACAATAGACAAAGTATTGAAGCTTAGTATTGTTCATCATTATGAACATTATGAATTTACATATAACCCCAATGTTCAAATTTAAAACTCTTTAAAACAAGAACAAAAGTTTGCATTTTCAAGACTATTTAGAATTTGATAAAACATTTAGGGATAAGACAATGGCAAATCATTTGATGTAACCCCCAGTGTTTATACACAAAATTCCCTCATCTGTAGATTACAATTATTGGTTGTTGAAACGTTTGGAAACTTAACTCAATGAATCAACAAATCAAAAGAAGGTGTATCAACTTTTTTTTTTTATAGCTAGCCGGTTCTTTTAGTAAGTAGTAGATGTAAAATTTTTCATAGAATTCAGATATGCAATCGTTTTTTTTTGTAGACCTCTTTTTTTTAAGTAATTTAAGTTTTTAAAAAAAAAGATTAAGTCGATTTTAAGGTACTAAAACGCAACAAAAAAAGGAAGAAAATGTCCATTATGTACAAAAATAGTAAGATCTTTAATTTGACACCTTACTTTTTGAATTTTGTCAGGTAATTATTGAAAAAAATTGATTTTTTTAAACCCACGAGAATAAAAACTTTGAACTTAATTTTATCATTTCACAGGTAAAAAAATATGGGTTCATATATACCTTTAAAATCAGAAAAATATTACGAATCCATTGTAAGCAAAATTGAAAAAAAGTAAAAAAATAAAAAATAAACAAATGGCCAATTATATTTTTTGTTCAGGCAACACTTTCGTCTTCCCTTTTTTACCCCCTCTTTACCCCCTTCCCATTTTTATACTCAATTCAAGAATTAAGACGTTGCCTGTATAATATAATATGATATTTTCATATAATTCCTTTTATTGTAGTTTATATACTATATTGTAAACTTTTTTTTTCAATTTTGCTTACAATGGATTCGTAATATTTTTCTGATTCTAAAGGTATATATGAACCCATATTTTTTTACCTGTGAAATGATAAAATTAAGTTCAAAGTTTTTATTCTCATGGGTTTAAAAAAATCGATTTTTTCAATAATTACCTGACAGAATTGAAAAAGTAAGGTGTCAAATTAAAGATCTTACTATTTTTGTTCATAATGGCCATTTTCTTTCTTTTTTTTGTTGCATTTTAGTACCTTAAAATCGACTGAATTTTTTTTTAAAACTTAAATTACTTAAAAAATAAGAGGTCTACAAAAAAAAACGATTGCATATCTGAATTCTATGAAAAATTTTACATCTACTACTTACTAAAAGAACCGGCTAGCTATAAAAAAAAAAGTTGATACACCTTCTTTAAAAAATTTAAAAAGTTTGGGGACTAGTGTAATAAACAGAGCATTGTTCTCTTACTCCCTGTAAAACATTACTAATATTAAGTTTTAGAGTAGCTTTGTATATACTTCCATTGGTTGTACTAAATAATTTTCCCCTTCTTAAACCTAGAATATTTTATGATTATGACTAATGGCTGACAATGTTTCAATATGTTGGAACATATATTAGACTAATGAATAATTATTTTGATTGCTCTTTATTATTTACTCTATTACCTCGTTTGCAGTGATTCGGTATTCTAGTGTGTGGGTGTGAGAGCAAAATGATGTGATATGATTACTCTATCATATTATATCTATTTTATTAGGTAAGTGAGGGTTACATACTATGATTTGATTACTCTATATTACATTAACTCTATTCTAGTGGGTGTATGGGTTCAATGTAATATTCTATGATTACTCTATATTATATTAACTCTATTCTAATGATATTCTATGATTACTCTATATTATAACTTTATTCTAATGGGTGGGTGGGGGGTAAATAATATTCTATGATTACTCTATATTATATTAACTCTATTCTAGTGGGTGGGGGGTAAATAATATTCTATGATTACTCTATATTATATTAACTCTATTCTAGTGGGTGGGGACTAAATAATATTCTATGATTTCTCTATATTATAACTTTATTCTAATGGGTGGGTGGGGGGTAAATAATATTTTATAATTACTCTATATTATAACTTTTTTCTAATGGGTGGGTGGGGGTTAAATAATATTATATGATTACTCTATATTATACTAACTCTATTCTAATGGTTGGGTGGGGGCTAAACAATATTCTATGATTAATTTTTAGACCTTGTTAACTAGAATACTAACAAAATATGCACCCTTAGCGGCATCAAGGAGGAGAAATGGTGGCCTTTCCCCCCCTCCATGCCCTCTTTAGTAAGGAAGCTTTACTCTTTTGTTTAAATCATATCAAACAAGTAATAATAATTTTTTTTTTCTTGAATATGGTCGATAAATTGCCTATCTTTCAAAGTCTAATGTGTGAAATTGTGCTTTTAATAGTTGAAAGTTTTTTTTTTATATAAGTCGTTCTTTTTTGGCATATAAGCTCAACTACACTTAATTTTTATGTAATTTTACCCTTGATAAAATCACAAAATACGCCCTAATTTTTGAATAAGCACAACATCAAACAAAGTCTTCATTAGCTTTTTAATTTTGGCCTGGTTTCTTGAAAATTATTTTAGGCTCTGCATAATTTACTTATTTCGGGGACAGGTATACACTATACACTATACATTATCATAATAATTGTTTCCAATATGACTTTGAAACCGATGAATATCCGCTGGATTAGAACACGTTCTCAGCCATACTGAAAAATCAAATAACATTGTATTACAGACAATTTTCGCGAATACTAAAATAGAATAATAATATTAGTTCCAGTTTTGTTAATCAAGGCTTTCTGCCCCTCCGGGCTATCAAAACTTATATTAATCTTATAATTTTTCATTTCAATATCTTCGAAAGCTGTCCATAATACGATGCGGTAAATAACTATTATCTATGATATCATTAGGAGAGGAAATAAGAAAGAGTTAAAAGATTGCCTAAAATCATCTCAAGATCTAAATCCAAATCAAACCAAACACCCCCCCCCCCAGGACCTTTATCAAGCTTCTCCGAAATAGAAAACTTAACCTGTACAACCATATGAACCATATGATATGAAGGATTGTTTTTATTTTGAGCTCCAAGTTCTGATATCAGATTGTCCAACCTGAGGTGGATTTTTAAACTTTTGCCTCACTTAAAAATCTATGCCTCACTTAAATTGTTGAGGCTCACTAAAAATTTAAAGGGGATAATTTTGCCTTACTATTTTAGTGAGGCAGTGAGCCAAAAAAGTTTTTTAAGAATTCACCTCTGATTTATTAAACAGGGGACATTGGATTGTTAATTAGACTAGTACCCAAGGCAGATGCATACATAAAGGGTTGTGTAGGGGGTGTATCAACTCAACTGACAAAATAAATAAGGGTCTTAGATACACGCCCCTAAGAAAATACGTCTCCATTTTAAAAAACTTTAACATGCCACCGCAGTTATAGATGTTATGTTACATTACATCCTTGTTAAGTTAGTTAGTCATGTACTTAAAAGGTTACTCCTTTTATAATTGATCTATGTATTTTTCATACATAATATATGTAAAACATACATAGAGGTGCATTAGAACGTCTGCATATCGTTATAAGTCACCTCTCATGGCCACGACTCCGATTAATATCCACTTAAAACAAACCAGTACTGAAACAAGAATACAAAATAAAATGTGGTTTCATACAAATTGTCTTAAAAAATTAATATTTTTTCTGTTTATAAAAGCAAGACTTGGTTGATGATTAGTCGTATGCCTGGAAACTTTAAATTTATTCTTATATTCGATATCCATTATTAAAATCTTAGTTTGCACAGTCTAACAATCTTTACACTAATACTTATGCATATAGAGTAGCTTGGAAAATTGATTTTTAGATTTAATTTAGTCAATTATTAATGGGACTAATATACTAAATAGATAGATATATAATAGTCAATTACATAGATTAATACAAAAATATTCAAAGAATAAAATCAAACCTTGTAGCGGGCTAAAATAACGAACTTCCCCATCCTTCTTTAACCCATCCCCTCCTCTCGTACTGGATAAACGGGCTGACCATTAAATTACAGGGAAAATAGCAATCTAAATTGACGACAATTTTTAACCTGTCATAATATCCACATATATTCTAGATCCATTGATATGGCAAACTTTATAGGTCTGAAGGGAAAATAAGATAGATACATACAAAAATTTCATTAGCATTGATAAGTGCTAAAACTAAAATCAATAAGAAAATTTAATTTATTACAAAAACAAACCATTAAAGCGAAAGACAATAAGGTTTTGATATTAAAGGCCCCTCCCTTTAAAATTGATTATACTTGTTGGATTAACGGTGGTAATGGATTTATTATTACTTGGATTTTACACCAGATTATCATGATCTCTAATAAAAAGGAACGTGTAGCTGGCTAATAACAATCCACCGCCTTTAACCCATCCCCTTCCTTCTTACTGCATGAACGAACTGGCCAATAAGTGATGTCCACGTTGGCAACCTAAAAAATGAACGACAATATTTCCCTGTCATAATATCCATGTATATTCTATATCCAATTCTGTGATATTGTTTAACATAATAGTGGCATAACACTAGCCTCGAGAAAATATGTGAAAAGGAGAAAATATGAATTTTCATTAACCCTTCGCCTCCCTACGAAAATGGCAGAAAATTATGATAACTTTTTTTTTAGCCGGACGTCATTTTATTTTTACTTTGCATATATTCTAGATACTTTTATCTTAAACATTAGTTCTATTTTTCCTTAAGTCACAAATTTATGCTAATAATTTTTGAAAAGTTATTTCATTAATATATTTCAAATTTTTCTAACCTACAGGGGAGGGTGGTGGAGGACTGGGAAATAGCCTAAAACCAACCTTAGACATTTACAAAGTTTCCCTAAAAATTGCAATACATTTGCACCAGCGTTAAGTACCTTCAGACAAAGAAACTTTACTACTTTATATAAGAGGACTTTTTTCCTCTCTTGTACTGAAGCTCTGTTTGTCTGTCTATTCATTCTTCTATCTCTAGTCTAAGGAAAGGTTCCAAATATTTTTTTTCCATAGAAAATTGAATTTACCATGTTGTTGTATAAGTTAGGCTTACAAAATTTGTTACTTTTTTTTCTTTACTAGCGACTGCGCCCCTAGTATTCGGGGCTCTAAATTTGAAGAGATACAAAAGGTCAAAAACATAAAAACAATCATGAGACTTAAAATTAAAATAGGTTATTCTAAAACAATTCTGAGAACTATGTAATTGTAAAGCAGACAAACAAAAAAAACTATTATTACTTTATATGATGGTATGTAACTTATACTTTCATCAATTTGTCAGATTTTATTTTGATTTTTGTTACTTATAAATGTTGTCATCCTTGTTTTTGACCTAAGTCAATTATGCCAGTAGGTTATCAAAAATTTAATATAAGACAATACATTACCATTTATTATATAAATTTTATCAAAACAAAGATAATCCATGATTAGGGTCAGTCCATCCGTCCGTAACGAATAGCCTTTAGCGATTATATACGTATGTTAGAATCGTTCAGTCGACTTCAAACAGTTTTAAAAGTGTATTAACCTTATGGTTATAAACAGAAATTCTGTCCATTTTAAACCTGAGTATTTTTTGACTTGTTATTACTATTTTTAGGTGATTCATTATCTAATTTACAATTTTATTGGAATTGCTATTTCTGGGAATATAGGGTTAAATGTTGTTGGACGAGTATCAAAGAATAACAAAAAAACTATAAGTCTATACTTGTTATTGTTTGTTTATCCCACTGATTAATTTTCTGAAATTCGCTTTTCTGGACAATACCATGCTTGTTATTACATAATTTACAATAAAAATCATTAAGCCCTGTAAATCAATGAATCAAATGAGAGGTCACTATATGGCCTGGCAGGCACAGACCCCTGGATAGGACAAGCCTCCCGCAGAGCTAGGGTTCCTCAAATCAGGAGTGCTCTCGTGTATAATTGGGTTTAAGGGTGTGGGTTCCTAAAAGCCAAATTTATTTAAATTAAATTCATTTATATATTAAGGTAAAAATCTGCGTTTTTATATTTTTTCAATAACAAAAGGAATATGGAATAAAATTATATGCCCTTATTCTCTGTTATATAATACATCAAATTTATTTCAATTGTTTCAATAAAAAAAAATTTAATTTTATTAATAAATCTACTAAAAAGGCACAAAATAATATAAAAAGATTTATCACACACGCTTTTTGAAATATTATAGCTCTAAAATATGAGATTTAAATGAGAACTAACACTAATTAGATTTTTTAACATTTTCTGTTTTGAGTGTTTGAATTACAATTTATTGGACAGTTCGTTCATTGCAGGGGAAGGGATGGGGTAAAGAGAGTGGATGGCGGGAATCATTATTTTAGCCCACTGCAAGTTTTACTTTTGTATAGAACATTAAAACCTGGTGTAAGACCCAAGTAATGAAATATTTATTTTAATCCGTTAAAAGTTGGCTTGCTGTTTGCAATCCACATATTGAGTATAAGTGGCACAGCAACCCCTTGTAAAGTGAGGGGCAGGGCGTAATCAGATCAATTTTGCCAGAAGGAGAATAGGCAGGAGACATGGTAATGCAACTTGTCCCATTAGGGGGTCCTACTACCCCCCTTCATCCCTTTATAGCAACATTTGTAGTAGTTAAATAGAACTGCAAATCTATGCTTTGATTAGCTTTGTCATAAAAAATATTAAAGGTTTAAGTTTTTGAATAAATCTTTTTAAAAAGCTTGTTAAGTTGTGACAAAAGAACGAACACTAACAATTAAACAATTGTCATTCCAAAAAATTATGCTTCTGGTAAATTGTTACGCGTTCCATATTGTACCTATATGTTTTACGAATCTAAATACAAAAGTTCAAATTGAACACCTTGGGGTAGGGGGGGGGGGGGGTGTCCACAACCCCTGATTTTGTCAGGGTGGTGGATAAACCCCCTTCTGCACGCCTTAGTATATTCGTTCGCTTGCGTGTTCTAACTTAAAAACTTGTATTTAAAGTAAAGAATTGTTTTATAGAATAAATATTCTTTTCCCTGTCCATATATTGGTCAAAACTTAAACTTATTAGGAAACATTGTTTTGCTTGGCGTAATAGTTTAACTCAGTGTGGGGTAAATAGGACAGTAAATGGGTTAAACTTACCCAATATGAGACCAGCTGAATCTTACTTTCCGATTTAGTACGTATCACCCTCATCCTATCTCAATATTTAATACTAGCTAAAAAGCTTCAAAATTCCAAAAAAATTTAAAATTTGAATGTATAATGTATAAATCGCTTTGTTTTCACCAATTCAGCTATTTAAGACCGGAGTTGCTGAAAATAGCGTTTGCAATAGTTGGGTTATCTGTCGTACAACTTCGGAAATTAGGGAAAAATGGGTAATCAATTGTATGTTTATCCAATATGAAGCAGGGTTTATTAGTTGTATCATTTATTTATATCACATTACACTTAACCAAATGAAAGGTCCTATATTGTTCTGTGATACTTAAATAATAAATTGTTTTATGAACCATTCTATATTCTATGTTAAATTAGGTTTAAAAATGAAAAGATAAGAAAACCTGGTAAATCAAGAAATTATGAAAATACCCCTATCAAGAAAATGATATGTTTAAAGGTTTATGTAGTATTTAAAATATTGTATCTTGTTGTTCTAGGAATTATTGTTCCCAAAGTCAGGTTGATATAATAATTATCATACAATAAGTTGTTGTCAAAATAGTTGGAAAAAAGAGTATGTTTTAATAGACGTACGGAATTTCTGGTTACGAATATAAAGTTGCTATGCTTTCCTAATTGTTATAGGAATCATCGTCTGAAGTTTGAAATCGTTAATATCATGCCTGATTAACGAAAAGAGCTAACTGTGACATGCAGACCCTTTTAATGGTTAATTTGATCACTACATATGTAATACTTTGTTTTATAAAACATAGAAAATTATAAATTTAGAATGCCTTTTTAAGACTTTATAAGATTTATTCAATTTTAGTTTGAATATAACATAACATGTAGCAATTTCAATTATTTTTTACTTTTTCTTTTAACCATGGATATTTTAGCTTCTTACTTATGTAGTATAGACGTAGGACAGATCTTTCTGAATTATAGAGCAGATTTGCTACTTCTACAAATAACTAATGTCACCTTGTTTAATGTTGATCAACACTTTATTAATAATATAGTAGATTCAATAATAACTGGATATATGTATATATTACTTATGATTCTGGGTTGGTATAATGTAACTGTGGTGTCCACACCTAGGGACTCAAACCTACAGCTACAGGGGAGCGAACCTAGCTAAGCTAAATTCTAAAACCAACTGAAGTTGTCTAGCTTTGCATTGTTTTACCTAAGCCCACAGCTTATACTTTATTGACAGCTACCCCTTTTGGCCATTATCCATTTTAGCTGTCTATTTAGACTAATTATTAAGATCAGAGCAAAGCTAGTCTTTACTTATACTACATTCTCCCGGACTTAGAAGGGGATGTAAATTACATTCCCTTTACCCATAATTACCTAAACCCCAGAATCTTTCCTTAATATTAACCATGGCACTAATAATTAAATCATTGATTACCGCTGGTAATCTTTGACCCTCTTACATACTAATTCTTACATACTAATACATTAAACATATCAAAAATGGCATAATTATCAAGCATTACAAAATTCATCATAGCGCAGCGCAAGAACATAATTTTAACTTTTAGTTCACTTATTTAATTTTGGTACAAAGCAGCTTAGAGGTATAACTGTTTGTGGTCACAATGATAATCAAGTTATCCCCCTTGGCGGTTGCGCCCATGTCGACGTTGCTGGCGGCGTAGTCTAATGTTGATAACTACTAAGGCCACCAAGTGGGCGATAGATTCAACTAGTCAGCTGTCGTTCTCTTCATCCACTTCATCAAGGATAGCTGGATCTGGTTGCTGATCTGGAGCAGGTACAGGTGCTGGATCCTGGCAGGTTGCGGCCTTGCTGGCAGCAGCTGATCTCGTGCGGATCCCGTTGGGGTTCCCTTTCCTTCTCTTCCTGGGGGGCTCGGTCCTTGGCAGCTTGACATCTTCATCGCTGGATTCAGAAAAATCACCAGGCTTGTAGGAAGGAGAGGTTGGTGTGTACTTGGGTGAAGTTGGTGTGTACCTGGGTGATGGGGGCTCATAGAGTGTTTCATCATCACTGCTCATGCCACCAGAGTAATCATCTCTGGTGAACAAGAGCCTGTCGCTGGTCATGGGTGGGGTGTGTGGTCTGGGGCTGCGTGGACGGGTGGAAACAAGGTAGCGGTCAGTCATCTCCTTGGCTCTGGCTACTGTTGAACTTGAAGGGCGTGGTGGCGAGGTTTGCCTAGCTCTGGCAGCAGCAGAAATTGATGGTTCAGCTTCGTTACTACGCTGTGCTTGGACAGGTGGATCCTCTGTTACATCAATCTCAGCTATGGACAACCTGTTTTTCGTCCAACCTTGGAACTGGTCCAGCTTCAATCTCAACCTGTCTTGGGCTGATTGTACAAGTGTCACTGAATTTTGGATCTTCTTCAGCTTATTCTCCAAGGTGGCGGTGGTGGCTGGAACGATGCCCTGGCACTCTCGTCGTAGGATGTAGCCCAACTCTTGGACACTGGAAATGCGGTTGTCCCTGGTCACGCTATCAGTATGGGAGTTGACCGTTTCAGCCAGCTTTTTGAGTTCATGGATAATAATATCCATGTTCTCAGAGAGCTGACTCTGACTATTTTTGCCCCAGAAGGTCACATTATTTTGGAGTGCGTTGACCTCCTGTTGCCACTGGTCTAACGTGATCCCTCTTTTCCCCGTGTGCTCCCTAAGGGTGGTGTCCACCCTTAAGGTCTCCTTCTGCAGATCTTTGATGGCTGCAGTGTTGGCCCCAGCTACAGCGGTCAAATTATCCAGCTTAGTGTTCATGGCGTGCACCTGCTGTCTAACCTCAATCATCACTGCGAGCATCGTGTCGTTGGATACCAGGTTGGCTGCGGCAGCTGCTGGAGGGGTGGTGTCCCTGGGCTCAGTTTTGAACCTCCTCTGGCTGGCTCCACGTCCGAAGGGTGCTGCAATATAGCAAAATTAAATTACAATATCAAACAATACAAATACAATATTAACACATATTAATAGTCAAATAAACAAATAAACAAATAACATATGTGCTTTATCATGGTTTATTTTCCCACCCAAAGGAATATGGTGCTTTCCCTCTATTTCCCACGAATAAAAGGATATTTATCCAATAATTAACCAATAAAGGTGTAGTTATTATCCACACATTAATTTTAAATTTTAAGATTAATTAGTTTCCCTCCCACGAATAAAAGAATAGTTGTTAATTTGTTGCTTGCCCTTGTGTATTGTTCACTTTAAATATTTTAGCACAGCAACATAAATATATCATAGACCCAACCAAGCAGACTGATAATGCTGCAGCTAAACCCCCCGCCATGTACATTAAAATTTCATGCCATTTAGTTGAAACCCACCCGGATATTTTATTTACATAATACTTGACCCATGTCATCTCGACTTTGGGTTTAAATTTTATAGCGTCGTGGGCCAGCTCCTGTAGTTTAAGGACGTCTAAGCTAATTAGCGACGTTTCCCCCTGGTCTGCCTGCTCATCAATTACTTTTCCATAAAGATCTTCAAACATATAAGATTTAACTTTTCCCTCTGTTACTTTTACCAAATTTATCCCTTTATCCGTGTTAACGGCGTACACATTTTGATTTACTGAAATGTACGTTGGGTTAAAATTGCAATCCACCTCTATTAGATGATCTTTATTTACTAATAATCTAGTGTTTGGTACAATGCCATAAATGGATCCATTAATTGCCACGGCAAAATGATTGACAAAACAAGGCAATTTTTCGCTAATATTTAATTTAACCCTAACTTGTACACATTGTTGTTCCAAAATTATTTCCCCCATAGTTCTTTGGATTTTCATTTTGTGTGCTTTAACCAGATTGTATAAAATAACACTGTCAGAGGTACAGTCATTGTGTTCATTTATTAAGTTGTTATAATGCCCATACGATAAATAAAATTTATCTTCCAAATTTGCATCTATTTCTGCCCTGTGGATGAAAGGAAAAAATTCCTTTATGCTGTGGGTAATCCATACATATAAACCCTCTACGTTTGTTATATAGTAGTAAATTCCCGGTAGGACATCCCCAAATATTTGTTTATCCCCCATTTCCACAGCTAGTGAATGTTTTTCATTGTAAATCACCCGAAGTTTGTTATATAAGATATTATCTTCTCCCCATTCACTGTGCGTTAGAATAGATGCATTCAAGATTTTTATTGTTCTAAACCCCGAATAATAGCGTTTTTGAGTATCTGTCTCATTTAATGCTATTATTCTACTCATATCCCAATGAAGATGGGGCGTCCCGCAATCCCTGTTTGTTTCATTGTCAGTGGCTAATATTATATCATTAAAAATACACCCATTCTCTGTTTGTATTAAATCAACGGTTCTAATATTAATGGTTACTTCAGTATCAATAAATGAATTAGGAACGAAAGTGTTGCCCACTAAAATCCCTTTTCCCTCGCATTGGGGATTAAATCCATCCCTCCATGAATCCCTGAAATATATTGTTCCATTTATTAGAAAAGATTCTTTAACCTGTTGATTTAATTTTACTGATATGGGTATCCCTCTAATAATTATTATCCCTGATTTATAAGCTTGTGCGCATTCGTCCGCGGATATTAATATTGGTCTGTTAATTTGTGTTGGCTTTGCTAAATGAAGATGTGCATATGCCCCGCAGTAATAAAAGTGTTGTGTTTCATAAATGTGACAAATCACCCCAGGAATTACCCACTTTTTTGCCCTTTGCAGAATATGTACGTTTACATTATCGTTAGTAATATTAAATAACCCATTCCCACATTTACTTTTTTTAATTGTTATGTTTCCCCCCGTACAATTTAGCACACTGACATTTAGTTCATCCGCCCAACCAATATTGAATAGCCATACTGACATTAGAAACAAAAATGTACCTTGGTTAAATCTTTTCCCCGACATCTTGCTGGTGACACAAACTGAAATAAAAAAATGAAATTAATTATTTTTATTTTTGGTTTTCTTTGTATATTGCCTTGTAGGTGCTACCTCATAATGCTGCTCCAAATTTTTGGATCTAGTACCATAATTTTTTCCCACTATATTGGTGTAAACATATTCTGGTAGCGTAACTTTTCTATTTTCAGGTATGGAAACAAGTTTTTCAGGTGAGGATTGAATAGGTTCCTTATTCCAAAAAGAAGCTTCCCCAGGAATAGTAGTTAAATCTGCATTCCCCCCAAAAGAGTGCCCTTCCCCTGAAAATACCTCATCCTGTTCCTCCCCCTGATATTGGCTTTGCTCCCCTTCCTGATATTCCCCTTGATTACTACCTTGATCCCCTCCCTGATCACCATCATTACTGGATTCCTCGACGCCCTCCCCTCTAGTATCCTCCCCTCCCATATCTTCATTGTCGGAATTGTCCATTAACTTGTCAATAGTTACAAAATCCTTATCCCCCGCTCCCTGTATTTCTAAACTTTCATTGAAATTAGGGTTTGAATAGGACAATATTATTTCATTCGATGGAAGGATTAGATCTAAAGGGTATACGTTAAATGACAACTTTTCTCCACATACTTTGACGCTTGAGTGAATTTTTCTTAACTTATCCCTGGTAATAACATGTTTTGATTTTACATTGCAATTATGAATTGGAGTTATTTCAAATAATGCATCTGAAAATTTATGGCTAACAATGAACGGTCCTGCATAAAAACTTTGTAATTTTCTTGAAATTCCCACTTTTGCAATATCAAAAAAGGCGTATACGATATCATTAACTTCCAAAATTTCCCTGGCACCCCTGTTCCTGTTTTCGTATTCTAGGTAAATTTCCTCCTTCCCAGTAATGTTATACATAATCTGCTCAACCTTTTCAAGAAATGTTACATATGATTTACAATCCAATTCATCCACTAACTGTTGCTCAACAGGTGAAAATACGTTCAAAGGTAACAAAGGTTGCCGTCCAAAAACTACAAAATATGGGGAATACCCCGTCCTTTTGTTCTTGCTTATATTAATTACAAAAGTTGCCATTTTAATTTTCTTTGCCCAATCCCTTGGTTCGCTGCTGGTATCTGATCTAATTGCATTATATATCCCTTTGTTATATCTTTCAACAGGGTTTGAATTAGGGTTTCTCGCCGGAATTAGTATAGTTTTAACTCCCATGCTTTGCATGACGCTTTTAAACACTTGTGACGTAAAATTTGTTCCCCTGTCAGACCTGAGTGCTGAAAATAAACCATACGTAGGAATGAATTCTTCTAACAAACATTTTACTGTGCTTTCTGTAGTAGCATCAGCTATTGGGTGAGCGAGAACATAGCGTGAGTATAGACATACTAATATTAGTACAAACTTTACCCTCCCCCCCTGAAACATTACTTCTGTCCAAGGGCCAATTAGATCAATAGACACACACCCCCATACTCGATTATATCTGGCAGACTGAGTTATAACACTGTTGTGTTTAGGGGATTTATTGTATTTTCTCAAACAGTTGATACAATTATTAATTCTGGTTTCCACCAGTTTGTTTACCCCAGGTAAAAAATAAACGCTGTTTATTTTTAGTGTAGTTTCGACTACCCCCCTGTATCCGCCCCCATATCCGCTATGAGCTAATTCAAATATTTCATTGTATAGACTTAAAGGTGCTACTGGTCTTTTTACATGTTTACCATTGGGTAATGGTTGATTGAAAATAATGATACCTTTATCAAATTGCAAATGTGGTAGTAATTTAACCAACATTTCCTCCCTTCCATTTAAAATTTCCAATTCCCCTTTGGTAAATACTTTCCCTTCCAAAATATAATTTTTTATTTTTGATAAAACAGTATCATTTTGAGTAGCTAATATCCAAGCTTGTTTATCTGACCCCACTCGCACCCCCTCTACATTAAAGATTTGGTCCTCTAGCGGACATGTGTCGAGATATGGATCTAAAGTATTGTTATTTATACACTGTGTACATTCATCAATATTATGGTCTTTACACAAGAATTTCCCTCTAGATACATTATCTGCATTCGCATGTAATTTCCCAGCCCTATGTTCAATGGTAAAGTCAAATGATTGCAGGAAAGATATCCAGCGGTGTGTGACACCATTTAAAGAGTTTTTTGTCCAAGTCTTATATTTAGTTAGACTCATTGAGTCAGTCCTAACAACGAATGGCCGAAATCTAGCTAGGTGCAAAAATTTCTTTAATACAAAAACTAAACAGGCCATCTCACCCTTCCACGCTGGATACCCCCCCTCTGCCCCATTACACTTTCTATTTGATATACCGATAATCTTTTCTTTTCCTTCCTGAACTTGAGAGATTACCCCTGCATAATAATGACTACTATAATCGATATCAGATATAAAAGGGTTAGGATTTTCCCATTGAGGGTAAGACTTTGAGATTGCTTCATTGAACATATTTTTAAAATTATCCCACTCTGAATTTAATTCAGTGTCCCATTCAATTAAATCTTTATTTCTTAACCCATCTAGCTTGTGACATAATTTTGCATAATCTTTAAAGTATTCACGATAGTAACCTGCAAAGCCCAAAAATCTTTGCATGTCTTTACCCGTCCTAGGTTTGGCCCACCTTTTTACCGTATCCAAATATCCCTCATCCATTCGTGTACCTTCCTTTGATATTATATGCCCCAAATATTGACACTTTTCTGTGAATAGATTGCATTTATTTAAATTAAGTTTTAAATTTGCCACCCCCAAAACTTTAAACACCTTCTCAATGTGGCTTAAATGCAGGGATATTTCCTTAGAATATATTATAATATCGTCTAAGTAACTCAAAGAAAAGTTTTCCAATTCCCTATTTAGGCTCATCACCCGTTGCATTAACATGCAAAAATAGCTAGGGGCATTAGACAATCCGAAGGGAAGGTGGTTAAAAAGATATTGCTTATTATTTGCTGTGAATGCTGTGTACGGTCGACTTTCTTTATCTACAGGCATACTGTGGTACGCTTGTGTCAAATCTAATGTGCTAAAAATCCGCCCCTCCCCCAACCTTTCTAAATTATCCTGAATTAGTGGTAAAGGCCATTGAGTCTTTACCGTCTGGTTATTAAGCAGACGGTAGTCGACAACAAATCTTAACTTCCCAGGGTTCCCATTCACCCCCTTTTTTCGCACAGCAAAAATTGGGCTGGACCAATTAGACATTCCCTCACTAATTACCCCGGATTTTAGCCAATTATCAAGTTGTTCCCTAAGACTTTTTTCATAGGTGGGGTTAAGGGGTATGACTCGAGATTTAGTTGGAATTGCCCCAGGTTGAAGTTGTATATTAAATTGCATGATATTAGTATGTCCAATGTCCCAATCTCCTTTTGAAAATATATGAAAATTATCCAAACAAATTTTAAGTAATTTACCCTTTAATACTTTGTCATTCTTTAGAATTTCATTTTCATCCAACCTTAAATTTTCTTTTAGAAAACGTATTCTTTCTAATAAATCATCTGTTGATAAAGAATTAATATCATTAGATTCAGGTGCCTTTTCATATGAAGATTGAAACCCACAAGCAATTTTTATCCCTTTTTGTAATTTAACCTCTTTCCCACTCATATTTACTAAATTAATTAAACACGTCCCATCAGAGTTTGGCCTATAAACCCCTTCCAAAACCATAAGACTTGTATTAATTAATATTTTATTTGTGTTCGGACCGACATACCATTCCCGAGAGTGAAATTTTGCAGATGGCGCTTTTACTAGGAGCGTTGCCCCCCCCGGTACTATGTTTGCCCCCTGACATAGTGTTAGGTTAAATTTTTGCCCCCCTACTGTTCGCATTGATGATTTTTGGTGATTCTTAATCCCCGGTACCCGTACATCAGTGTTTTGTATTAATTCTTTTAATTTAGGAATTTTACTAACTTCTGCACAAATTTCCCCCCCCGCTTCGTACGGCGGCAGTTTAAAGTGAACACCCTCTATTTGGATTTCATTAGTATCAAATAGTAAATTTATTTTATTGTTTTGCAAGAAACGTAGACCTAAATTTACCACTTTACTAGTAACAGAAGGTACATAAAATGTTTCTACAAACGAACTTTTAGATTTATCCAATGTGAACCTAAGTTGCACCCTCCCAATGATTCTAACTGGTTCCAAGTTAACATTTAAAGCTTGTGCTTCTAGAGGCCAATAATTTATATTATTTTCTTCCAACAATTCTTTACTAATTAACGAATGGTAGTTGTTTCCGCTATCGTATATACAATTAGCGGAAAACAACTTCCCCCCCCTCTCATTGTTAAAATGTATGCTAGAATAAGCCATGATTTCCCCCGTCTACCCCATATACTTAGGTTTTACTTACTTGACTTCACTTTAAAATAAAATATACACTACAATAATACATATATGTAACAATATGTGTGTAACCAATTAATATCAAAATACTCACTTTGATTTTTTGTTTTTATAACCAATCAGAGTAAAAGCCAAAAATAGACTGTGCTTTCAAGCAATGTCTTTTTGGCTTTGCTAAAAATGTGTTGTTGTTGTGTTTACCCCCAATGAAAAACAACAATCTTAACTTCCCCCCCTTCTCTTTTCTCCGACGCGTCACGGAGAAGATTTGAACCCTTTAGAAGCCCATTAAGCTGTTTTAATGGCCCCGCAGGCAAGTGCGTCCTATTATCCCACCCCTTCTTTTGCCCCATTTTGCTAGTGCCAAGATTTTGTTTTGACAGCTTATATTTTTGCAAACTTCCCCTTTGTTTTGCAACCCGGGCTATTAATTACTCACCAGAGATAAATATTTGCCAACGTTTCAAAACAACCTATTAGGAAGATTTTACAGTACAACCGTATAAAAAAATTTGTATTTTGTTTATAAAAAATAACCCCAAAATGTTTTTTGACTCAGCAAAACAGTTTTATTTGCAAACGTTTCAAAAGAACATTAGTTCTGATTGTAAAGTAACCCTATTTTTATTTATGAAACACCCTAGTGTGTTATGCAAAGATAATCCATTATAATCCTAATAATGGATATAATATTGCAAGCTAGTCAAAACAATATTACTTTTTGTTTTAGAAATCAACCCCAACTTATCTAATTTTAATATAAATAATAAAAGGCGCTACTATCATTTTATATATAATAGCTAGATAATTTATTAATGTACTTTAACGAAAATATTTTTTCTTTGTGTCGACATAACCCCAATCAAACTTGAACAAAATGTGTTTATAATTCCCCCAATTTTAGACATAACCCTTTTAAACACATTTGTGCACAATAATATTTTTGCATATCCATATCAATATAGATCTACAATAATAATATTGTGTTAACTTTTATGTGTTTAAATAGGCGTATGATTTTGATTTGCTTCCATTCCCGCGGCTATTAAATATTCGATTTCCCGCGTCAATTTATCATCCCCGCCGCTTTTAGCTTCCACCTGATTTACTTGTCGAGCAAATTGATCCGAAATTGGCCGGGATGAGGGTTGAAATCTAGTTGCTGCCCCCTTGTTTTCCTTGTTTTTGTTCATTTTCCCAAAACGAGAATTTGGTAGGGGTGGTTTACCATCCCTTTTTATAAAACATTCATTTGCTGCATGGCCATCTTTATTACACCACCAACAAATAAAGTTCTTTTTCATTCTCGTATTCAAGGCTGCGATCACATTCAACAATTGCTCCCCAGTTATAGGATCTGTGCTATCTATAAATTCTGCAAGTTGTCCTTCCGAATGTGGGTCATTTTGGACAATGCCACTTTCATCCCTATTTATTTCCCCGTTTTTGACCTCGTTAATGACAATTTTGTCATTCTTACTCTCTTTCTTACATTCCAGTTCATCCTTGGTGGCCGTAGTAAAGCAAGAATCTATATTCTCGGTTTCCCCCTGCCCATTGTTAGCCCAAGAGATGTAATGGGCCCCTCTCTTTACCATATAGTTCAAGTAATCCCCATAGTTTTCTGGATTCTTTATGCTCTCCCCATACTTAGACATGTCCCTGGCTAGCTCTTTGTGTTTTAAGCCCCTTGCCACATTATCATAAAACTCTCTCCATTGTCTTGCATTGACCGAACTTGGATGCATATTTTTATATGCCTTAAGCTTTTTAGTGAAATACAAATCCAAGGGTTGGCCATCATTTTGCTTTACAGTGTAAAACAACTTTGCTGCGGTTTCACCGTCGGCATAGGGACTTAATATGCGTCGCAACTGAAGGTAATATTTAAAGGCCGACGCCGAAGCGAAGCGTTCAGGAGTAGCTATTAACCCCACCATATCTGGCTTGGCCTTCATGACTTTTTTGTAAAGTACTTTTTTGATAATACTAGGATCATCAATCAAATTTTCCTCAGCGCCCCTCCATAGTATAGTGAAATAATCCTCAAAATTAACCCTAACATCCCAATCAGGTGAAAAGTTGTTAAAATTATCATTCCACTTAAGTTGGCGCTCAATTCTACGAGTTACATCCTGTGCGGAATCGATCGCACCCCCCTCCCTAGTACTCCTATTAAGAGAAATACTCAAACTTTCAAAATAAGTGTATCTGTCAGGGATGACAGGGATTTCAGCGATCAATGCTTGTTCAAAATTCGAAAAATGTTTCTCATAACAATTCACCCAATTTGTATTGTTGTCGGGGCCCCAAAAGTCAAACATACTATTTTTTAACTCGCCAGGTGCCGTTATTTTGGACTTGTCCATTCTACCCGCCCCCTCTATTAAGTGAGAGGTTGAAACATGCTCTCCATAGCTAATATCCAATGTATCGTCCATACTTCCACCCGCCAAACCCATGGTTTCCAACACTTGAACATGTTCAATCCTGTCCTTAATATAAGAGTCCAGATTCCCATCCTTGGGCAGGTCCTTAGCCACTTTCCTAAGCTCCTTAATATCCGTTGTTACCCCAGTTAATTTAACATCAACATCATTGGACAGAGCATCTTTTTGTTCCTTAACCTGTGCCGAAACTAAATTCGCCACTTCAGTTTTGGATGCGTTAATTTCAGTTAATTTGGCCGTCACATCTGCCATGAACTTATCCATGGCCGCCCTGAGCTCCTCAACCTCCATATTAATATTCATCTCTCAGCCATCATAAAAATAAGAAGTCAAAAAGTTCAAAATAAGATTGGCAATTTAGGAAATTAGAAAATTGTAGATAAAAATAGGCAGCGAAGGTTCTATACAATTCAACCTATGAAAAGTACAAGACTGCGCCAAAATTGTAGTATAGACGTAGGACAGATCTTTCTGAATTATAGAGCAGATTTGCTACTTCTACAAATAACTAATGTCACCTTGTTTAATGTTGATCAACACTTTATTAATAATATAGTAGATTCAATAATAACTGGATATATGTATATATTACTTATGATTCTGGGTTGGTATAATGTAACTGTGGTGTCCACACCTAGGGACTCAAACCTACAGCTACAGGGGAGCGAACCTAGCTAAGCTAAATTCTAAAACCAACTGAAGTTGTCTAGCTTTGCATTGTTTTACCTAAGCCCACAGCTTATACTTTATTGACAGCTACCCCTTTTGGCCATTATCCATTTTAGCTGTCTATTTAGACTAATTATTAAGATCAGAGCAAAGCTAGTCTTTACTTATACTACACTTAACTTAGATTAGGTTACATTACAATAAGAGCGTACAAACCTTTAAAATATATATTACATTTCAACTCTAAAACTTAAAATTAGAATACTTTGAATTTGTATGATATATATTCTAGCATGGCTTTATTAAAAGGTGTCTCTGGGTAAGAAAATTAAATTTGTAGAGTTAAATCCATGTTTATTGGTCCTTACAGTTACAAAAATCTGTTTGTTATTTGAAATCAAATTAACTTACTCTAAAATAATATTTCTCGTATTCATTCGAATCCGGTGGATATGAACCGGTTCTCATCCATATGAAAAAAACTATGTCTAGCGTCGTATTATAAACCGCTTTCTACGAATATAAAAATGTACAATCATAAGATTAAAACCAGTTTTTTAGTCCATGCGTTCGGCACCTCGGGGCTAAAAAACTGGTTTTAATCTTATAATTGTACATTCTATATCCGCGGAGAGCGGTTTATAATACGATGAAAGAAATAACTATTCCCGTATGGCTTCAAATCCTATTATTATAAACTAAAAGGTGCCGGTAAAGAAATATTCTTGCGAAATTAACAAAACAATAGTTTTTACTTTATCTTATAGAAGACCCTTATCGCTTTGCAGTTTTATATTGAATGTAAATAAGTTGGCAGGAGTGTCAGTTAGTAGAACTTGTGCCATAAACTTAGTCAGGACAATGCCATCAAAAATTTATCTATACCCCATAAAAATAGACCCATCCCCCCATGGATCCCCCCCTACCAATGTCCCCCCAACTGTTATGATGGTACCCCCACTGTTTTATGTCTTGGATGACACCCTAAAACCTCTCCAACATTAAGATTCATACACACATAAACTTAAACAAGGAGGGAAAGAATAAAAAGACGCTATAAAAATATCTTAAATGTTTTTAATTAAAAAGTATCGAATTCAAAAGTCTATTTAAACAATTTTAATAGTTTAGGTTTGTTATATGGCATGGGATAAAAAGGTCTCATGGGCCTTGGTTGATGTTTTTCTAATAAAATTATTATTGGGGATTGTATTGAAACAAGCATTAATAGCTGAAATATTATAGACAATTATGTTTTTCTAATAAGATTATTAAAGGCGATTTTATTGTATTAAAAAAATATTAATGGCTGAAATATTATCGACATTATAATGACTAGTAATGAATAAGAACAAACGTTTAAACGTTTGTAGTAAATTACTAGCAGACAAAAAATAGATTAGAGTTTCCAAAAACTAAGTAAAATATTTTATTTTACACTTGTCTTGGTGAACATGTAATCATAATTTCAATACTATACCTACATACAGTTGGCTTCAAGTAAAAGCTATCTAGCAAAACAACCAAAAATTTGTTTTTTTTTCGTCTATTTATGCAAGCAAATATAGTCGTTTCGAGTTTAAATTTTGAATGACGATTCCTGTAGCAAAAAATTGTTTTGAAAGCTTTGTAATTTTTACCAGAAAGATCATACTCCAATTTGAAGCTTTCTTGCCAGCAATTTACATTTGATTGAATTATTCTTTTCATTTTTAAAATAGTGATTCCTAACGTGATTAGACATAATTGTTTTGTTTCTATATATATATTGGTTAATAGGAACACTTTGAAAGTGTGGAATGAATTTTAGCTACACCATATATCCCCAGGGGGCCTAATATTTATTCATAGATACTACCTACCAATATTGGGGGGCCTAAGGATTAGTTCATGTTGGAAATTAAAAATGGTCCCTAAATTTGTCTTTTGAAAGCCAATTTTTGTTAATTTTTTTATAGTAGAAGTGCTTAAATTTTAGTTTAGTCAGTTTTTTTTATTCTAGGGTCCTTTCTTTTCATTCCAACATTTCCGATTCAGTGGACCCTTTTGCACATGTATATTACTATTTATTTGGGGATATGTGGATAGTTACAGAGATTTTATATCAATCTTTAGTATAATATCAAAAACATCTGTACATTTTTGAGTTTTTTTTCTGTTTTGTAGTCTTATAAAAATTGTAATCTAAATCTAGTTATATACTCTATTCCTGAAAATATATTCAATAGATTAATAGATGAATAGATAGATATAGATGGATAAGGATTGTTTTTGCACAACTTCTAGTCGAGAAAAAGAAAAAGAGAGGAAGGGAGATAGAGACAGATAGTTAGTTAGATAGATAGGTAAATATAGATAGATAGATAGAGAGAGAGCACGATAAAGAGATATAGATAAGAGAGAGAAAATATAGGAACTCGTATGTAATATATATGTTGGAACGTGCTAAAATATACCGGGTAACGCTATATACAGGGTGGGGCACATAAATCCGGACTTTTTCAAATTTTTAAACAAATGAACATAAAATCGTCAATTTTAAAGATTTTATTGAATTTTAAAAACTGGGAGGCAGAATAGGTATATGCCTATTAGATTATTCAAAAAAATGGCCGCCAGTCTCATTCACCGCCTCTACCCGCCTCCTCAACCGCCGGCAGGCCCAGGTCAAAATGTACCTTTCCAAGCTGTCGGAGTTCTCCTTGCTATGAGGGAGGTCTTATGATATGGGCACGTCTATTGGTGCATGCTTCAAAGTAGCTTTAGGCCCAAAAGTCCATTAAATTAAGATCAGGTTGCTGGGAGGCCACATTTCCTTAGTAACGTGAGTAACCGCAGGATCCAAATTAACCCAACTTTCAAGCTACCCTTAGACACGGAGGCTCTTATTTGGACCACAGTTGAGCTAGAACGACGTTCTTTACCTTTTTGGAAATGGCATTACAATTCAACTACGGTTGTCAGCGCTTTCCATAGTCTAAAATGAGTTTTAAAGTTCCATATGGGTCGCTGAAATCGAGAACCGAGAAATTTTCACAATTTTTCACGATTTTTGACGTTTTTGACATCTCATAATCTGCCACGTTTCACTTTGCTGGAGTACTACGGCCAAGCCATTTCAGATAGAGATCTCTAGTCTTTTTAGTGTCTTACTTATGTATCTAAGAGTAACTCCAGCAAGTTTTATAACCCTACCTCACCTAAAGATGGGCTGAGGTCAGATTTAGTGGGACCTAGTCGAGAATCAAGATTAAACCACCAGCGCATTTTGAATCTGCCTTGTTGAACATATTCGCGGCCAGCTCGGAGTACACGTCCCCAATCGTCCAAATATTTTTTTTTGTGCTGAAAGGTCATTACCTAAGCTTTTTATAGTGGGGTCAAACGTCCTGATTGGTCAAGTAGTTTGGACGCTATGGCCATTTTTAAAAAGTCCGGATTTATGTGCCCCACCCTGTAAATATAGGATATACTTGGAAATATAGACAGGTGAAAATTTTTCTTCAATATGTATAGCTTGCCAATATTATATCTAATTGCTATTTCTGAAAATTTTCCTACACATTTCAAGCCTTTAAAATTACATTAATCTCGATTGTTTAAACTATACTTGTATTTCTAAAATTACCTCTATATGTGGGCGTATGTAAATATGGGGGTCTTAGTGGGTGGTTGAAACCCCCCTCCCCGATAATAGAAGATCTAAAATTTAGTTTACACCCAAAAATTACTAAACATCCTTAAGAATTAAAAGATTTTTTAAAAGTTTCATTTCAATTGTATGAGAGATTATTTTTTCTTAAATTTAACTACAACCCCCCCCCCCCCATGTAACATTCGTTACGTGCCCCTATTGCTATCCAGGGATCTAAAGGGATAAGACAATGTCTGATAAATTGATGTACCTCCCCAATGATGTTACACAAAAATCTTTCTGTAGACTACAATTAGTGGTTGAAAAATTGGAACACACAACTTAAGTGAACCAACCAATCAAAATTCATTATAGTCCCCAAAGTTAATGAGCCAGTTGGGGACCAGTGTAATGAACAGCCCAAAGTCCCCTCCCTCCATGATGGGTATGTATAGACCTACATAGTCCATTTTATTTGCCTAATGTCCTGTATTTAATTGAATATAAACACTCAAATTGCCCCAGTTATTTCATAATAGAGTCAAATTACTAGAATTCAAAAAAAAATATCTTAAGGGTTTAGATTATTTCTTGTACTTTCATTACATTTTTGAATCCCAGAAGCTAAAGTTGATGGAGACCTGGAAGATCAGGATCTGCAGTATCAAACCTGGGATCAGTTTGGACACCTATATTTATATTTGTTGTATGGTTATAGAATAGTATAGTATTTTGGCCGTGCTTTAAAGGTATCTTATCTAATGAGATGGATAAGTCATATGATTATGGGTGGGAAAGGGGCATTCAATATCGCCCCCCCCCCCAAAAAAAATGGAAAGTTACGTAAATTAATGTTACCTAAAAACAAAATAAAAATGTTTCCATCTATCTGAAAAGTAAAGAAATTGTTAGCAGCCCTAAATATGAGTACTACTTGTTAATTACTTTTAGTATAGAAGTGTTTTTTAAGCTACAAAATTTTCCCATGATTTTTAAAAAGGTAGAGGTAGTTGTATATTCTAAATAACTCCATTAAACTTCTCCAGCCCTCTACAAAACTGTTTTGATGGATCTAGGCAAAAAGTGTTTAGATTAAATTGCAGTTGAGAATGTTCATTAAAAAGATTTAAATCTTTTTGGGGCTAATTAATTTCTGAGGGGGGGGGGTCCCTAGATTGGAAGGACCTTTTAAGGGGGATAATTAAATGAGTCCTAAAAAGGAGAAGGCTGTAAATTGTATTACTGTCAAAGACATAGACAATAACTCTTAAAAATAATTGAAACAAAAATATTAATTTTAAAGAGAATTTAAAAGATGTTTGCTGAAATTTCGCATTTTGTATATCCTATTAATAACTACTAAACGGATTAAGTTCTCCTTTACAGGGAACCTTCAAATAGGTCTTGGTATAGTTTTAGACTATTTCAGTTTTAGACTAAGAAATTGGGATGGTTTTAGGCTATTTTCTGCAACTTCTATCCCTTAGAATGAAGAGCTTCTAGATGCTAGGGGTTCAGCCGCTGGTTGTTTATAATTTGTTGTATATAATTTGTTTATAATACTTGTTATTGATTATTGTCTGTAATATGATGCTATATTCTTCAGTATGGCTGAGAACCCGTTCTAATCCAGCGGATATCTATCGGCTTCGAAGCCATGCTGGAAATTCTTTTCATTCAATTTTTGCTAAATATGACAGTTACCGTTTTTGTTTTTAGAATATGTTTCCTGGATTTGAGTATGGAGTTTTAGGGGATGGGGGAGTTTTTAATTACTCGGGGTATTTAGTTAATGAGTTAGAATTAAGAAGGATTCGTGTCGACTATTAATACAAGCAGAAGTGACTGACATAATATCGACATGCTATTTACTATTATTTTTGTCGACTATATAGCATTACATAAAAAGTGGTAATGGGTGACATATTTTAGACATAATCTTTATTATAATTATATATACTTCTGAAGATTTTTTAATAATGTGAAGGAAACAAAGTTGCGGGTTTCGTCGTATATTCACAGTAGCTTTTGAAAGGATATTTTAGGTTAGGTTAGGTTAAGTTAGGAGAACAGCTACAGTGAAAATATAACGAAACCTGCAACTTTGTTTCCTTCACATGACCCCTATTTTTGTTAAAGCTGATTCCTACCCTGGCCATTTTGTCTTTTAAAATAACTAAGAGACATTATATGTGTATTTATCTTTACATTTATCTACCTTCAAATAAAGAAGTGTTAGGAGGAGGGGGGGGGGGGGAGATAAGAGGAGAGAAAAAGAGATAGAGAGTTAGATAAAAAGAGAAAAGTGTGAACGAGAGAACGAGATTGAGAGAGAGAGAGAGAGAGAGAGAGAGAGAGAGAGAGAGAGAGAGAGAGAGAGAGAGAAGGGAGAAAGGAAAAGAAAATTTAAGAAAAAGCTTTCTGAAAAAACATAATATATTGAGGGAGCGAGGGACAGAAAGTCAGATACAGATAAGCAAACTACTGAGTTATTTAGGAAGAGAAGAGAAATTGAGAGAACTGAAGAAGAAAAAGCATAGATGTGACTGAAAAAATACTTTTAGAGTAGCTTTACTACTAAAAATAGAGAAAGTAATAATCTGTAGATAATTATGAGTGTAAATAAAAGGTATAATGTTCGCTGCGACTAAATCAAATAGAATGATTTATAACTTGTCACAAATTAATTTGGTGCCTTAGAACAGCCCCCAACCACTCCCCCCCCCCTCCCCACCACTAAACTTTCTTCACCCGCCCCCCTGGGGTAAAATCGTCTAGGCCGCCAGTTTCGTGCGCAATCCCGTACGCAAAGTTCTTCATATTTGCAAAAAACATACCAACAAATACATTCAAGGGGATTTTAATTTTTTTTTTATAAAAGTAATAGGACGCCCGTCTCTTTGTACCAAAGAATCTCGCTAACCGTCAAACCGTTATGGTTCTCTTTACAATTTAGCTTCTTAAATGTCATAGTATGGAGAGGGATGGGGGATTAACTGACAAAAAGCCCCTCGACACACCCTAATAGCTTCTAGAAGCCTCTAGGGGTAAAGCTGCTGCTAGTAAGATTAAAGCAATGAGAGTTGGTTTTATAGAAATTAATTGCCATTTTGAAAATTAGATGATGTACTACATATTGCGGAAGTATTAGCACACCGACAGTTTACTTAACTTTGGCTCCAAACTTTCGTCTCTGCGGTCTAAGTTTCCCCCCATTTCCTTGACTGAAGTGCTCCCCCCCCCTCTCCCAAGTTTAGAGTACTGTATGCCTTAAGTTGTATAGAAATAAAGTTTTAACACGGATCTCCTCTTATTATTGTTGATCACTTGTTCTATAACAAATGCTAATTTACACCACCATAAGTTATAACAACATTAAACATGTGTATATAAGGAAGGGAGAGAACATTGTGCGGTTTATTACACTAGTCCCCAAAGTTTTATAATAAGATTTCCTCAATAATTAGCTGACCAACTTTGGGGAGACTTTTATTGAATTTTATTGGTTTATTTAGTTGAGTGTCCAAACTCTTCGACTACTAATTGAAATCTACATATTGGGGATGTAAATCAATTTATTGGCCATTGTCTTATATCTTAAAATCGCTGTATGAATATAGGTAACAAGGATGACAACATCCATAAAAGCGAAGTTTAACATATCAGACCGTGAGATAAAAAAAAAATACAAACTTTTTTATAGATATGATAAGAATATATAAAAAGTATTATGAGGTGGGGATCTTACCTCTTGTGTTTTGCTTAAATACCCTTTAGTAAATAGACACTAAATTAAGACCTTGAATAGAGCAAAAAGCAAATCCTGAGTAGATTTGACGGACATACAACTGTTATAAGGTAGCTTCGGTATGAAATATAAAAAACTTCAATGATTAAGAGAAAAGTATCGTTTTATTAAATCTATATTATATGCGTTTACTTATAGTTTGGCGTCTATAAATTAATAGGGAATCGCTCTTTTTTTTTTGGGGGGGGGGGGGTGCACTCCTAGCATCGAGGGGCTTTGTATTCATAGGGGTGAGGAAGGAAAATAGTCTAAAACTATTCTAGCTTTTTTTCCGAAAAACAAAATAGACTTAAGTTGGCCCAGTAGATATCTAAATCTTTTGCTACAGACAAAAAAAGCTTTACTACTCTTCATAATAGGAAAAATCTAAGTAAAGATATAAAACTCCAACATATTTCAAGCGTCCTGTGAATAAAAAGTTTCAATTACTGTTTTTGTTTCCTCTCTCTCTTTCCCCATTATATTTTCTCTTTACTTCTTTTCTTTTTCTCCTTCTAAGTAAGTGTGTAATGGATTTATTATTAATTGGAACTTACAACATATTATTCTGTACTCTAATAAAGTGAAGCTTGTAACTGGGTATTATAACCCACCCCCCCACTCTCCATCATCCCCCTTACCCAATCCCCGCCTAATGGATGAACTGACCAATAATGATGTTAATGTTAGCAACCAAAATTGACGACAATTTTCCCTTATCAAATATCCATTAAGTATATGCTTCTTGAAACAATGATACTCTTGTAACATAGAGAAATAAAGAGGGAGTTAGAGGGGAGGAGAGAGAGTGGGGGACATTTAAGAGCTTTTAATGGCGGCGCGCGCACAGCGATTCGTCGGTGGGTGGCGCACACGTGCACACGGTGTGTGTACACGGTGACGTTCCCTCTCCTTTCCTCTCACTCCCCCCCGCCCCCCTGCTTGCTTAACTTCCTTTCTTAACTTCTTTAGAGTAATTGATATTTATACTTTGGTCGGCCAATGGACAAAAAAAATCAAAATGTTTTTTTTCTTGGTTGGAACGCTTTTTTCTCAACAATTTTGAATATTTAGAAATGTTTTCAGTCTGTAGAAATATTGTTTTTCAAAAAGTCATTATATTTTTGGCCATATCTCTGTTAAAAATATTTATAAAACAAAACTTTTTCTACCTAAGACACCAAACAGTTACTTTACAAGCACAAGTAATCCGTTTTAAAATATCTTTCTGTTGTATAGAAAAATAGATTAGGTTAAATGTGTATGGTTATGGGTGTCTCTCTGTTTGCACCAAATAATCTCCACTGGGCTAACCTTGCTCTATCTTTCAGGAAGCTCAGCATAGGTCTAAGTTAGGGGAATAACCAGTTTCAGTGACAAACCTTTCAAAAAAGTTACAATTTTAGTTAATTACTTTAGTATATACAAAAAATTATCAAATTTTATTTTAGCTATAAAAGCATTTTTATTAAGCTCTACAATTGCTTGAAGTATCTTATTATTTAGTTACCTGTTACTAGGTAAAGAACCACTTGATTGCACGAAATTTTCTATAAATCTCAGCTAAGCTGAGCTAACAAAGTATTGAGCCTGTTTTAGTCTCAGTCATTTTTATTAGTCTTACGCATGTGAAGTTGCATTTTTAAAGTTATGACGTAGTGTGGTCTAAATCTTAAATATTAAGTAATTTTTGTCCCAATGACATTATTTTAGTCTTTAGTGAGCGATGAAAATAATAATAGAATAAATAATGTTTTTCATTAAATCTCTAGGCTCTAATATCTATAATATGTATCTCATGTATTTATCTTATCTGGAAGATTTTTAAATTGAATATACATTTGATAAATGAAGGGGCATTTAGTTTTTATTATCATTGGGTTTATTAAAAAGGTATTACTTTTTTGTTCATTCAGCTTAAAATAATTTTATTTTCACTTCAAGCATTTTAGATCTTCGGCAGGTTCTCTGCTACTTTTCCAAGGTTTGGGTGGGTTGAATAGAATAGAATAGTAGTAAAAGACTAAGCAAGGAAGCCTCAAATTAAATTTTTTAAAGAGTGTAGGTCAGGTTTAGACTTCCAGTTGATATTTAGAATTGTAAAAGGTTGATTTCCCGGAGTCTTGTGGCGGCTGATGCGTGGCTGCCGAGCCCTGTTAAAACGAGATCGGTATCGGTCCGGCGTCAGCGAGATCTTAATTACAAGCAGATACAGAGAAACAAAGATTGATAGACATCCTGTTACTTTTGTATCAGAATGTAACAATTTTTTACTTAAAAATATTCAAACTCGAAACAGATGTGATCTATTTTCATTTTCCTCCGATCATTTATCATTTTAAAATTGCAAAAATGTAGAAATTATAGAATTATATTTCTACATGTTTACCAATATTTATTTAGCTTTTTGTGTGCATGTACTGTAAGACATCTAAAATTATATCTGATAGAACAAACAACTCTAACTCTGTTAAAAGATGACACCAAGGACAGCCACGACTAAGCCTATAAGTTAAACTAGATGCTTTGAAATTTTTTTTTTGAAAAAGGGAATTGTCAAATTTGGGTCACGTTTAGACCTACAGCTAAAATTGTAAAAGATTTATTTTCCTGAAGCTTACAGGCGGCTGACGCGCGGCTGATGACCCTAGATGACTCCCCAAGAAAACTATTTTGCCTTTTACTTTTACCATAATTTTAATATTAGAATTATTATCAATTACAGTATGCTAATATACAGTAAATTTGCAGTAATAATGTAATAAAATTGCGATTTTGCATGAACCAAAAGAAAATCTGCATTCTAAAAAGAAACCGCTAGGATCAATCAATCAATTAAGTAAAACTCGACCAATTGTGGGCTAGTGAAAAATTAACACGCGGCATGCAATTGCACAAGAAAAATCTGCCATATTTGATATTATAGCTACTCTGATATTAATAATTTTTGTTGATATACTAGAATTTAAGATTTCTTAGTAAATTAAGAGATAATTTAAACGTATTTAGTAATTATAAACCAAAACAGACTAAAAATGATAAAAAATTAGGTTGGGCTTTTTTTTCAGTTGTTCTTGTTTAGGTTGACATAAGAAAAAAATCAGTCGACCTCCAAAAGTCTTTTGTGAACTGGGCTTATTCTTTTCAAGTTTAATATTCTTACCTATTTCTTTTTCCATTACTAGTAGCTTTGCCCCTATACTCCAGGTGAGTCAAGTTGAAAAGGGTGGGTTTATATATCAAAAATAGCCTAAAACCATACCAAGAATGTATCAAAGCCCCTATTTCCCAGGTAAGTCATGTTGTAAAGGGTGGGGGATGAGGGGGATTGATACATTAAAAATAGCATAAAAACAATAACAAGGGCAAGAATGTATCAATGCTTCACTAAAAAGCACATCTTAATATGTCAAGTTGATGTGGAGATCTGTAATTTTAATCTAAAAAACCCTACTTCATAAAACCCTATAAGAATAATTTTATGATCTTTATTTAAATATTCGTGAAAAATTGTCTGTAATTTTATTATGGCTGAGAACCGGTTTTAATCAAGCGGTTGCCAATTGTTTCGAAGACATGCTGGAAAGTCTTTTTTTAAATATACAACGATGCCAATTTTCACAAAATCAATGCTCACTCAAATAAAAGTCACAAATTGTAGCTCTTTTAATATCAAAATATCACAATCATATTGATAAGTTTTTTAAATTGCAGAATGCTTTATGTCCATATATAAATAAATCTCGAGAGGTGCAACACACCTAATCGAAATATTATCGTGTAAAACAGTTGAATTAGCCATACTAAAAACTAAAACTAACAAAACTGGTTTAACCTTGTAACTTTTTATTTTAATATTCGAGGAAAGCTGTCTATAATACAATGAGATAATTAACTAATCATAATTAATCATAAATCTTTGAGTTGCTTTGCTCTGCATATTATTACAGAAAATCCTTAGAAAAAGCTTGAAAAACTTGTAACATCTTTTTTATTATCGGATATAAATGAATATAAATAAAAGGGGTTGGGTAAAGGGGGTGGATGGGGGATCGTTATTTTAGCCAGCTACAATAGAGTTAATGATAATGTTGTGTAAGATCCAAGTAATAACAAATCCATTTTTGTTATCCTTCTCTATATCCCATATTAAATTTAATTGTATTTAATTATCTCAGGCTTCATTTGTTTTCAATGAAAAATCAAGGATAAAAAATTCACAAAATTTGCTGCACATTAACTTAATTCAAAATTGCATGTCTTTTTCTTGTAAACAAGGCATTTTTGTGTGTATTCTGTGCGTGTGTGTGTATTTTCGGTGTGTGATTGTGTGTGTAAGTGTGTGTGTGTGTGTGTGTGTTCTGTGTTTTTTAAAGGGTTTACAGAAACCGCACTGTAAAAAAAGACAATAATATGATATTAAGTTTTTGAAATATTGATTGCTGCCAAAATATTAAAAGTATAATCTTTAACTTATGATTTTTTTTCTTGGAAAGAGATAATCTGAAATGGATATATTATTACTTGAATCTTACACAAGATTTTCATGTTATCTCATAAAGTAAAACTCGCAGCGGGCTAATTTAACGCTACACCCAATCCACCTCATTTACCCCATTCCCTCCCCTCCTACTGGATAAACAAACTGCACTGACTATTAAATGAGTTCCATGTTAACAACCTAAATTGACGACAATTTTGCCTCTGTCATAATATATTCTATATTCATTATTTTTTACCTAGAATAATTTCCCAGAATCTGGTCCCTTGTCTCAGCAATTCCTCATGAATTACAGTTTAGTGTCCAATGTCCAAAAAAAATATTGGTACCGTCCTTGCTGTTGATTTGCTAATCACAGACATAACTCTTTTTTTTTTTATAGTTGATGTAAATATGTTTGCAATTTTGCGTGTGTCTGAGTAGTTTGCATAATGGAAATATTTGCACAACATTTTTCATACTATACGTAATTTTTGGGTAGCTTCTTTAAAATTTATGTCTGTTGGTCTTACGTTCTTAAAAATCCCTATGTAATCTAGTGGCGGGCACAGTGATTTATCATGGGGGTGTGTGTAACTATTATGGCCTCAAAAAAAGAAAAGCAGGCCTTCCCGACATAGACGTCCAAGGGGGGGGAGTAAAGTTGTGATTACCCCCCCCCAAAAAAATTTTCGATTTTCAATTTTTACCCCCCCCCCAAATAAAAAAAATGTCTCTATAAAATAAAGATTACCCCCCCTCAAAATTTTTATTTTCAAAATTTTACCCCTCCCAAATAAAAAAG
Organism: Acartia tonsa; assembly: GCF_053477335.1. Classification (NCBI taxonomy): domain Eukaryota; kingdom Metazoa; phylum Arthropoda; class Copepoda; order Calanoida; family Acartiidae; genus Acartia; species Acartia tonsa. Next base: position 47,590,718 of record NC_137261.1, on the reverse strand, counting down.
CTTGGACATGACTTATATGAATAATGAATATTATCGATATTGTTATTATTTTTCCATCTGATATATACATATAATAATACTAGAGACCTGAATCTACCTTGTAAATATTTCAAAAAAAAATAATTTAAAGTATGTTTATGTTTATATTAGAACAACTCAAAAAGTGTATAAACAAAAATCTATTCAGATGGCTTAGTATTTTATCATCCTTGTTTGTTTTTACTTTACATAATTTAATTTTTTAGGCAGGTAATTTTAGACTTTTTTTTTGCAGAAATTTTAAAATCTGTAAACATAGGAAATTCCATATTGATTATGATACTAATAATTATTAAAATTGTTTTCTTAAGTTGTAAATTATCTCAATGGATATTGAATATACGTGGAGATATTATGACAGACGTTTAGGTTGCAAACATGGGACATCACTTATTGGTCAGTTCGTTCACCCAGTTGGAGGGAAGGGGATTGGGTAAAGGGTGGGATGGATAGGGAATGTAGTTGGGGCGGGCGTTATTTTAGCCAGCTACAAGTTTTACTTTATTAGAGTACATGATAATCTAGTTTAAGATCCAAGTAATAATATATCCATTATTGCCTCGAAAATTCCGAGCCTATGACGTTCTAAAGTCAGCCACAAAATTACCTAGGATATAGACAATCAACTCTTTGACTGTACGACCATTGTCAGAAGTCCTATCTGTACATGGGCACAAGTTGCGTCTCAAGGCGTTTATTTTAACTTTTACTCTATATGTCACGCGCTAGTAATAACAGCAGGTACATGAGGACAAAATCTAACATCTCTAGTATGACGCAGTGATGTTAAGATTCGAAAATTACACCTCAATAAAGGTTTCATTTACTTTACAAAATCAGAAATTATTAATTCCACTATTGACTTATCCTCTATTCCTGACTTGACATAATGATATAAAATTTTAATTATTTTTCTCGTATTCATTCGAATCCGGTGGATAGGAACCGGTTCTCATCCATACGAAAAAACTATGTCTAGCATCATATTATATCCAGCTTTCTGCGAATATAAAAATATACAATCATAAGATTAAAACCAGTTTTTTTAGCCGGTGCCTTCGGCACCACGGGGCTAAAAAAAACTAGTTTTAATCTTATAATTGTACATTCTATATCCGCGGAAATCCGTTTATAATACGATGCGAGAAATAACTAATATTGTTTTCTTAATCCATTTACAATTTACCTACTTTCTATGTCTCAGTAGAAATATTTAGTGTTTTCATAAACATACATATTTTATAACCTTACATTTAGCAATGCTTTCAAAGATTGGTGGTTTTCATATATAATTAGAACGATGATATTAAAGCCATGGCCTTAAAATCAAATAGCCAACGAATGATGTTAGCAGAATGATGGAAGGTTGATAATATTTAAGCCAAAACCAATTATGTTATTCTAGTTTTAGTCTACGTAAACATCGAAATTGTTTATTGACTAATGATGGGCGGGAGTGGTGTGTAGAGGGATATCAACATCAACCCCCTAAAATGCCTTCCCATTTTTAAATCCTTTCAAGGCTCACACTCTACTTATTAATAGATACCTCTGCACGCCATAGTTGTCGAACTAATGCTACCAAATGAATCAACAAATTTCATGTATACTAATATATATTATTGGCTATTTGTTTCTTTTGATCATTTTGTAAGAACTTCTTTTGACCAAATGCCAGGGACCTAAAACAATCGATAATAAAAATATGTACATTCCTAATGATGATCAACAAAATTACCTTTACTGTTGAAGTTTGGACAAAATAAATTGGTTATCAAAAGATATAAGCCAACAATTTAGGACCAACATGATTTGAAATCTAATGTCCCCTCCCTGCGGCCCTGCCAAATTGCATTGGTCAAGGAGTATAGCTATAATATAAGTAAATGTTACCCCCCACAAAGAAACAATATTTCTTCAAACATTAGTTTCATAGAAGAACAGGGATATATACTCAAAAAAAATAATAGCATTAATGTTACAATTCATTCTTAATGTTTTAATAGTTATTTCTCGCATCGTATTATAAACAGCTTTCCGCGGATATGGAATGTACAATTATAAGATTAAAACCAGTTCTTTTAGCCCCGAGGTGCCGAACACTGGCGAAAAAAACTTGTTTTAATCTTATGATTGTACATTTTCATATTCGTAGAAAGATGGATATAATACGATGCTAGACATCGTTTTTTCGTATGGATGAGAACTGGTTCCTATCCACCGGATTCGAATGAATACGAGAAAGCCATTAGTTCAATTATGTGTTAGTTTGTAACTGCAGTGTGTTTTTAAAGGAATAAAAGTATTGCTTAAGTTATCCCACTTACCATTGACAGAACTTAAGAAAATAAGATATTGTCAATGTTAAGTGGGTTAAATTAAGTAATACTCGAGGGGCCTATACCAGTAACCAATATAACAAACAAACGAAAAACCGGATCTACTGCAGTTCACGGAAAAATATTGCTGGTAAGCAATATTTCCAAAAATCTATGAATTTTAAAGGCTGCTAGATAATTATGCATATTTGATTTATGGCTATTTAAGATTATTTGTAAGCCTTCTTATGCCGCTTAAATTGGTGTGCGGGTATGATCTGTACGTTCAGCCGTTTGGCAGCTAGCAGCAATATTTTACTGTGAACTGCAGTAGATCCGAAAAACCTTACATTCAATTTATTGATGGAGGGAAGGGAGGTGGGGTAAGGTGTTCTGTGCTCGATTGAAACTTTGAGGGAAACCGCCCATTCAACTAATTACTTACTTTCTATAATTGTCTGTGTCCAACTATATAGAGACTACAAGAGTAGGGTAAATGTAAGCATAATTCTTAGTATATAGATGCTTACTTGTTGACGTTTACACAAACCAAACAAAATCTAATTTAGCTATTTATTATTAATCACCAAAGAACCTAATTATTAGTCCAACCTAGTTGGGTTTATATTTATGTATTTTTTTGTGGATGGTAGCTCAAACCTACTTCGAGAAATAACCCCATGAAAAAAATTCCCCAAAATTAAAAGCGAAGCTTCTCTAAATATAATTAGGGTCGGTCCGACCGTTACAGTTAGTCGTTAATCTAAACAGCCTTGAATTGTGCTATCGATTTCAAACTTTGCATGCTGATTCCTATAACAGTTAGGTACGACTTAGAAAGCGAAGCAACTCTATAATCGTTACCAGAAAGTCCGTATGTCCATTTAAAACAAGCTGATTTTTTACTTTTTTGACAACAAATTTTTTAATGTTAGAATTATCCTATTGATCTGATTTTTTGAATACTTATTCCTATTACAACAAGGTATAGCGTTATAAGCGAAGCATCTCTATAATCAAGTCCTTAAAACGTCAGTATATCCTTAAACAGTAACATGTATTTAATCAGTTTTGCAATGAATTTACTTACAATTTGAATAGACATATATGTATTATCATTGAATATTTTGTCTGAGTGTGTTTTGCTGAAATGAATAAACATAAAAATATAAAAATTCAATGCTGTGAATTGTCATTAAATAAGATTATTTATCTGATTAGCTTCACAACTATTCTACAAATTTTATATCATAATAAAATTTATTATTCATTAAAATTTATGTCATTAGCAAAAGGAAAATTAAGTATATATTACAAGAGAAACTTCTCTATCTCTTCGAAAAATGTAAAAATTATCAAATAAATCTTTATGAGGGAAGCTTTCTATAATTAGCAGTTAGCTCTTTCCATTATTTTAAACATGTTAAAATTGTCATATCGGTTTCAAACTTGTATGATGATTCCTCTAGCAGACAGAAATGATTTAGGAACGTACCAACTCTATATTCTTTATCAGAAGTCGGTACGTTCATTTAAAATAGGCAGATTTTTTTGACAACAACTTTTTCTATGAATAATGATTCATAGGACAAAAAGTCCAATAGTAAAGGCAAATTATCTCTATAATTAAATCCTAATAATGAAAGTTGTCCTTATACAGCATAAATTATTATTCTACTTATTAAGTTCTAACACTCTACAAGAGTTATTGTCTGTTTGTCCTTCCTTTTGATTTTATCTTCGCTTTTATGGATGTTTTAATCCTTGTTTTTTCAACATAATTAACAATAATTTAAATTATCAATAAATAAAAAGAGAAAGTTAGCACTCTACAGAATAAAAAGATATGACAAATAATTAGCGCGTTTAAAAATTATCTAAATAAAAATAAACCAGAATGACAAAATTGAAAGTTCTTAAGCAGAGATATCTAAACAAGGATGACAACATCCATAAAAGCGAAGCTCTGAAACGGTAGGACAAACGGACATTAACACTTGTATAATGTCAGAACTGAATAATCAGAATGCGAATGTATAAGAGTCAAAGCAAAATTGTAAGTAAATTTGTTGAAAAACTGCTTGATACAGGATAATGATTATGGACATACTTACATTTTTAGGTCTTGATTATAGAGTTGCTTCGCTTATAATATTGTACTTTGTTGTCCCAGGAATCAGTTTACCAAAAATCAGACCAATCGGATAATTAGGTCACATACAAATTTGTTGTTAAAAATGTAAAAAAAAATCAACATGTTTAAAATGGACGTACGGACATTCTGGTAATGATTATAGAGTTGCTACGCTTTCTAACTCGAACCTAGCTATTACAGGAATCACCATGCAAAATTTGAAATCGATAGGACAATTCTAACATGCCTAAATTAATGAAAAAAGCTATTTAAAAAAGTAAAAAAATCAACATGTTTAAAATGGACGTACGGACATTTTGTTAATGATTATAGAGTTGCTACGCTTTCTAAATCGTACCTAACTACTAAAGGAATCACCATACAAAATTTGAAATCGATAGGACAATTCTAACATGTCTAAATTAACGAAAAAAGCTATCCGTGACGGACGGACGGACGTACGGACGGACCGACCCTAATTATAGAAAAGCTTCGCTTTTAAAAAGATAAATCTATATAGAACATACGTGGAAATTGACGGATTTTCAATTTACAGTTTTATATTGTGGCCTCTTTAAAATGTTCAAATGTTCAAAAACCACCCAAAAGAAGAATTAAGTCATACAAACCAAAACACAGGAATCTAAAGGTTTAAGGCAATGGCCGATAAATTTATGTACATCCCCTGCAATGATGATACACAAAATTCCCTCTATTTTAGATTATAATTATTGGTTGAAACGTTTTGACACTCAACTTGATGAATCAACCAATCAAAATCATCAAAAGTCCCCGGAGCTGTTAAGCAGACGAATAAGAAAACGTTATTAAAAACTTTGGGGACTAGCTAGTGTAATAACAGCCTATTTCCTGCCAAAAACAGCTAAATCTTGGAGTTGCGTTTCTACTTTAAAAAGAGAAAGAAAGTAAATTTTTTGTCTTAAAACCTCTCAAATATTCTACACGACAAAAAAATCTTCAGCGAGGGGTTTCATGTGTGTCTTTTTTCTCCAAATGTCTAATGTTTGTCACGTTATTAAAGTGAGACACTGTAATTAATCATTTTAGATAATTATTCATACATTAGCGAGTAGCTGAGATAATAGTTTCATAGAGGGTTAATAATATTTATGTTATGGTATAAAAACCGATTTATATCCGCTGGATTAGAACAGGTTTTTTAGCCATACTGAAAAATCATGTATAACATCGTATTTTTTCCACGAATATTGAAATAAATTATAAAAATAATAACAGTTTTGTTAGCTTGGGCAGGCTCCCCAGGGCTAACAAAACTGGTATTAATCTTATGATTTTTTATCTAAATATCCGAGGAAAGCTGTCTATATTACGATGCTCTATATAACTATTAAAAAACATAAATATTGTCAAACTATGTCAATAAATCACTAAACACGACTAAGACTTCACAACAGCATTTTTCTCTATTTCTAAGCTTTATTGGCAGAAAGAAAAAAACAAGCCAAATGAAATTTTCCAAGCATAACATTATAGTTAGTTGTATTGTATAAAATTCGATATATTATTACTTGGATGTTGCACCAGATTTTCATGTACTCTGATAAGGTGATGCTCGAAGCTGGCTAAAATAACGATACTCCTATCAACTCCCTTTACCCATCCCCTACTCTCCTTCTGGATGAACGAACTGATCAATAAATGAGGTCCATATTAGCAAGCTTACATATTGATGACAAATTTTCCCCAGTCAATATATCCACGTATATCCTATATTCATTTATATAGAAAAACATAATACCGAAGCGAGAAATTACTTATTTAATAATTATTTTATTGCAAAATATTACAGAAAATATTTCTAGGTTTAGATCTACATATAATGGAATTATTGTTATTTGGATCTTAGACCAGATTACCATGTACTCTAATAAAGTGAAACTCGTAGCTGGTTAAAAAACCGATCCCCCCCGCCACCCATCTTCTTTACACATCCCCTCTGCTCCTAATGGATGAAAGAACTGACCAATAAGTGATGTCCATGTTAGCAACCTAGATTAAAGATAAGTTCCCCCAGATTTTATATATATTATGAGAGAGCTAGCTAGATGATCATATAGATTGTAATATATTAATAGTCAAATAAATACCTATCTTAAAGATAGATAGATATTCAGATAGAAAGATAGTATAAAAGATTTGGCAGAAAAAAATAAAAAAAACTAATGACAATAAAAGTTGTTTTACCTGTCGACGCGCACTCGGTGTCGAGATAATTTAGAGTGATCAACTTTAGTTTTTAGTAGGAATAGGGATATGAGAATTTTGTCAGTGTGTGTATATGTGTGTGTGTGTGTGTGTGTGTGAGAGAAAGAGAGAGAGAGAGAGAGAGAAAGCGAGATAGAGAGGGAGAGAGATAGAGAAGAGAGAGAGAGAGAGAGAGAGAGAGAGAGAGAGAGAGAGAGAGAGAGAGAGAGAGAGAGAGAGAAAGAGAGAGAGAGAGAGAGAGAAAGAGAAAGAGAGAGATAGAGAGATAAAGAAAGAGAGAGAGAGAGAGAGATAGAGAGATAAAGAAGAGAGAGAGAGAGAGAGAGAGAGAGAGAGAGAGAGAGAGAGAGAGAGAGATAGAGAGAGAGAGAGAAAGAAAGAAAGAGATAGATAGATAGAGAGAGAGAGAGAGAGAAAGAAATGTTTGTACAATAATAAGTAAAAAGCAATTATATATTTCCTATGGATAGAAACACGTTTTAAAAACCTGTCTAAACAGAGGTCTCATCAGACTCTAATATGTTAGCAAAAGTTGTCTAATTAATCCAATTAAATGTTATTGTACGCTCACGACACAATCAAAAACTCTACAATACTTTCTTCAGAAGTTTTACACTTAAATGTTTTTTTATCGCATGCATGTCTGTATGTTGTATTGGTTCTTATATTGTCTGAGACTTGAGATGCTTTCCTGAAAATTCCATCCCTTCCGGTTTTATCAAAACTAGCATTTTATTACTAAATTGACAAATATGAGAAGATAAAAAAATACTGATAAACAAAAAGACAAATTCACAGATAGACTGATAGACTTATAGAAAATAGACAGAAAAAAATAGATAGCCAAGTAGAAATAATATAGTTAGACAAATAAACGGATAGATAAATAAACAGAAAGACTATTAGATGGATAGATAAAAAGACATAAAAAAAGAAAAATAGACAGTTTAATATGACGTATGGACGGATGCATAAGACAAATAGACAGACAGACAGACAGACAAATAGGCAGAATGAAAAATGGAAATTCAGAATGAAAGACATACAAATAAAAATATAAAATAATAAATTAGACATATAAATATAGACAGACAAATATATATAGACAAGAAGACGAATTGATGTGTAAACATAAAACATCCTACTCTTGTCGAGTAAAAAAAGTCGGAGTATAACAGACAAACTTAATATGTGTTTTTGCTATAATTTCCGCTCTTTATACAATAAATGCTTAAAGGCTGAAATAATAAATGTAGGAACATGATTTAATTTCTAAGCTTAAAAAGAAAGTAATCATAATTTAAGAAAAAAAATATGAAATAAAGATTTAAAGTAAAATAATAATTAATTTACATCAAAATAAACTTTTCCAGTTTGATTTAGAACCATTTCTCAACAATACTAAAAAATCATGAATAGCATCGAATTACAGACAATTTTCCACAAATATTAAAATCAATACCAGATTCAAAAGAGCGTACCTAACAAAACTGGTTAAATCCAATAATTTTTCATTTAAATATCCGCGGAAAGCTGTCTATAAAATCAATATTCAGATAATATAAAACAAAGATAAAATCGATCATGAATTACCAGAAAAACCTCAAAATTGTACTGCATTAATATGGGATATTTATACTGAAAATGAAACTGACAACCGATCCCCCCTTAAACCCGTTAAAAAATGTAAGATTCTATCCCTGCGAGGATCTTCTAACTCTTAATAAACCTAATCGAGCCTAATATATCCTTAAAAAATTTAGTTTTAATCTATTCTACAGTTGAGATCAATAAAGGAAATTCTGTTATTTGGTCTAGCAGAAATTCATAGGTAAAACTGTTTTTGTTGTCATATATTTATCCACTGTTTGATATTATTCATTATCTATTCATTGTACCTTGGGGGGAAGATGCAAATTTGATTTAGGTTTCCAAGATATTTCCACCCATAATTTTATGTAAACTATATTTATATTTTTGGGATGGTGCAACTTCTAGTTGTAAGTTGCTAAGATATTGCCACCCATAATTTTATGTAAACTTTATTCATATTTTGGGGATGATGCAACTACTAGTATTAAGTTGCCAAGATTTTTCCACCCATTATGTTATGTTTACTATCTTTACATTTTTGGGATGATGCAAACTTTAGCATTTTGTTTGCAAGATATTTTCAACCATAATTTTATGTAAACTTTATTTACATTTACAGATTTTGCAACTTCTAGCCTCAAGTACTGAGATTTTGTCAGCAACTAATTTATGCAGCTTTATTACTTTTTGAGACAGTATAACTTCTTTCAATAGATTACAAATATATCTTAACCCATGATTTTCATAAATTATATATGCTAAAATTTACATTTCACTTATTTCTTTAACTAAAAGCCTTTTTATCATCCTTGTTAACTATATAATCCCCCCAAAAACTTCGTGTTTCATAAAATAAAAATAAAAGTTGCCCATTGTCCTGCCTAATAAAGTATAATTTAGTTTTCTAATCCAAAATTCCTAATGTTCTAGGATAAGAAGTTTAACATCACAACAGCATGCTTGATAATGTTGTTATTCTAATGTGATTAATCAATAAATATAGTTATAGAACCAGGCTTTAATAATCTTACTGACTCCAAGAATCTTCTTGTGGTGACATAATATATTCAAATCACATGGATATAAGGGTTTTGTAAAATTTATTTCCATGGATTATGTCGACTATATGGTATAAGGAGGTAATGGCTAACATATTATCGACATACAATAATTCTAATGACATAATTGACTACTACTTATGCTGACTATATGACATGAATATTAGTGTTAATAACTGATTTATTATTGATATAACGTTTTTCTACTTACATTGAGACGACATATGATGTTAAACTACGTTCAAAATTGTATCTTTTGCTGCAATGTCAAGCTCCGTAACATCAATAGTAAGAGTAGAAGGAATGCCTTTTCCTAATAACAGGCTCAACTGATTACCATGGACGGACAGTGGTGAGGTGATCCAAAAAAGAGTGTTTTTTAAATATTATTTTTTTTTCGGGTGTTACTTAAAACTATAACCTAAGGTGTTTGGCTATATGCTTGGTGTCAGGATTCTAGATGGGCGTCAGATGACATAAACCATTATCCAGCTTTATTGGGTAATGTTAATGGTTTATATGACTATGTGGTGTCCCTAGTATTCCTGTATTCAAATTGATAGTCTTATAACAGCCTCAAGCATATAAATTTATCCATGCAACACAAAAGGACAGGTAACAGTTTAAAAAAAAATAAGAGCACGTGGCCAACAAACAATTGAAAAATGAAAAATGGCCTAAAACCAACCCAAGACCTAAATCTTGAAATAAGATAGCATAAAACCATTACACAGGACCTATGTAAAAATACCTTTAAATAGATAACCCAATCAGTTCAGTAGGTATTGAGATCTCAAGCTTCATACAAAATTATTAAATGTATTGGATTCTAAATGTAGAAATGAATGGTGCTTACTAAAAAATCTATTATATTGCTATGTGAGGTTTTTTTTACTGGTGAGTTTGAATCAATTTGTTTTAAAGATTTTTCTGTAATAATGGTTCTTCGACATTAAAGGATGTATAAAAAAAACATAATCTTACCTGAAAATTAAAGCTGTTTCCTGATATTTATTACAAAAGAGTAATTATAAAAAACATCAAATTATTTAAAGTTGAGACGTCAATAACACTAACATTTAAAAATAATTTTAGGGACACCCTTTAAATTTGATCTAATTGTGTTTTGGATTGACTTAACAATCAAATAAAGCCCATCCCATACACACACACATTACACACACAAACACACACACACATGTATACAAGAGTGACAACACCCAAAGAAACCAATAGAATAAAAATCAAAATAAAAAAATTCGACCAAAAATCAATATATCCTACAGTATAAAGAAATAAGATTTTTATCCGAAGCTAAAGATCTAGTTAAAATTGGTAGTCTTCTGGGAAGCTTTATCTATGTCTTTGGGAGGTTTTAATCTATTTTTCTGAAACCTTCCCGCCTCCAATTCCCTAGAGGCTTAAAGCAACTAGTATTTTTAAAAAGCAAAGACAAGAGAAAAAGATTAATAAATGTAAATGTAAATGTGGAACCGTATAGAGAAAAAAAGTAAATAACAGCAAAAACGTCGCAAATAAGAAATAAAAAAGATGATTATTATAGAGATGCTACGCATTTTATAAATGACAAAGAACACAAAAGATGAAATATTCTATTTGAATTCTTTTATGATTTTTCTTGACATATTCAATTTTTAATTTCAAATTAAACAAGAACACATACATTCATACATTTAAATTCTTATAATAAAGTATCAAGAATTCTGTGAGTTTGTCTAAGTACCGAAGAATTTAGTTAACTGCTGAACCGATATGGTTTTCCTTTACAATGTAGCTTCCCATAGGTTTTTTTTTCATGGTATGTTTAACCATTTATAAACATTACTAAAATATTTAGACTGTAATGGATATACTGTATGAATTTTGAGAGAATATGATACTCTAGAGGTACCGCTCAAAAGTCAAATAAAAATCTTTTTTAAAAAATCTGGTTTAAAATCATATAAAAAAATACCTCGGGGATTATATATTAGTAGCGATGCTTTGTATCTAAAACTGCTTGTGTGAAAACTTATATGATTAAGGTAAATTGTAGTTGAAGAAACATAATATTTTTGAAATATTTAAAGGGTGTAATATATGCTTGCAAAACTAATATGTTTTTTTTTAAGGAATGATATCATTGCAGAGATGCCTTGCAGCCTGAAACTGTTTATGTGACAACTTGAATCTAAATGATGACAGAGTCCATTCTAATTCTGATGGTACCAAACCCTTTTTTTTCAGGGGTCATATTCATAAAAGGTCAGCTTTGTATTTTTTTGTTTGAACATTATAAAAAGAAAACAGACAAAAATAATTCTACTTTGAATAATATATTACGATATTTGAATACCCGATACACTAAAACAATGTGATTATGGAGATCATAGCTTTATACTAGAGGCGTTAAAACAGTACATACACCTTCAATAGCTAGATTAGAAGAAAACTGTTTACCATAAAATATATTACCTTGCAGATTTAGGACTTTCATATAAGATTAATGCAATCAAATGGTTTATTGTCTGGTAATTGTTAGAATACCAAGTTCTGGGTGTTTAGGTGATTGGTCGCTTTAAAAAATGACTCAACGTAGGTCCATATAAATATTAAAATAAAAGATTAAAACCAGCTTTGTTAGTCCCGAGGGGCCGAACACCAAGTTTAACAAAACTGGTAATAATTTTATGTTTTTTAATTCAATATTACTGAAAATTTTTTCTTATAAGATGCTATACATGATTTTCAGTATGGATAAGAACCGGTTCTAATCCAGCTGATATTAAAAGGTTTTCAAGCTATACTGGAATAGTTATTTCTCGTATCGTATTATAAACGGCTTTCCGCGGATATAGAATGTACAATTATAAGATTAAAACTAGTTTTTTTAGCCCCGAGGTGCCGGAGGCACCGGCTAAAAAAACTGGTTTTAATCTTATGATTGTACATTTCTATATTCGTAGAAAACTGGATATAATACGATGCTAGACATAGTTTTTTCGTATGGATGAGAACCGGTTCCTATCCACCGGATTCGAATGAATACGAGAAAAATATTTTCTCTACTTTTAGGTTTTACCAGTCCTTTCGTAATCAATAACTGTAATCCAGATTCCAGGCTTTAAAATATTTTTGCCTTTTCTCATATAGTACATAAAAATTTCTACTTAATGTTGACTTACATCTCCTTAATAAACTCAAGAGTTTGAATGGAATGTTCATTTGAATTGAAAAAAGTTCTAAAGCCAATGGTTTACAGTACCGTTACAATAAATTAGTAAACTTTTTAAGTTAAACATTTCTGTGATACTAAGATTAATATAACTATAGAAATCTTCTTTGGATTCTTGTTTTGACAGCTTGTCTTGATTGAAAATTATTAATCCAATTCTAACAGATATTTGAGGCATGGAGTAGCTATAAGAAGAGAAATAGCGCTATCCCTTTTTTTTATAAAGTGATAAAGTTTATTTTGTCTGCACCTTTGGATTTCAATAACTACTAAATTAATTAAGTTCTGCTATTTAAGAAAACTTCATTTTGGTCCCAGGGCTGGTTTTATTCTTTTTTTTTAAATTTTAGATTTAAACCTTGAGATGGTTTTAAGCAATATTTCTTCTCCTGCTTACCCCTTTGGATACAGCACCCTCAGTCTTTATTTTTTTGTATTAAATATTATTACTCTTATATACATTCTCTATGATTTGAATGTAACCTAAGAACATTACTTGTTGCCCATTTTAAAGCGAAGCTTTTCTAGATTCGTCCATCCATTCGTCCTTAACGGATTGCTATGATATTAAATTTAATTTTGACTTGATTTCTGGAGTTTTAAATCCTAGAATGTAAGTAGTTTTACAGCTAATTAAAATCGCATTTTGTTTTCATTTTTTATATGTGTTTGTCCGATTTTTGAATAGTTGAGCTAAACATTGATGAATGTTGTCAGCCTTGCTTTATGATTACATTCTTTGTTAACTAGCTTGTGTAACTAGATTTCCCATATTAAGTAAAACATAACATAAATTGTTGATGCTATAAAACAAACTAGCGGTTGCGCCCCGAGCATCCAGGGGCTCAATAGTTACAGTGATAGTAGAGGATAGAAAATGGCCTAAAACCTAAAACCATCCCAATACCTATGAGGAGCTTCCCTAAAGTGGAGAACTAAATTGGTTCAGTAGTTATCATCTTTAATCTTAAATTACAGACAAATAATGTACTTTATAATTCAACCTTTTGTCAGATTTTTTTCAAGGCTTACGGCGTATTATTTTAAAATAATCAAAAAATAAATGTGGGTCAAATTTTCTTCTTCTAGGCGTGAAAAGTAACAAAGTTAAATGGATAAAACATCAGGAATAAGGTATAACAAACAAGCGAAAGAAACCTAAAATAATTTATGGAGGCAGATAAAAAGTTAGTCATTTTTAATAAGTGTTGCCCTCCAACGACAACTGAAAATCACGTATAGAATAGTTATATTTTTCTAATTAATTTCGTTGTTGGTTTAAGCTGGTAAAACAGCAAAATATCCAAAAAAACGAAGTCAACATTGAAAAATAGCTAGAAGAAAGCAATTATAAATAAGTTGACAATATAATAACAGTTGTTGAAAATAATGTAAAATCTTCATATAAAAGTTCAAGTTTAGGTTTATGCAATGACAAGATTTTCCATAATGGGGATAAAACAAGCAAAAAAGCGACATTAAAAAGCATTTACTAAATGGTCTGACAACCAATGTCATTATATGCCAAAATAGGAATAACAAAAAATAAATTAAGATGCTAGTCTCCATACAAAATAAGAATTATTAAAAAACAAAAAATAAAGCCGCAAAAAGCAATCAATGGCCGGTCTGAATGCTTATACATTTATTATGATTTGGGAATCTGGACATAAAAATCTTCTATCTGTCCTGGCAGCTAAGAAAATCTTACATCTTTGTATTTACTTGTGTGTACTGTACATACAGATTGACGGACGGGTAGTCATAGAATTGCTGCGCTATTTATGATTATAATTGTAATGATAAGTTTTATTTATGTTTTCAACTTCCTGCCCTATAATTATCTTTCTTATTTGACATTTCAACTACAAATGTGAGCTTTCAGTTGTTTATTGCTATCTGTAGCAGTTGTTATCTTAAAATCTAAGCGACTATAATACTTCAGAAATTTTAGGGTAAATTTGGCTGTTTATTACACAAGTCCCCAAAGTTTTATAAAAACATTTTTTATCGTTGGCTTAACAACTTTGGGGAGTTTCAATGAATTTTAATTGGTTGGTTGGTTCTTTTAGTTGAGCGTCTGAACCTTTCAACCAATAAATGTAATCTACAGAAGAGATAATTTTGTGTATCATAATTCGGAATATACATTAACTTATCAACCAGTGCCTTATCCCTTTAAAAGATCCAATTCTATACATAGTCATTATCAAAATTGTGATTTTTAGGACACCTACTTTCTTTTGAATTTCGTTGTGTTGTACTTAGTTACAGGTATGGATGTAGAATATACGTGGATATTATAACAATGGGAAAGATTTTCGTCAATTTAGTTCGCTAACATGGACATCACTTATTGGTCAGTTCGTTCATCCAGTAGGAGGTCAGGAGGTGGGTCAAAGGGCGTTTATGGGTGAAATCGTTTTTTTAGCAAGCTACAAGTTTTACTTAATTAGAGTACATGACAATCTGGCGTTAGATCCAAGTAATAAATTATGGAAAATCTTTCATGCAGATATAATATCAAAGTAATATTTTTGTTGAAAAGGATTACAATTGCTCTTGCGAATCAATGTTCCTAGGGTTACTAATTCAAAATTGTTGACTATATATATAAATTTAGTTTGCACTCTATCTTTGCGTTAAATCCTGCCTCTAGCAACATATTCTTGTGTTTATCATTTAGTATCAATGATTTATATAAACTTATGCTATATGTAAATATTCTTAATCTGGCATTATCACTGTATTTTGATATGTTGACTGAAATAAATATTTGATGTTGATGATGTTGATGTGTTGAATTAGCTATAAGACTCCATGAAACTTTTTTAATGTGTTTTTTTAATGTTAAATCCATTTTTGAAAAAGGTAGTCCTACATTAGTATTTTTTTTTATTGTTTGATAAATACAAGTTGCTTCGTCCCTAGCCTCTTGGAGAGGGCGAAAGTCAGGAAGGTATCCTACAATCACCCAAAGATATTTATACAGTTTCCTTAAACAATACAACGATTTCGAAGAAGCAATTTCGAAGCATCAGACAAAAAAACCTTACTACTTTACATTATATTATGTTTAATTGGAGGGACCTTTAAATTCTTTTAGATTGGCGGACCAAATAAACTTGGAGGGAAATTGTCAAGAATTAGTTGTGATTACAGGAAATGATAGAAATTATGTTCTAAGTCTTCTTCATTATTACACCCTGTCCAGGCTTAACTATTTGTAAGAGTTTGCTCATGTAAACCTGCAAAATTTTATTCCGAGGACAAATAAGCAATAAATTTTCCCAGTTAAACTTAAAGCGTTACAGCTTATAGGTGTGCAAGCTTTTGACTAGGAAAGCATAATATGACTTTGATTGTTTTATGTCCAAAATGTCTTTATGAATAAAAGAAACCACACTGCAATCTTTAAATCTTTAGGAGTCAAGATTTGAAAGGTTTAACTTTATTTTTTTTTTGGTTTAATAGGTTGTTTAACTTTATCTATGAGAATAACACAGAATTAAGAAAATAGACTAAAACTTGTCAAGGACCCATGTTATGCATACTATAAATACCAAGTTCCTGAGTTTAACCATACTTTTGATGGATTTTGACAGGGAAAATTTTGGCGTCAATTTAGCTTGTTAATATGGACCACATTTATTTTCAGTTCATTCATCCAATAGGAGAATGGGTAAAGTAGGTGGATTGGGGTATCGTTATTTTAGCTAGCTCCGATTATTACTTTATCAGAGTACTACGCACCTAGAGGCCTCTAGTGGCACTTTGAATGTTTTTGTTTGTTAAAGTCTCTACGATAATTCTTTACGTACGATACCTCTTTATTTTACGTTGAAGTCTCTCATACATTAAAAAAATTTCGATTTTTTTGTCATTTCTCTTGGGAGGGTGGTGGTACCCTCCCCAAGAATAGTTATAAACCTTCCCGGGACCCATGAGAATCTACCCTGTTAAGGAGAACCCGATCGGTTCAGCGGTTAGCGAGATCCTTCGGTACAGACACTCAGACACACAAACAAACATCCTGTTACTTTAGAATAAGGATATGAAAATCTGGATAATATATAGATTAACATATTATTGGATCTGTAGAGTGGATCCGCTAATCAAATTGAACATTCTGTTACTTTGTAAATACACCAATAGTAATCTCCAAATGTAAATATAGGGTGTGCCCCTCATATATATTTGAACAATCATTTTTATTATAAAGCATAATCACTAGCTTTGCTACTATTTAGTTAGGGTCTATACGTTCGTCATACCTTTTTAAATAAATCTTCTTGTCATATACATTTTTGGACAATTCACATACTAGTCCTATGAAGCAAATCTGATCTTTTAAGTTTTAATTGCTTGATTTAGCTGATAAAGTATTAACGTTCATTGTAAAATTTACAAATATACATACAAAATCTTAAAAGTGCGTTTTGACAATCTTATATTTTTGCGAATTTGTTATTATAGTAAAAGACATATTGCTTGATTGAATACATATTTAATATCCATGCGTTTCCAATTCAATTAGTTCTATTACAACTGATTCCAATCCAACTTTTAGGTCATTTTAAACATTGAAATTACAGATACATAGAAGGTTTGTACAACCTCTTACATTACTGTGATTTAGGGTATGACATGTTCTTAGAAATCTTATTATGTTTGTTTAATTTTATCCATTATAATCCTAATCACTGGACTACACCCTGCTACATGGATATGGACTTAAAAAAGTTTTTTTTTATCTTCCCAATGGTTAAAGTCTAAAGAATTCTTCATAAATATAAGATGCAGGATATGAATGGATGTAGAATATACATGAATGGGGGAAACTTGTCGTCAATTTAGGTTTCTAACATGGAACTCATTTATTGGTCAGTACGTTAATACAGTATGAGGAATGGGGATAAAGGGAAGAGGGTTGGATCGGGGGGGGGGGGGGGGGGTATCGTTATTTTAGTCTGCTGCGAGTTTCACTTTATCAGAGAAAATGAAAATCTTGTGTAAGATCCAAGTAATAATACATCCATTAGGATATTTCTTGTTCAGCCTGTTTGCACAGCAAGATCTAATTAATAGTTCTATTGGTACATTTTTTGACACTATAACTTCTTATCATTTTTAGGAGGAATTTTAACTAGTATTAACAACATAAATGACAAGTGAAAAAAATTTACACCTTCCAAAATTTTAATAAGGATGAAGGGGGACCTTAAACTTAAATCTCCGTTCTACTATTATTAATGTCATACACCTTACATAACAGAGGATATATATGTTGATAAAAACTTTGTGATCATTTTAGCTGTATGTTTGTCTGAATATCAATTCCTACCCAACTCAAAGTAAGTGGACTACTCCCAGTTTTTATTACATATCATGTGGGTCAAAATTTTATTGCAATTTGATATTTTTAAAAAATTGCTAAACAAAGATTTTTTCAACTGTTGCCACCCTAGCTTCTAAGGACTCTTTATTCAAAGAGAATGGGAGAAAGGAGAAACCATCCTAATATTTAAAACTGAAAGTAAATTAGCCTGAAACCATAATGAAGACTATGTGAAGCTTCCCTAAAATGAAAAACTCAATCGGTGTAGTGGTTACCTAGATATTAAAGGATGAACAAAAAATCTTTCAGTATATAAAAGTAGGGAGAGAGGAGGCTGTTAATTACACAAAGTGTTATAATAACGTTTTCTTATTCATTGGCTTAACAACTTTGAGGGCTTTCATTGAATTTTGATTGGTCGGTTTATTTAGTTGAGTGTCCAAAAGTTATATCCACTAATTGTAAATTACATAAGGGGTAATTTTGTGTATCATCATTGGGGATGTACATCAATTTATCGGCCATTCCCTCATCCCTTTAGATCACTAATATATAAAAAAGAATTGTGACAAGACAGTCTATTGGAGAAGTTACAAGGTTACGGAACTTGTTCATGACCCGTTAAATTCCACAAATAATCAGGAATCGATATATTATTATCATGCACCCCTTTACCACATCTCCTCGTCCTCTTATACTGGATGAACGAACTGACCATTAACTAAGGTCCATAATAGCCTTCGAAATTGAATAAAAATTTTCCCCTGTCAATTTATCCACGTATATGATAAATCCATTCTTATTGACTTGTATTGGATAGATTCTAAATTTGAGTTTAATATAAAATAAAACCACTGTTTTATACTTTTTTTCTTCTCAGGTGCTTTATATGGAAAGAAACTCCTTTTTTTTTATTGTTCTTGAAAAAATATTTGAGATTATACAAATCGAAGATAAGTTATACCCTGCATTTAATTTTGTAATAGTTTATAAGTGGCCGGTTGAGCATGCAATTTAAAGCATTTCCATCCCCATCCCCTAGTACTATATGAAGAAACTGACCAATAAATGAGTTCCACGTTAGCCAACTGAAAAGGCAACTTCTTTTTCTCGGTCATAATATCCAAGTATTCTATGTCCTTTTCATTTTTATTAAAACTTTTTAAACTACGTCACCCAGGGGCGTCCAAGCTTTTTTAATTTACTTTTGGGGGGGGGGGGTAAATGCCGCAATTTTTTTTTACCCCCCCCAAAATTTTTACCCCGGGGATAAAATTTGCTTGGGGGGGGGGGGTAATTACCCCCCGTGAAATCTGTTGACAGGGGTAAATTTTGTTTACCCCCCCAAAATTTACCCCCGGGGTAAAATTTTTTGGGGGGGTAATCACCCCATTACCCCTCCCCTTGGACGTCTATGACGTCACCGCTTCATATTTACTTTTTTTGAACATTAAATTAGAAAAAAATAATACAAAACAGGAGAGTTTCCTTTAAAGGTTTGCACTTTATATTTTCTAGTTTAATGTTTAATCTATAAACTTACTTTAGATTAGTAGGAAAGTCTTAGCTTTAAGTTTTTTTTTCTTAATTAACATTTCTTTTGAAAAAATATTTGCAGCTCAAATTAGGGTATTCCTTAATTAACAAATTAAAATCAAGAAAAGCTTGTTTCCTTTTTACCTTTCGATTATCATTTATTAGAACCTGTTCACAGCTATTCTGAAAATTCATGTATAGGAACCTAGTTGAGAATATTTTCCACGAATAATGAAATAATAATCATAGAATTAATACCAAACTTGTTTTAATCTTAAAATTTTTTATTTTAATATCCGCGGAAATTTGTCTGTAATACGATGCGATAGATAACTATTTTATTACTGTTAATTATTTTCTAAAGTATTTATGAAAGCAAGACTTTCCTTTTAATCTATACAGCTTATCCAATAAATTTGTAAATTTTCGGATATTTAGGAAATTTTGAAATCAATTAGAACTCCTGCCGCGATTTGGCCAATTCAATTTGGGCCAGTCTCATAGATAGATAGAAAATAATATAAAATTGGTAGATATATTAACATTATTTTACCCTTACAAAGAAACAATTTAATTATTATATTTCGCCATTTTAGGTAAAATTGCATATTCCAAAAAATGATATTCCAGTATGGCTTTGAAATCGATTATTATCCGCTGGCTTAGAATCAGTTTAAGCCAAACTAAAATATCAGGTATAGCAACGTCTAACAGACAATTTTCCACGAATATCAAAATAAAAGTAATGGAATTGATACCAGTTTTGTTAGCCGGAGCCTTCGGCCAACTCAGGGCCAAAAAACTGGTTTTAATCTTATTATTTTTCATTTAAATATCAATCTTATATAATAACTATTATAAAAAAAATACATCAATACAAACGAGTACATATATTAATTCAAAGATACAAAGAGTTAAAAATACTATTTTTTTATAGTTAAACTCTACAAAAAAAATTACAAATCATATCTTACTTATTTACATACTTCACTATTTTTTTTTTTTTTTTTCAATTTTAAATGAAATTAAAAACTTATTTTTAAAATGAAAAATCAGCTGATTTTATAAAATTTTTCGTTAGTAAACAATATTCATTTGTCGGAACAGGTTGATAGGTTATTGGTGATAAAATATTAGTGATATAAGATGAAGTTTGCTCTTATATGCCTACTTTTTGTAGGCTATGTTAATTCAGGTAATTGTCTGTTTGATAATGACAAATAGTTTAATAAAATACGAAAAGTTTATTTTAAATCCAACAGTGTTTCGAAAAGCGATGCTTTACCATGATAAAGTCGTGGGTAGTTGTTTTTTGGGAGTTTGGGGTGCCCCCCCCCCCCCAAGAAAATAGACTAAAACCACAGGACCGGTAGTTATATTCCCTGAAGAGAATTATCTAATCGGTTCAGTGATTACCGAGATCTTAAGGGACAGACAGACGGACAGACATCAAGCTACTTTGTATTAAATATATGCTAAATTATATTCACCATATTCACAGTTTTTAGAATATTGAATTTTAGGTTCTCTTTTTGGGTGTTGTTATCCTTGTTAAAATAGATGTTTTTTGGATTTTTAAGGTGGGATAATGTTTGATAATCTGCTACCTAGCTTCCTGGGAGGTAGGTCAGCGCAGGCCCGAGGATCTAGCGGTCACATGCTTCACCAGGATCCAAGTGCACCACAGGAATTTGTCAAATATACTTTTGTATCCAGGCTTTCCAAGTTTTTCAATTTTATTGTTAAAAAGCATCTATTCGTTAACGAAAAAATCATTTCTGATACCATGATTTAAAAAACGGTCATTACACAATATTTATTAAAAGCTTTTACTTTATAACCAATATAACAGTCATTTCTGATTTGGTGACTATTTTGACCTAAAAAAAAATACTTCTTTTGCATTATCTCAAAACGTCTTGGTACAGTTTGGCTTACTTTGATACAATACATCTTTATATAAAAGTAACAGTATGTCCACATATTTGTGTTTGTCTATCTGTCTTTGGCTTATAATCTATTAAATCAACATATCAACTGGTCAACTGTCAACTGGTGAATACCTTTTATTCCAAAGGGTAGATTAAAATAAACACTTATAAAATTAACAATTGACAAATGTAACGCACAGTGTGGTTTACGATTTGGTCATGCTATGCTGGGTCGCGGTCATACTGGTCTTGACCTGGACAGTGACACAGAGTTTGGAGAGTATCCCTGGCATGTGGCTATTCTTACCAACACTGCTGGGGCCAGACAGTAAGTTTTACAATAAGTTTAGAGAGTATCCCTGGCATATGGATATTCTTACCAATACAGCTGGGGCCAGACAGTAAGTTTTATGATTAAAGTAAAAAAATAGAGGGAACAAGGGTTAAATAACTGTATGTTCGCGGGGTGGGGACCCAATACCGACTTTCTATGAGGTCTTTGAAATAAGACAATAGCGTCGGAAATATTTACACAGCAATGTTGCTTCAAAAGAGCAGAATTTTCTCGCAAACGAAAAAAGGTTCATGCCACTTGGACCAGTTAATTGTCTGGAATCTAATCTATACTTATACATTTATTGTCTAAATATTTCAGGTATATATGTGGAGGAGCATTGATTGACTGTTCCCACATTATAACAGCTGCCCACTGTGTAAAATCCTTGTATCCAGAAGAAATTGTGGTCAGAATTGGTGACTGGGACGCCGCTTCTAAAACTGAGGTTAGTGCAATAGTTATTTATCGAAACCGTTTTGCGCGGATATTAAATAAAAAATTATAAGATTAAAACCAGTTTTGTTAGCCCCTAGGGACATAAGGCCTATATAGTCTGAACCACAAATAAATTTTATTAATTCTTATTTAGCTTAGTTTAGGTTAAGTAAAGGTTAGAATACTTAATAGAACCCCTCAACCTGCAAGTTTAGATCACTCTGTAGGGGCTAGAAAAAAAGTTACTTTCAAAAATTAAACACCATGGTTGGATGGGAGAGGGAGGTTTCGGTGTTCGAGAAATAGATTTAAGTGAAAGTATCAATCTTACAGATTTGCAATAGTTATACTAAAGATTTCCCTATTATTTTAGCTGTATAAGGATGCCTCTCATACAGTGAGTGATATCTTCATTCATGAACAGTTCTACGCTGGCAGCCTTCACAATGATATTGCTGTTCTCAGGTAAAATACCTTAGTAGCAAGATTCTAATATCAAAGTGACCAAATGTTTTATAGTCTTTACCGAAAGTTCTTAATAACGCTGCATTGATATGACTTTCCTTTCTAGATTATTTTTTTTTCCAATAAAATAATACGTTGATCGTGTATAAAAATTTTCTGACACCTGTCGACAAAATATTAAATTAAAAACTAAACTAATCAACACTTTTTCATATTTGTAGGTTACAGCACAAGATTCATTGGGATTCTATGCCTCACGTTGCCCCAATTTGTCTCCCCCAACCACATGTAAGTAAACAAGAATGGATGTAGAATATACGTGGATATTATGACAGGGGGAAATTGTCGCCAATGTAGCTTGCTCATATCGGTATACGTTTATTGTTCAGTAAGTTCACCCAGAAGGAGGTGAGGGGATTTAGTAAAGAGGGTTGAAAGGGGAGATTTGCTAATTCAGCCTGCTGCAAGTTTCATTTTATGTAATATTATAATAATATTGATATATTATATACAAGCTATACCGCGTCCTTGCTAGTGTTCCTAGCCTAATTTCTCTAAATTGTTTTGAGGTTGAAGGGTTAGTAAAAAATTCGGACAGCTCAAGTTTTACAGACAGACAGATGACGGACAAACACGAACACTTGTAGAGAAGTATCCATACTAAAAATTATTACTTTGATCTTCGAAAAATGAATTTTATTTGTTTTATCAGGCACAAACTTTAGCTGGAACCAAGTGTTGGGTGACCGGATGGGGCAAGGATGCTTTCTTACAACAGGTTATCATGGCTCTGTTTCTTTCATTCTAATTAATTTTAATACGCTCTCTATACAGAAAGTATTATATACATAACACTATCACAAATTAACAAATATGTTTAAATTCATCATTCATTATTTAAAAGATTGAAAAATACACGACCAAAACAGATTGACTATAGGATGTATATATACTGAAAATCAAAATCGTTTTTATAAACAACTAAGATTTTTAAAAATAAAACACAAGTACATTTGACACAGAAGTACAGACAGAGAGTGATTTCAAGCTTTATAGAACATAAGTTTAACATATAATCAATTTGTAAATATTTAGGGTGAATACCAAGCCATCCTGCAGGAGGTAGATGTCCATGTTGTAGATCCAAGAACCTGCCAGAACGCACTCCAGCTTGCTGGTCTGGGAAACAGGTAAATTTTTATTCCATAATGGATTCAAAAATTAACATTCGCTGGATTACAACTGGTTTTAGGCAATGATTAAAATTCATGTATCGTATCGTATTACAAACCATTATCATTATCATATCCTTAGGACCAACAAAACTGAGAGTAACTTAAAATTTTTGTTTTACTATCTGCGGAAAGCTATCTAAAATACGATTCTATAAAAAACTGTTCTTTTTAATTTACTGTCTGTCTGATAGGTGTTTTTTGTCTCTGATTGTTAGCGACCGTATACAATCTTTTTAAAAACTTTTTGTAATACAAATAAAAGTTTAAATGCTGACAATAGGCCAGAGATGGCTTTTTGAAACAAGAATGCCGCGTTTTTTCGACATTTTTTAGACCTGTCGTCTTCATTCAATCAATCATTATTATGAAAAGGCCCTGTAGGATTTAAACAGAGTATACAACTTAGGAATTAAAAATTTGAAAGTTATTATTTTAGCCAATTTTATAATGTCTGGTATTATCCTCTTAGAACATTTTGTTTCATTTTTGAAAATTTGAGTCCACCCCCCCCCCCCCTCCCCGACAGCGAACTATGAACTCTGGCCGCAGCGCTCGGCTCCCTAGCCTGCCTATCCGCAGCGCTCTGCCCCCTTGCCTGCCTAGCCGCAGCGCTCGGCTCCATAGCCTAAAACCTAACCTAACCTAAAATAGTTGTTCGTCGCTGTCGGGTGAGGGGGGTACTCAAATTTTCAAAATTGAAAAAAAAATTTCTAAGAGGATAACGCCTTATGTCTAATAAAGCTCTAAAAAGATGCATTAATTAATATACAGCAAAAATGGATTTAAGATTATTTATTTTTCTTCCATGAAAGCCATACCAACAAAAGTGAAATAATTAAATAAATAGTTGTGTACTCTGTTTAAATCCTACACTGTCTTTTCATAATAATGATTGATTGACCAAAGACGACAGGTCTAACAAATGTAGAAATAACGTGACATTCTTGTTTCAAAAACCGATCTCAGGTCATTTTTTTTGTTTGGAGTAAAACCCATAATCTAATTTATTTTCATAAACCATATTTCAGTTATGCTTAACTTTTATGTATATACATACTGTACCCCCGTACTATTGGTAGGTTCCAAATGCATCCTGGATGGTTATGTGCAGGTGGAGAAGAGGGTAAGGATGCCTGCTCTGGTGATGGAGGTGGCCCCCTGGTTTGTGGCACTGAGGATCATCATACAGGAGCTACTCTAGCTGGTTTAGTCAGGTAGGATTATGATGGAGGTGGTCCCCTGGTTTGTGGCACTGCTGAGGATCATCATACAGGAGCTACTCTAGCTGGATTAGTCAGGTAGGATTATGATTGAGATGGTCCTCTGGTTTGTGGCACTGAGGATCATCATACAGGAGCTACTCTAGCTGGTTTAGTCAGGTAGGATTATGATGGAGCTGGTGTTTACCTAACTATTTATCTATCTGCATCTATGTATGTATCTATCTATTTATCTCTCTATATTTTAGTTGGGGTGTTGGGTGTGGAGAGCGAGGTGTGCCAGGTGTTTACACGAATATAGCCAACTATGTCAACTGGATCTATGACACTATGAATATTGTTTAACAAAATGAGCTAAATTAAATGGTTGTGTCTGTTGAAAATAAATTGTAGAATATTGCATACAGTAACTAAGTAGGTATTAAATTCTTTAGGAAATGCAATAAGAAGAATATAAAAAAAAATTATTTTGAAAGATTACTTTTTTGATACCATATAGTTTTCAATATGATAACTTACAAATCAATGACTTCTATAATAATTTTAAATTTTAAACTACTTTTTCACCAAAGTTTTTATTCATTTGTTTACATAATAAACAGAAAGAATATTGAAAAGATTATATTCTTATAAGGAAAACCCCTTAAACACCATTTAAATGTTTTTGTGTTGATTTTAAAGTTTGCCTACTACTTTACAATTCATTTTCAAGATTCTCAATTTAAAAGTGTTAATTTTAATGTTTTATTAATTTATTTTAATAAATATTTAGAATATTTTCCCAGAGGTTTAATCTTGTTTGGGTGATTCATAAGGTCAAAATATTGGTTGGTCCATTTAAATTAGGTATTCCAACATTGAGTTAGGTTTAGACTGCCCACCATTTTGTTTTGTTATAAACTTTTTTCATTTAGAATATTCCTTGCGCCAGAAGGTTACTTTTTGCTGATTTTATTTTTAATAGAAAGGTTACTCTAAAATTCACTTTGACTTTTAGTACGTAACGTTGTGGAAAATAGTGATTTTCTCATCTGCTATTCAAGATAGACGGCTGTTTTTTTTTTTGTAAAATAAACATTCATAATGTAGTTATTTTCTTATCTACGGATTTCTATATTTTTATCTTCCTATCTGCGAAAAACTTTTGTCACAATATTATGATTTTACTATTCATGAGAGGTCTATAAGTTCGTCTTTTGTTTGGAATATTTTTGAAAATATTTGATTTTAGTTGTGTATATATAAGCGCCCAAGCTTATAACAGCAAATCCATCAAAATTTTCATCAAGCCTAGAATTTCTTTTGGTGGAGTTGCAATGCAAGGTCCTTTCTCGATCATCCAGCCTATAATTCAAAATAGAAAATATATCGATACAAGCGAAGCTCCACAAAACAAAATGTCCAATCGTCCTAGGAATCATGTTTCAAAATTCAAGGGAATATATTGATATCAAGTTATGATTATGTTATTTTGTAACAATCAATGTTGATTTGATAAAAGGGATCTACTGCAGTTCACGGTAAAATATTGCTGGTAACGAATATTGCTAAAAATTTATGAATCTTAAAGGCTGCTAGCTGCCAAACGGCTAAACGTACAGATCATACTGGCACACTGTTTTAAGCGGCATAAGAAGGCCTACAAATTATCTGAAATAGCCATAAATCAATAATGCATAATTATCTCGCAGTGCAGAGAAATGCGCGAAAAAGACCTATTTTACGCGGTTTTTCTTCAGTGAAGCTTTCCCTGTGCATCATAGGATCTTGGCTATTCCAGATTATTTGTAGGCCTTCTTAAGCCGCTTAAAATAATGTGCGGGTATGATCTGTACGTTCAGCCGTTTGGCAGCTAGCAGCTTTTAAAATTCATAAATTTTTAGCAATATTCGTTACCAGCAATATTTTACCGTGAACTGCAGTAGATCCGATAAAAGTACTCAAATGAGAAAACGAGTTTTTAAAACTTAAGAGTTTTAATTTAAATTCCAGAATCCCTTACCCTTCCCAGATACCATACGATTCATTATTTTTCAGTATGGCTCAGAACCAGTTTCAATTCAACAGATTTACATTTCAAACAAATTCATTTGATATAATAACTACTGATTTTTCTCGCTTAAATTGCAGTATTAAAATTTAAATGTCTCTAGTAAGACGCAGTTTAGAATTTTGTCGAAAATGATACTTAAAATTTTTTTTGTAGCGAAATAAAATATTGCCTTTTGATTGCAACTCTCTTTTCCTGTTAATTCTATATATTGTGTAGGTTATAGTAATCCATAACACACAAACACACAACTAAATTGAAATTAAAATTTATCAACATTTAATTAGAAGTGGTCTGGTTCCAAAATTGTTTGATAACAAAGTACCACTGATTAATTTAGGCACTTCACATGCTTGCAACTAATTGTGATATTTCAAGTTTAATAAATGCTTTTTGTTACATATAGTGGGTTTGAGTTTGGGCCACTTAATTAAATATTTGGTACAATTCAAAATTTGATTAATTAAAAAGAAATTGATTGCTAAAATTGCTTTAGCCCTTATCAGTATTGTTAGCATCGAGGGGCCTAAGGCACGAGCTTACAAAACTGATATTACTATTATTTAATCATTTTTTTTGTAGAAGTTTTCCACAATACATTATACATGATTTTTCAGTATGGTTTAGAACCGGTCATAATCGAGTGGATATTAATCGGACTCGAAACCATACTGAAATAGTTACAAAACTTTTTGCACCATGTTTTTATTATTCTAAAAGACAATTTATGGGGTTTAAAACGTATAAATTTAATAATTTAATGGCAGGATAGATATATATAGTTTGATAAGGTCTAATCACGACTCAATACAAGGCAATCCTATACTTGTATTACACTGTGGTTCTGTGATATTCAACAACTACAGAAACCCTTTCTAACTATGAGAAACTGATGTGATGTCATGACCTTACTGTTATTGTGTATCCCTGGTAGCCCTGCGGGGGGCCCTACACCGCCCCACACAAATTTACTGACCCCCACCAGGATATATGATTAGGGAAGAGTCATAGGGGGGAAAGTAGAGTAGTTGTTTAGAACTATAAATGCAAGGACACCGAAAATATTTCTGAAAAAACAGGGATCTTTCAATTGGGACTTAGAATATTAGCCAATATCGTCGCAAATATTAACACAGCCATGTCGCTACTAAATAGCAGAAAGCAATTTGTTAGAAGACGAAAAGGTCCCCCAACACTGGAACCAGGTAGTTGCCTGGGTCTACACTTAAACATTCATTGGCAAAAATAAGTGGACATTGTATCTATATTTTTGTTTAGTATAGTAAAGACCTAGAGGGGTGTATCCACCCTTCTTGATTTTGTGATTGGGGTGATTTTAAGTCAATCCTTAAAAGTGAATTGTTTGTAGTTTTTTTCTTCAGAATATATTCCATTTCCCTGCCCAACTAGAAAATTTAATTATTTAGTTTCTTAAATCTTTCAAATAACAAGGATAGATACATCACAAAATAGCATAAAACCTTAATATTAATTTCTTAAAATCAAACAGGAAACACATGACTCCTTTTAGATATTAATTGTTGCATTACTATTTAATTAATTTAATTTTTAAAATAACACTTTGTAATATTGAAATAAAAATATCTAGGTCACACTGGATGGTTTTAAAACTTATTTTTCTGGTATTCTTATTAAAATAATTCAAACAATTTAAACTTGTAAGAGGTTTGAATCCCACATATTTCCACTAAATCAAAATCGGTTCCTAGTCTTCCTAGAAATGCACGGATCGTATAAAAGTTACTACACCTTTCAAATTTCAAAGATGACCAAATTAATGATTAGATTTAGAAGCTATCAGCCACAAACGTCCGGACATGAGAACCTCATTGTATAAAACCTTCGTTAACAAAATATTTACAAGAAACATTGTTTAAAAAACTGACACCGAAGCTTGATTAAAAAGTATACATTTTTTGGT
Source organism: Acartia tonsa (assembly GCF_053477335.1). Taxonomy (NCBI): domain Eukaryota; kingdom Metazoa; phylum Arthropoda; class Copepoda; order Calanoida; family Acartiidae; genus Acartia; species Acartia tonsa. The sequence continues at coordinate 47,561,605 of NC_137261.1, read as the reverse complement.
TTACATGGTTGATTAATTCATAAATAATATCATAAACTAGAGAATAAAATGATTTGTCAATCCTTATGTATAAGTAACAGGATCTCTGTCTGTACCGAAGGATCTTGCTCACCGCTGAACCTATATGGTTCTCCGTTACAATTTAGCTTCTCATAAGTCCTGGGAAGGTACATTTTGGTGAAATATGTGAAATCAATAGGACTATGCTATCATGCCTAACTTTCAATAATTCTTCGAATATTAAAATGAAAAATTATAGGATTAAAACCAGTTTTGTTAGACATGAGGGGTAGATTGCCTGACCTAACAAAACTGGTATTAATTTTATGACTTTTAATTTTAGTATTCGTAGAAAATTATCTGTAATACAATGCTATAAAAAATTTTTCCGTATGGCTCAAGTACTGGTTCTAATCCAGCGTTTATTACATATAAATCGGCTTTGAAGTCTATTTTTTCTCTGTTTATCTATCCCTAACTCCGTGTGTGAACTCTAACTAATCATAATTTTCTATTGGAAATGAATTTATTTTTCCTAATGAATTTAGGTTTTATTAAAAACGCAAACCAAAACCAAATTAATTATATATTTCAACAAAGAGATTTTTAAAGTATGGTTAAAAAATAAGACAATAATCAAATTGATAGTATTTTTTATCTTTTGATATTTTCAATTTAAATCTTTCTGCAATTCTACCTATTTTCAACTCTACCTATTTTCAAGCTTTTTAAAGGATTTTTGAAAGGGTAGTTTTTCCCTAAAACTTAAAGTGACATAACGCTTATTATATAGCATAAAACCTACCAATAGAATCAATATTATTTCTTTTTCAAAATTTTTTAGGCAACACAAACAAATTACTTCTTTCTTGTATGCTAGCTGCTATGCCCCTAGCATGTAAGTGCTATCTAATCGTATGAATAGTGAAGAACAGAAAAATAGCCTAAAACCATTCTAGGTCATAGGTGAAGCTTCCCTAAAAATAAGAACTCATTCGGTTCGGTTATGTCAAAATCAAAAGCTACAGACAAAAAAAAACCTTTTGTTTTATATAAGAGGATGAATATTACTTATTTTTTTTGGACACCCTGCCATAAAAACCATACAGAATTTATTAATAAAAACATATTAATAACTTAATTTTGTATGGAAGAAGTTTTATTAACTTCATTTGAAGCAACAGACAGACAGACATCTTTCCTGTTACTTTTACACTAGTCCCCAAAGTTTTCTAACAACTTTTCTTATTCGTTGACTATAACTTTAGGGACTTCTATTGAATATTGATTCGTTGGTTCACAAAGATAAGTGTCCAAACGTTTCAACCACGAATTGTAATTTACAGAATGGGTAATTTGTGTATCATCATTGGGAAAGTACAATTTATAGGCCCTTTTTTATCCCTGATATAATCTACACTTTTAAAATACAAAAAAAGGAAAAGGAGTATAATAAAAAATGAAAGGAAATGAATTGGTAATTAAATTTCAACATATTTAATATTTATATCTGAAAATACACGCACAAACAAAAAGGCGCGCACACAGACACACACATGCACGCACGCAAACAGCATGAAAACCAATAATATATTGAATCATGGATTTATTAGCGGCAATATTAGATTTAACATGACATAGAATAACAAAATTTGCAGTATAACTTTAAAACCGATTAATATCCGCTGGATTAAAGCCGGATCTTAGACATACTGAATAATCAAGTTTAGCAACGTATTACAGACAATTTCCCACGAATATTAAGATAAAAACCATGAAAATTAACACCAGTTTTATCAGTCCAAGCCTTCGCACCCTCGGGGATAACGGAAATGATTTGAATATTATAATTTTTTTTCTTGCTATCCGGATCCGCGGAAACCTGTCTATAAGAAATATTTGGTATTGATATTGTTAATTTAAAATAAAAACGTAAGTCTTGGAATAAATCTTGTCTGGTGAAAAAGTGTCATGATATGCTTGCTCAGCCACAAATGCTAATTAAATCTCAAGTTTCTAGATCCATGTGGTTCTGTTCTGGGAAGGAGGGGACATTAGACTCTTTATTACTCTTGTACCCAAAGACGTCCAAGGGGGGGGTAATGGGGCGATTACCCCCCCCATTTAAAATTTACCCCTACCCTGGGGTGCCGTAGGCACCACCAACCATTTAGGAGGGGGTATTTACCCCCCCAAAATAATTTTGAGGGGGTAAATACCCCCCCCCAAAAAATTTTTTACCCCCCCCAAAATAAAAAGCTTGGACGCCCCTGCTAGTACCCAAAGTTTTTTTTTAAAAACCGTTTTCTTATTCGTTGTTTTAACAACTTTAGGAACTTTCATTAAATTTTGATTTATTGGTTTCAACCATTAATTGTAATCAATAAAAGGGGTAATTTTGTACATCAATTTATCGGCCATTGTCTTATCTCCTTAGATCCCAGGGCTCTATTGGTTTCTCGTGGTTCCTAGCTAGTGGTTCACCAATTTCATTTAAAAATATTTTATTAAAACTTTCCCAAGTTGTGTCTGCTCCTATAGACGGGATGCTTTTAGAATAATCTTTGATCCATGTAATTTGAAGGCTATATCTCCAGGGATAGGATAATGGGCGATAAATTGATAAACACCCCCAATGACGATAAATCAAGTTAAAATTATTGGTTGAAAAGTTGGGACATTACAAGTTTGTAAAAAACAAATGAAATTCCAATAAAAATACCTAATCAAGTTATAGTGCCAAAATAATACAACTTGGTTGTAAAACATTGGGTACCGGCGTAATTTACAGCTCATTTCCCCCCTCCTCCCTGAATTTGAAGGCTGTATAAGGGATTAATAATGAATACTAAATGAAATTTATTATTATATGCGTTGTTATTCTATAATTGTTAATGTTTTTTTGTCCCACCTTCTGATTTCTTGTGCTTCGATTTTCAGGCTGTTGTCATTCTTGTTTTTAAGTATAAGAACGACTATAGTTTACCAAATTTATAACCATAAAAAAATATTTGTTTCCGTAAATTACGCTTTTTTTCAGATACTTGTCCTTGCTAAAGCTATCCAATTTGAAAACAAATTGAACGCCAAACAAGCAATAAAAATACTAAAAAGCATATAAAGTGTATGATTATTATTGTATTTGTGTAAAATAGGATTATTTTTAACAATTTTAACTGTAAAAACTCTTCTTTTGGTTGAAAATTTTACATCTGGCTTTAAAAAGGTTAAAAAAACATGTGTTTTAAGACAAGGACGCCCAAGGGTGGTGGCTAATTGTTGTTTACCCGCCCCCCCCCCCCAACAAATTTTTTTTATTGAAGCTCCTAAAATATATTGATTCTTTGAAATAATTTTCTGAGAAATTAATCATAATATGCACATCAATTGTAATTATTAATTCCACCCTTGATTTGTTAAAAATCGACAGCCAAAATCTAATAAGATTCAAAATAGAAACATTAAAATATTATAATTTTGAACAAAAAAGCTTAATGACAACCTGTTTTGTGAATTAATTAATTTTCGCGGATTCTTTCAATTTAACCATAACAATAAAATCACAGAAGGTTATCAGGGCAATGCTGATCCGAGTTATTATAATATTTCAGAGAATTAAACGATTAAAGAACCACATTTTATGTTTCCGTTTAAAAAAAGCAAATTTGAAGATAATAATCACCTAAATGGTTTTTGAATAATATCATTTCTTAAATTTTAATGATTTTGTTTAAACAAAACATAATTATCTCTGATAGTGTTTCCACAGTGTAGGGAAAATTTCTAAAAATTAAAGTAGAATGCTTTGGCCGTAAATAGCGGCTACATATTTACATCCATTTTATCATCAACTAATTTAATGTCTCTATGTCTGACACGAACTTATTTAAGCCCAAGAACGTGCAAGCCTTTTATTTTGAGGGATTTGAAAGGTATGAGGGGGAATATTAAGGAGTTTCGAAGTTTGAGGCGGGTAAACACCCCTTAAACGTCAATGATTAAGGCCCTGCTTTTAATAATGTAAAAATAAGTAAAAATTTGCTAAATCAAAATAGAATTCTTTTTAGAAAACTTTAGTCTAAAAATGGAAGATTAACATTTAGATTAAAACAGCAAATAAAAGTGGAAGGCAGCAAAAGTCGATGAATTGGGCCAATAGATTACAATAATTAGACTACATTAAAATATTTATAGATTCTTCACTTATATCTTTACGCTTATATAGAGATGCTTTTATATTTACCATTGTACCTTGTAATTCCAGGAATCTAGTGTTTATAAAAATAAAAAATAAGTAAAAACAAAAAATAAATTATAAATAAGAATAAGTCTGTAGGATTTAATTGTAAATGCAAAACAGCTATAGCTCCGGGAGGGTAGGGGACATTGGGCTGTTTATTACACTAGTCCCTAAAGTTTTATAATAACGTGTTCTTATTCATTGGCTTAAAAACATTGGAAACTTTTGTTGAATTTTTATTTGTTGGTTCAATAAGTTGAGTGTCCAAACGTTTCAACCAATTATTGCAATCTACAGAAAGAGTAAATTTGTGCATCCTCATTTGGGATGAACATCAATTTATCGGCAATTGCTTATTTAGATCCCGGGCAATTCAAGCAGGGAACCAAACTCGATGTCTTTGAAGCTCTGCTTTTTTTGGGGCCATTAAAATGATATGAATGGTGGGGTCATTATTTAACTGCAATTAAAACAATAATCACTGGTTACGGTGATAATTATCCACTCCCCCCCCCCCTCATCCAAAAAGTAATCTCTCCCGTCCCACATTCATCAACCCCATTCTCTTTTTCAACCCTCCCTTTCCAGTTTGATTAATATAAGTCCCCATTCGGAGTCAATTAAAAGATACACAATGGTCTAACAAATTAGAAAACCATGTAAAATTTAATTTAATTTAATCAACATTTACATAAGTATTAAGTGTTCGAAAACTAGTTGACAAAATATCATTAATGCCTATGATTTCAATTTATATTAACATTAAATCAGCAATAGCCACTTTGAATCTTTCCAGAATATAAAAGTTCAACTTTCTATTTTTGCACAATAAAAAAAATTGTAAAGCATTGTGATTTTAGTGCAATATGCCTTACTATGGCATATTATAACAGAGACATTATAAAAAAGCTATACAATTTAGAGAGTCAAATTGTTGTGAAACAACATCCAACGAACACGTCTAAATACATACTGATAAATCAAATTTTAAAGTAGATGCTTATTAGTCATCAGAAGAATTTTCAAAACAATTTTTATAAACCAATCATCCGTAGTCATAGACAAACAGAAGAAAATACATTTTTTCAGTGGCTTTGCTCCTTTAACAGTTAATGGACATGTTTGAGAACTTCATTGGGTTTTAGTAAAAGAAGGTCAATACAATTTCTTTAAAAAATATAATCTACAAGCTATAGAAATATAAGCTTAGACATCTTGGTTTTTGTAGTAACTCACAAGGCACTCTTATAAGTATTTTAGTCAAAATATCCAACATATGTTTCTTAATAATGTAACAAATATAAATGGCAGCAGTCAGTATACTTTTAAAGTTATAATGGAGTTGTAGCCAAGGCTAGAACCAACACATCCTTATTTTAACTGTTTAACAAAAAATTATTCTCGTACCTTTATTGTTTTCTCTAATTACCCCAAGTTTTGTAATAAACATCAACATTAACAAAGTTTTCGAAATTAATGATATTCAAATAAATAATCAATAAATAACATAGTTCCAGAGTTAAAAAACAACAACAATAGAATACAGTACAGCATCTTTTACTACCTTGAAAAAACAACTGTTAATAAGAGTAAAAAATAACTATTGAAACTACCAAATATATGTTACACAATTAAGAATAAAAAATAATGTTAGATAATTTCCTAATTATTTAGAATGGGTGGTAAAAATACCCCCTTATTTTTTTTATCCTTGCAATGTCTACAAGTATCACATTGTATGATGCTAAAATTGATGTCCTCTTGGGGGCTAAGTGACGCTTCTGGTACAAGTCCTCTCCATGCCACCTTGATCATACTATTAAGTAAGGTAACACCCAACAGATAACTAACTCTTTGATGGCCAGACCGTTATCTGAAAATCCTAACTGTGCATGGAAATGAGTTGCCATAAAAAAGGTCGATTTTAGCTATTAAAATTGCACAAGATAAGGGGATGTTTTAATCTAACAATTTGATCTATGAGGAAAATGCAAAATATTAAGTTTTTATAAATAATTTATCATGAATTATTACTAAATACCTATTATTTTTATGCTTATTATGTAATTTTTTTATAGTAATTATTACTTTATCAAAAAGTACATATGCCTTATTTTTTAAATTGCAGTTTATTAATTTTTTATTCATATATTCTATTTGTCTATCTATATACATTTATGTAGTAGAATATCCTCTGGATTATAACTGGTTCTCGGCCATACTAAAAAATCATGTATAGCATCGTATCACAAATAATTTTCCACGAATATTCAGTAAAAATCATAAATTTAATAACAATTTTGTTAGTCCGTGCCTTAGGTCCTTCGGCGCTAACAAAACTGATTTTGATCTTATAATTTTTCATTTGATTATCCGCTAATATTTGTCTATTATAAAATACGATAAATAACTTTTAATCTGGACCAATGAACAAAGAAGGAATATAAAATAATAACGCAACTGTGCAATTTGTCAGTATCTAGTATTAATCACCTTGTAGAAAAATGCTCCAATGGATTTACTATCTCTTGAATCTTACACCAAATTATCATGTACTCAATAAATTGAAACTTGTAGCCGGATAAAAGAACGATCCATCCCCTTTACCTTATCCCCTACCCTCCTACCATATGAACAAACTGACCAATGAATGATGTCCATGTTAGCTAACTAAATATACGACAATTTTTCCCCTTTCATAACATCCACGTATATTCTATATCCATTAATGCTCTACATTGCATGCAAATTCATTGCTCAATTTTTTTATCCTTTCCAGAATCTTTTAATCTTTGTGTATCAAATCTTTTTCTTTCTTTCTCATTCCCCTTTTCGCTCTCTCTCTCTCTCTCTCTCTCTCTCTCTTTCTCTCTCTCTCTCTCTCTCTCTCTCTCTCTCTCTCTCTTATCTCTCTCTCTCTCTCTCTGTCTCTCTCTCTGTCTCTCTCTCTCTCTCTGTCTCTCTCTCTTCTCTCTCTCTCTCTCTCTCGCTATTCTGCATGTTTTGGACGACCTAAAACTTTTTTTTGTGGTGAATAAGTTAAGTCAGTCATTGGAATGTTCCAAGCAAATAGTAAAAAATGAGTAATAGTATTGCAAAAATGTATCATTAATGAATTAATAGACAAGCATATACGAAAATTATTTAACCTCGAAAATTTACATTTATGTTACCTAATTCTTTTTCTTCACTTAAAAAATGTTTTTATGAAAGATTTTTCTATTAAATAGATAATTTGGTGAATTAATAAATGCTGAAGATAAAAGTTATAAGATAGGTGGCACAACAAAGCTCTAATTACAAATTAATCGTGCAAGAGCGAAAAAATTAGTTGTATGTGCAAATCTATGTGTATGCAGGGAGGGAGGGGACATTGGGCTGTTTATTCCACTAGTCTCCAAAGTTTTTTAATAATATTTTCTTATTTGTTGGCTTACCAACTTTGGGAACTTTAATTGAATTTTGATTGGTTGGTTCATTAAGTTGAGTTTTTAAATGTATTAACCGCTAAATGTAATGTAAAGAAGAGGCAATTTTGTGTATCATTATTAGGAATGAACCTCAATTTATTGGCCATTGTCTTATCCCTTTAGATCCCTGATGTGTGTGTGTGTGTGTGTGTGTGTGTGTGTGTGTGTGTGTGTGTAGGGAGCTCTTGACTCTTCATTGTAGCTGAACACTGAATAATGATGCCAGATTATTTCATCAACTAATACACACAAAAAATTTATGATAATCCATAAAGTTAAAAAAATCACATAAGAACACCCAGGTTTTTAGCTTCAACTTTAGAAATTGGACATATTGACAATTGAAAATTTGTCGTCAATTTTGGTTGCTAACATGGATCTTATTTATAGGTAAGTTCGTTCATCCAGTAAGAGGGGGTGGGGTATGATTAAGTGGGGTTGATGGAAGGGATCGTTATGTTGACCAGCTGCAAGTATAACTTTATTATAGAACATGAAAATCTTGTGTAAAATTGTATTTACTATGTTAACATAATGAAATATCGTTGTCTCAATAAAAATGTCCATTAGGCTCATGCATAATGATAAGGGTCATAATGTAATTTTAAAATTACATGACTATGGGTTGAGAGAATGCAGACATTGGACTGTAAATTATACTAGTACCTAAAAACATGTTCTTTTATTCGTTAACTTAAAAACTTTGAGTACATTTATTGAATCCTGATTGGTTGGTTTAAACTATCAGTGTCCAATCTTTTCAATCAATTATTATAATCTACAAAAGAGTGATTTATTGTAGCATATTTTGAGATGTACATTAATTTTTCATCCATTGTCCTTTCCCTAAGACGTTTTTTTTTATATATTTATGCAAAGATCGAAGAACTGATCACCACAAAGCTGCACAGCTCTGAGGAAATTATTGAATACATTTTTTCAAGGGAAACTGCTCCACGAAATGTAATTAAAACCTTCCACACGCAATCGCTCGCATTTTTTCAATTAAGCTATTAGCATTAATCCTTGCGAAATATTTTGTATGATAATCTGCAAATTGTTTTTGCGAATATTAAAGTTAATTGCAATAATTAAGACAAACGTATTGTTTAACAAGGATGAAATTATTTATAATAGCGAACATTTTTATTCTAAACTGATCTTCTAAATGGTTCGATTGGTAGCTTTTTGATTTAAAAAAAGAAATTCAATTTTGAGTGAGGTTTTTATCTGAGATATCCTTATATAAAAGTAAAAGGATCTCTGCCTGTATGTACCGAGTGATCTCGCTAACCATTGAACCCATATGGTTCTCCTTTACAATGTAGCTTCTCATAGATCCTGTGAAGATTTATAGCTATTTTTTTGAGGTTGTGGGATTTTACTTATTCTTTATCAAACCAAAATTAAAATTGGAGGTTGAGGGATGGGAGTCGAATTTAACCCCCAACCACCTTAAGGGCCCCTCGAGGCCTCGAGTCTAGGGGTATAGCCGCTAGTCTTTTAAAAAGCTGTTTGCCCATGTCAAAATATCATGTAACATAGTATTGAATTATGAACCTTTTGTATTGATTAAATCAGAATTATCAAAAAGATACTCAAATGAACAAATTTAATTTAAGAAATGCTACGCATATTCAAGCTAACATATAATGCATTTTGCTCTTAAAACGATTAAATGCCTTCTTTGAACTTATTCAATACCATTTTTTTCCATTAAGATATTGTTATTAGGTTTTGCTACTAAATAGACTAGTTGCTTCTCCCCTACCATGTATGCATTTTATTTTATAAATTATTTCCTCATTTTAAAATTACAAATGATACTGGCATTTTTAAACACGAGTGGCTTCGCCCTAAGCTTCTATTGCTTTCACATATAATGTCTTTAAAATCTTTTGTAATAAAGCTTCTCTGATAAGAACAATATTATTCGCTTATGGAGTTTATTACTTAAAACAAGATGACTTTATAGTATACTAGCGGCTACGCCCCTAGAGGCATCTAGTGGCACTTTGAATGTTTTTTTTTAAATATCTAATTACAGAAATAATTGGTTTATGTTTCGTTGGAGTCTCTTTTTCGGGAGGGGTAATTTTTTTCTAGGGGCGATTTCTCCTGATAGGGTGGTGGTACCCTCCCCCAAAATAGTTATAAACCTTCCCGGGACTTATGAGAAGCTACCCTGTTAAGGAGAACCTGATCGGTTCAGCGGTAAGCGAGATCCTTCGGTACAAACACACAAACACACAGACATCCTGTTACTTTAGTATAAGGATTAGTCAAATAATTCAAATCTATACTTATTTTTTTTTCAATCTAGCAATGGATAATGTCATCCTTGTTAACATCTAAAATAAAGAGTTTAAGTATGAAAGTCATGAAACAAACCATTTGCAATCATTAAATTTCCTTTTAGTTCAGTGAAAAAATTAAACATTGTAATTGTTTTTTTTGTTACTAGCGGCTACGCCCTTAGATGCCTCTAGTAGCACTTGAGGTGGTGACGGGTTGAATACGACCCCCGTTTTTTTATTTTAGTTTCAAAAAGAAAAAGTAAAAAAAATTAAGGGGGTTTTTGTTTTACCCTCCCCCAAAATAGCTATAAACCTTCCCAGGGCCTATGAGAAGCTCCGCTGTGAAGGAGAACTGTATCGGTTCAGCGGTTAGCGATATCCTTCGGTACAGACTGACAATCAGAGATTCTGCTTCTTTAATATAAGGATAAAGCATGAACTTTATAGTAGTAACTATTAGGCTCCTATTTAAGATATCAGTCTGTTTTTGGACGATTTTAATAACCATGAACAAAGCAAGTATGCTCTATAAAGTTTCCAAAACAGTCAAATTTTTCATGTTTACAATGTACAGCGCTCATAAAAAGGTACATATTGATAGAATATTGATAATTTGATTAAAATTCTAATATATTATTTTTCATTGGTTATCCCTGTGTTACTCAAAGGCATTTATTTTAGAAACCCAATCTAAAATAGATTAAATTGAAACTTAACTTTGAAAATTAGGCCACTCCCCTGGATTTTGAATTTTATTATGATTTTAGGTTTTTTAATGGCTGCGCGCCTAGTTCTAGGGAGTGTTTTTCTAGGTAAAATATTAGTAGTTTTGCTCATTTATAATAATAAGTAAAACAGTGACTGTCCCTCCGTCCGTCCCATTGTCCATCTTTTCATCTGTCCGTCTGTCTGAAGCTTAAGATCTCTGTAATAGCTGAACCGATTGGTTTCTACACTTGAGAGAATTTACCTACAGGTCCTAAGATTTTTTCAATATGTTTTTATTATGCTAATGAACTAACAAATAGTTAAATTTTCATATTTCATAAATAAACCTGTCACATTTCATATAAAATTAAGTATGGCAATTATGTAACTTGAAAATGGTCAGCTATGACGGCTCTATTCCAATGCCATTTAATCGACTTTAACCCTTAAAATTGTGCTTTGAAAAATAAGCTAAAAATTTCAATATGGAAATACATATAACAAATACATACAAATAAAGAAACTATATTTATTTCAAAACCGAAATTCCTTATATAAAAGTAACAGGATGTCTATCTGTCGTTTGTACCGAAGGATCTCGCTAACCACTGAACTCAATTTTTAATTTTTTCTTTTTAGAACTAAAATTTAATATTAGGGGGTGGGGGGGATTAATTAAAATTAAAGGAATAGACAAAATTTTTGAAAAATGCAAATAAACATTCATGGATTATTTTTATAAAAACCGTAACTAGTGAACCAATTTCCCCATCTCCCCCTTTCTTATTCCACAGTATTTGATGTAAACAGAGAAAGAGCTAATGAAGTATGTCTAAATTGTCTGTTATTGGTTAATTAGTTAGTTTTTACATTCTCATTGGTTCAAACGCCGGAAATGATTCCCCCCCTTCACTTCCCACTCCCCCCTCCCAACTCGTCCCCTAACAAATTGCCTCTGAGAGGAAGCAAAGGAGGGGGGTGGGGTTAAGGGAAGGTGATTAGGGAAATTTGTCTGTCTAATTGATATGTTTAAAAAGAATGAGTGGGGGAGGGGGGGGGGGGGAAGTATGGAGAATTCAAAGATATTGAAAAAGAATTAGAAAAAACAAATAATGTTGAATACATCTTAGAAAAGTTAGCAGCAGGCAAGTTTAAGCTATTAATTTTAAGAGGAGTAAAATGAGGAGGTTTAACTAGTTTAGAAAAATTTTGTGGAGGGTAAAATGTTAAAGGGTGGTAAAACTAAAACACACCTTTACCCCCACCCTTGATGTCAATGTTAGTAGTAGTATACAGTTCTTGCATATTTTTATATAAATAGCTATGCTCAACAATTTAATCTTTCCCATATATGTTGAGCTGCCATAAGAAAAATTTTAGCACTAGAATTTTAAATTTAAAGAGCCTGCATCTTATTAAACCTGTTTTAGTTTAGATTACTGGTGGTTTCGCTCCGAATATAGGAACCGACCTCCATAAAATAGATAAAACCTGCACAGGACTAATCTAAAGCTTTCCTGAAAAGTAGATATAATTAGGATTATTTATTAGGATAAAATTTTCTGTCCTTGAGAGGGTTAGGGGGGGGGGGGGCACTACAAAGGGAAAGAAAAGTTTTCTTGAAAAGCTAATACTAATAATGCATGCAAATAGAATGAACTTAGACTACACAAGGAACTGAAAAACTTTATTCTTTTTGAGTACAACTACAAATCTTTAATAATATTTTTTGCAAGGTATATTTTTTAGAGAGAGAGGGAACATTTGGCTGTTTATTGCACTAGTCCCCAAAGTTTTGTAATATCGTTTTCTTATTCCTTAGTTTAAAAACTTTGGTGATTGAGATTTGATTGGATGGTTCATTAAGTTGAGTGTCCAAAAGTAATACAAAACATGTATTAATTTCATGATTTCTATTTTAGTATGTGTAGAAATTGTTTGTATTTTGATGCTATACATGATTTTTCAGTATGGTGGAGAGTCAGTTTTAACCCGTGGATATAAATCGGTTCAATTGAAGCGATGTTGGAAAATATTTTAAGTTTTCAAGTAAATGTTAATGAGGAATGTATAGCATAGCCATAAACTAAGAAAAGATCAGATTAGAGAATGTATGGTCTAAAAAAAATTGTTTAACTCTATTGGTGCATGGGAAATTGAATATACATGGAAATCATTCATACATTCTTCTTTTCTTCAACATACATTTCATTTAAACTTAAACAGTTTTTAAAATTATTTCTGTATACTACTTCAATCCAACGAGTATATCACAACCATCCACCCTATTAACTTCCCGCAAATATTATTTAAAACAAAACATCTTTCTTCCTGAAGATGTTTTATTTTTTTACTTATATTACTCACTGCTATTATAAATATTACAAGCAAAGCATCTTTAAATATTCAATACGATGCACGTTGGATAGCATTCATTTCACAAAAAATAATTTAGATTAGGTTTGAATTGGTAATTCAAGGTTCAATATAATAAGTTTAGGTCAGCCTTGCGCAGAGTTTGGCTACAGCAAGGTCTTCAAGGGCTAGGGGTTTGGTGATGTTTTGATGGTAGGGTGGATTTCCACCAATGGAACACTTAAAATCAGCGCTTCTCTTCACAATTAGCATTGGAGGGTTGTTTTTCTTATTACTAGTATTAAAGTAAAAAAATAGAGGGGTCAGGGGTTAAATAACTGTAGGTTGATGGATGGTCGCCTTTCAATTGGGTCTTTAAATATCAACCATATATACAATACATCTATATTTATACATTTGTTTTACTAGCCAAAATGAATAAAAATGCCATTTTCTTTCTACATATTTTATATTGAAGTTTTTTTACCTGATACGAACTTAATCATACATTTAAATATTTAAACATTCATAATTAAAACTTTAATGTAATTTTTATTCAATACTAATTTAAATTTTATATGCATAGTTATCCATTAACAGAAACAATAATCAATAAAAAAGAAGTATTAGAGTATAATTTAGATACATTACTCCAGCATTTAGCTGTAATTAGATGTTTTAATTAAATACTATACCATAGGTTTAAAATAGAACTATTAGAAATAGAGTCTTAATTGTATCATTTAGACAAATTTTGTCATTTAATGTTATAAGATGTTTTAATTGAATACTATACTTTAGGTATACAATAGAACTATTAGAAATAGAGGTACCATCAAAATATAGGTAATAGAGTATAATCTTGACATATTACTGAATCATTTAGCATTAATTAAATACTTAACAAAGAAGTATTATTTATAGAGTAAAAAAAATACATTTAAATTCCTTAAGAATTTCTGTATCAAAACAGCATTATAATAACCTTTTGATATTTTGATTATTGAACTAATATTATTGCCATTTGAAAATAGAACATATTATAAACAATCTATTTCTGATATCTTTTTTATTTGAAAACTGGCATACAAGACAGATGAAAATGACTGTTAGATAATTAGCGGTATAATGACTTTTAATAGCTTTTGTATAAAATTAATCAATCCCCCTTTTTTAAAAGCGAAGCATCTCTATAATTAGGGTAGGTCCGTCCGTACGTTACTGATAGCTCTTTTCGTCAATCTAGCCTTCGATTTCAAATTATGCATGATGATTCCTTTAACAATTAGATAAGATTTAAAAAGAAATAGAATACTCGTTTTTTTTGGGTTCAATAAGATCTCGAAAATTGAAGTATGAAAAGATGGATTGTCTGTTTAGGAACAGGTTAAGAAATCCAGCTAAATTTTAGAATTTATGTATAAAGATTTCACTGAGACTTACACGCAGCTGACGCGCGTCTGACGAGCCCTGATTTTAACCATTGAAGAATTATTTACCTGGCTTTCATATAAATGACGAGTTAATAATCGATGTAAGTTCTTATGAAAGACCAGGGACCGTGATTTAGTAAAATAATTCCATTTGCAATTGCTGAAAATTTAGATATTTTTGTAGCGTAGTAATGTTGGAGTAACTAAAGGGAAGTGGGTAAGAAGGGGGGGGGGGGAGACGAAAGTGGGAAAATTTCAACTTGGAATTGTTTGTCAGAATCCTGGTCCCTTGTCTCTGATGAAAGGGTAATTAGTCTTAGAATTTATATTTTAATTGACATATTGAAAGATTGTAATTAGTTTAATAATTTACTTTTTGAATACATTAATTTAAGTCATAAATGTTTTAAGAAGCAAAGCATTGCTATCTTTATAGTATTTCTGTATGCATGTAACGTATAGCTTTTCATATTTACATGCTTCACAAGCTTATAACCGTAAAGTTCCTTATATACTTAAAAAAAAAACGTTGCAACTCAATACACTTAATAAAAGGCTAAAAGGTAATGTAATTTATATACACGTAAGTTATTTAATTTACCTTTTTTTTTGTCTGTAGCTAATATTTTCAATAACATCTGAACAGATTAGGATTTCCAAGATAGGGAAGCTACAAATAGGTCCTAAGATGGTTTTAGGATATTTTTACCTCTCCCTACTCCTTTAAATACAAATCCTCTATCAAGCCATGGGCTCAGTCGCTATTATTTCATAAAATAAAAGTATTCCGCTTTTATGGATGTTGCCTTCCTTGTTTTTAAATACATTGATAAAGTCTATAGTGAGGCCTTTTTTTTACATTTCCATTCAAATATTTGTTAATTGATATTCAATTAATAATTTATCCTGTGACGAAAGTATGTATTTGTATGTTTTTTTATTAAGGTCATGTTTGATTACAATCAAATAAATTAGTGGCTTCACTTCACCCTTTAGGGGCTTTAGGGTTGGGTAGGTGAATAACACAAATGACTTGTACGTACATAGTACTAAAAAGAAAGGACTTCAATATTTTCTTATCTACGGACAATAAATAACTATCTTTCTAAACCCAGGGATAAGACAATCAATGATAAATTGCTCTACATCACCAATAATGATAAACAAAATTTCCTGTGGATTAAAAGTTAGGACACTGCAAGTTTGAACCAACCAATCAAAAATTAATAATAATAAACCAGTTTTCAGTAAAATAACAAACTTTGGATATCAGTATAATTTACAGTCCAATGTCCCCTCCCTTCCTGGTCTAAACCACAAATTTGAGCAATATGACGACAAATTTTACTAAACAATATTTTCACCACAATAACCTAAGCCTACAGAGTTTCTTAGAATAAATGAAACGCACAATTTAAAAAGATCTAGGCTTATTTTTACACTCTTTAAAGCACTATCTTTGTTTTTTTTTTGTGATAAGTGGAGCTACTTTAAAATTTTGTCTGTCCTTCTGCTAAACGGTTTGACGAAACCATGATTTTACTCTCAATCATAGACATACTAAACTTGAACCAAAATTTAATATGAAATTAGCATTGCATTGGAAGGAAGCATATTTGTCCAGAGAGAGAGAGAGAGAGGGGGGACCATTGGCTGTTTATTACACTATATAGTCCCCAAAGTTTTAGAATAACGTTTTCTAATTCGTTAGTTTTTCAACTTTGGGGACTTTATTGAATTTTAATTGGTAGATTCATTAAGTTAAGTGTTCAAACATTTCCGGCACTAATTTCAATTTATAGAAGGGGTAATTTGTGTATCATCAATGGGGATGTACATCAATTTATCAGCCATTGTCTTATCCCTTTAGATCAATAAAATTTCACAAATATATTAATATCCTAGGGGTTTCAAATGTTTAGGATTTCCACCAATCATTGTGTACAAAATCATTTTTGAAGTAATTATTATCATATTGTGTAATTATAACAAATATAAGTAGATTAGTTACTAATTTTAATTTTAGAAATACTTTAAGAAGCAACATATTGCTTGTATTCTGCGTTTTAAACAAATACTAAACGAAATGATCCATTTTTATTATTTGTAACAAAAGCAATATATATTGAGCGCATAGAGGCGAAGCTCAACATATCAACAAACGGACGGACATACTCTAATTGTAACAAATTTAGCTTTTAATTTTTTTGGTCTAATCTATGTTTTATTAACTATTTTTTTGCTTTTTTTTAGGAATTGTTTTAGAAGATCTTACATACATTATTACATAAATTAGATTTTTAGAATAGTTTTCATACATTTTTTTTATTTACTAAGAATTGAGGATTTTTAAATTTACGTCACAAACCTGATATATCAAAGGTTAAAAGCATTCTTAACTTTTCAATCATGACACAGTGTATAAATGACACCTCATAAATGTCTCGTATTGGCCAGCCTGCTCCACGTCATGGCACCTGAACGTCAGGTCCAAAAGCCAAGGATAAAGACAGTGCATGTATTATGTAAAGTAACATCCAAGAGACAACCAACCCATTAATTACGCAATTACCTAGTAATAGTGTCTAACTTTTTGTCTTTGTGACTTAACAAAAATCCATCTCTTTTTTAGGGGTTTCATTTCCCATCTCCCCTCTCATCCTTCGATTTTTGTTACGACACAAAGATAAAAAGTTAGACACTATTACTAGGTTCACTTCCGGGCCAAGGTATTATCCTTCTCTTATTATTCTTTTTTGAAGACTCTAGTATGACACGGTGTGGAAAAGCCGACGCCACCTGGAGAAACAGCAATCTATTTATCTCTAATAGCCCTTCATTGGTTAGGTTGATGTTTATTTGAAGATGCTTGTTAAGATAACTTCAAAAATCTGCCATCTACAAAAATTTTAATTTAAGGAAGTATTAGCAAGAAGAGTTAAAATGAATGAGACTTTTGCTAAATATTAGTTGGGTTTGGGGGTAGAAAATGCATGTACATCCACCATTATAATACACAAAATTAAATCTGCTGTATCTTACTGGTGGAAAAGTTTGAACTCTTTTGAATCAATATTTATTACATATATTTATGTGCTTTCCCGAAAAGTGCCTATGAAACAGTGACCTCCTTTTATTGAAAGATTTAAAAAAAAAGGGGGTGGGGTTAGTTTTTTTTCTATGCCTAACTCTTACGGATGGCCCAACACTTCGAGGCCTATGCTGGTGGTTTAATATGACCTAACCTAATTTGATCTATAAGAGAATCTTTCTTGCTCTTTGAATTTAAATTTCTAAAAGGAAAACTATAAAAAAAAAGTAAATCTATCTTTCTATCTATTAAACAGTACATAAACAGGTAATAATAATAATCATATCGTGACAAAAATCATCATAATTACAAAAACTTTTCCGGCACGACTTCTCATTGGTCGATACATCTTTTATTCTCTACCACAATTGGTCGAAATAAAAGAATCTCGATCGCTGATTAGTCGAACTATACTACTTCCTATGTCTTATTGGTCGAAATAAATGTAGAGCGTCTCTGATTGGTCGGTATTGAGTTGATAATAATCTTAACCAAAAAAGTGGAAGCAGTAGTTCTGGATGATTAGCTTTTTCTTGCTGTCAGGAGTTGTAGCTACTATTAAACACGATGTTTTGCCTCAATTCATAAAAATTCTAGATCTCTAAAACGGTTTGACTGTTTTGTTAGATATACAATTTGTTAGGATGGTTTGCATTAAACCTGAGCTGGATCTTTAAATCATTTTAGTGGTGAGCCAGATCGGGGAGGGCCGAATTTCAGCTAATCACAGCGCGGCATTTCATAAAATACTGTGCTCTCATTGGTGTAAAGTTGGCTTACCCCGATCTGGCTCACCACTAAAATGATTTAAAGATCCAGCTCTGGTTTTAGACTATCTTCATAAAGGACAAAACCAAACACACACCTCTCTTTTTCCATTTCAAGTATTATTTCAGCGGGGCTTTACTAAACCCTTTTCGACCTAACCTAAAATGGAAAAATATATGAGTATAAAACATTTGATATATAATTATTCTGCCTTTAAATAAATTATTCCTTGTATATAGTAAAACGTATAATTAAGTAGGCACTGAAATTAAATATTTTTATTTGTTCAATCAATAATTTTACATTTAGTATCGTGTCGATTCATTTATATTTTTCATGTAAGTTTGTCTTTTCAGGACTTTTTTCTGTGAAAAGTTACTTCTTTAAAAATCTTTGGAGTACTATCCTATTAAGTAGTAAGTAGTAAGCGTTTTTTGTCTGTCCCGAAGGATCTCGCTAACCGCTGAACCGATATTGTTCTCCTTTACAGCAAGCTTCTTATAGGTCCTGGGAAGGTTTTAAACTATTTTTGGATAGGGTGTCTTCACCCCATCCACCCCCCCCCAAAAAAATATATTTTTAACTCCTTTGAAACTCAAATTTAAAATGGGATGAGGTCAACTTTTCCTCCTCCTACCAGTGCTTCTAGAGGCTTCTAGGGGCGTAGCCGCTAGTAATAGATATAGTAAATGATAGCTCACTCCCATATATAAAAAAAGTTTTTTCAAAATAACCTTCTAAAAAATTTTTTTTTACTATCAACAATAATGTACATATAATTAAACAGCTTGACTTCTAAATACTAATTTTATTCTACAGTCCCTACTATGCAGCATAACCTAATTCTAAATACTTTATCAATATAAAAGTAAACTTTAATTTTGAATGATAATTTAATAAAAAAGAAAATATTTTCTTTTTTCCATATAAAAATAATAAATATTAAAATTTATGTATATTAATGTATTTTTAAACACCCCCCCCCCTGCTGATTATTGTCTCTTGCTAAAAAATCCCTTTAAGTTTACTTTTAACATCCAACTAAATTCAAGGTTGATCATATTATTTTCTTCTTTTTTTAGCAACATTTTCTGCCTTTATAGTCTACAAATTTCTTTATTTTTACCTATCTTTTAATATGTTAATTAAATTCATATGATTTATGTCATTTAGACTGAAGAGGGTGCAATGTACACCGAAATATATTTCAATACATAATAAAGGTACTAAGAAAGAGAGGTAATGTCTGATTGAGCCAATAAATGAATCGCATCGGAGCATACATGAAATCTCATTGGTTGAATTAAACTGAAGTTTTCTAGTTTTTTCATTAGAGTTAACTAGAGCTGTTCTTTCAACTTTTACTCGCATCAAGTCCATCACATGAAGTACTGCCTTCATATTGTTGTTTCACATCTATGTTTTATCTGTGCATTAATAATAAATATGCTTCATCTATTGCAATCGTTGTAAAATACTAAAAATCCCTTTATGAATTTAAGTTAATAAAATCATATTTTTTTCTTGAGTTTCTATTAAAACATAAAAATAATATCTCGGACTTCAAATGTACATGATTTATAATCTTTAATTCGTAATTCGTATCTATTATAAACATTTAAAATACATAAATTCATAATTTGTTTGATGTTTACCTCGAAATAAATTATATAAAAATAAAATAACAACAAATAGCAATACAACAGTACGTTCGTTACGTTTTCAACAGGACCTAGCGTTGTACTGTGTATACACTGTACACACATGTGTAAGAGGAAAGGGCATATTTTTTTTCATTTTGTTCATATAAAGAGTCAGCTGTAAATAGTCGCATTTCTTAAGATAAAGCTTTTCTCACGTAAATTATATCGTGTTAAAATTTATGTTCTAGTATAGTGTAAAGCATATTACAAATCCTTTAATAAGTTAGCTATGAATTGTTGAATTCCTTAATATAAAGTTAGCTTTCTAGAAATTATATATTTTAAAGTTTTTTGTCAGCTGGAGGAGTTCCTTTGTCAGATTTACGAAAAAGGGGTTCACACTATAGTTCTTCTCTCCTATTTCTATTCAATACATAAATAAGAAATATCAAAGACTTTCTCACTCAGTGAATTTATGAATTGAAAAGAGTAATGAAAAAGGCTCAGGCTAAACTGGCTTTAATTTTATGATTTACATTTTGATTTCATGAAAATTGCCTTAATACGATGCATTACATAATTTTTCAGTATTGCTGAGAACCGGTTCTATTAACAAGCTAGAGTCATGTTCAGATTATCATTGTTCTCCATTCATTCCCCTAAACAAGCCTGGTGGATAAATAAAGAAAGATACTGTGCAAATGGATATAGAATATACGTGGATATTACATACATATGTCAATTTACGTTGAAAACTTGGATATACCTTATAAGTCAGTTCGTTCATCCAGTAGGATGGAAGAAGATGAGGTAAAGGGGGTGGATAAGGAGTTTCGTTATGTTAGCCATCTACAAGTTTCACTTTGTTAGAGCACATGATAATCTGGTGTAAGATCCAAGTAATAATAAATCCATTCTGTGCAGAATGTAAACTAACAAAATGAAAACAATGTTTTATTCTAATGTAAACTAACAAAATAAAAACAATACTTTATTCTATTAGCTTACAGAGAAAAATTAGCAAATAGAGATTACTCAAATAATTTTTTTTGTTGAGTAATTATTGAGTTAATTGTGACTAAACCCTAGAAATGCACTAATAGTTAACTAATAGGTCTGCCTAGGGCCACAAGGATAGGTATCCCTGTATAAAGATATGCTGTTATTTTATCAACATGAGACTATATTCGAACTTGTTTTTATTGTTTTCATTTTTACCTAAATAAAACATCAGATAATCTTTGTTTATTTTTATATTTTCTCAAGAACCACATTTGCCAATCTATCTGAGTATTAGTAACTTTATTAAATTTGTGTGTGTGAGTGTGTTTTTGATGAGTCATGTAAAAGCTATATCAATCTATTCTTCTTGTAGATGTCTAAGATGTCTTTCGTTTGTTTCAGAACCATAACAGAACCAATGGATATAGGATATACATGGATAGACTGCCAGGGGTAAATTTCTTGTAAATTTAGCTAGCTTATATGTACCTCATTTCTTGATCAGTTGGTCATCCAGTAGGAGGAGAGATCATGGGGTAAATGGTGTGTATGAGCTGGGCTTTCGTTATTTAAACCAGCTGCGAGCATCACTTTATCAGAGTTCATGAAAATCTGGTGCAACATCCAAGTAATAATAAATCGATTGCATATGATTAAGTTGTAGTTTTTATAATATGTTGATGTAAGAAACATAGCAGTTAAACTACGGGCCCACAACTTATCTATTTGTTTTTGTTTTTTACTATAACGGTTTCTCTCCATGGCTTTCAGTGCACAAATTGTTTGTTAATAGGTATAATAGTTCTTCATTTTAGAGTTGCTTGCTTTAGACCAATGAAAAAATTATCCAAGAAAGATTATTCTTATAACACGACTTAACTGCCCCTCTATTTTTAGCGTTGGTCGTCTGCAGCCTTGAATTGTTAAAAGATTGGCTCGCCTGCGAATTGTTATTTTGATAAAAAATTAGCCACTCGGATGTAGCGGTTTTAAATGCGATCAGGTAAAATATTTAAGTGGGGTGTTATAGTTTCGTTATATTAAAAAAAAGCTAGGCCGATTGATCTTTACTTTTCAATCAAAGATTCTAACTTTTAGTCCTTTTTGGTTAGTAGCTATAGTTATATGTATATATTAGTTATAGACAGGGATATAAAGGGATAAGACAAAGACCGATAAATAGATTTACATCCTCAATGCTGATACACAAAATTACCCCTTCTGTAGATTACAACTTGTGGTTGAAAAGTTTAGACAATCAACTTAATTAAGCAACCAATCAGAATTCATTAAAAGTTCCACAAGTTGTTAAGCCAACGAATAAAAAAACGTTATTATGAAACTGTGGAGACTCAAGGGTGTATTAAACAACCCAATGTTCCCTCCCTCCCTAGTAGCTAGAGAAGTGCATAAAATGGTTGCTCAGTCTGATTTCTACTATTTTCATTACACAGTTGAAAATTAACGGAAATAATTAGGGGGACAATTATTCACGAACAGGAACATATTTTCTGGATGTAAAAAAGTAGAAAACAGTCAGATAGGATCAGGGATCTAAAGGGATAAGACAATGGCTGATAAATTGATGTGATCTCCAATGAAGATACACAAACTTACCCCCTCTGTAGATTATAGTTAGTGGTTGAAACGTTTGGGTAACTTAATGAACCAATCAATCAAAATTCAATAAAAGTCCACAAAGTTGTTATTATGAAACTTTGGAGACTAGTGTAATAAACAGCCCATTGTCTCATTTCTTCCTGATATAATATTTATTTATTTTATAAACAGCTCAGCGACATTAAGGATATTTAAATAAACTAGTAAACTTTTATACAGCAGTGGTTCGAAAATTTTAAATTATAAGTCAACGAGACCATTTTTTTATTATTAATTGTCCATAATCTCTGAATTGAAAACAACTGCTGTAAATTATAGAATTGCTTACAGTTTTCATTTGTGTAAATCAACTTTACTATATAGTGGAATGAATTGTTCATAGTTTATGCATTTCAGTTGCTTTATAGTAATGTATAAGAGTATACGTGGATATTATGACAAGGAAAAGATTGTCGTAAATTTTTAAATTACCATCATGAAACTCATTTATTGGTTCATTCATCCAGTTGGAGGGGAGGGGTGGGGGGGGGGGTTGATAAAGAGGATGATTGCCACTACGAGTTTTACTTTATTAGAGAACATGAAAATCTGATGTAACATCCAAGTTATAAAATATCCCTTTGTATAGTTTAATGACTTGTTTAGTAGGATATATAAGTTGGAAGGAATTTTAATGTTAGGGGGATATTTGAAATCTGCATCAAATTTTAAGGATTTTTTTTTATAAAATTCGTTTTTTGTATAATTCTTTATCTAAAAGCGGAAATACAATTTAAGTTAATTAATTTTGACCAATAGGTTAGGTGGATTAGAAACTACCTGCGCTCTAATTGGGTGAATGATGTACGACACTTAAGCTTCTCCAATCAGAGCACAGATAGTTTTCAATCCACCAATCACAGATGTCAAAATAAATTAACTTAAATTGTATTTCTGCTTTTAGATAAAGAATTATACAAAAAACGAATTTTATAAAAAATCCTTAAAATTTGATGCAGATTTCAAATCTCCCCCTAACATTAAAATTCCTTCCAACTTGTATAGACTATTGTTTAGTCTTATTTGAAAGAAATAGGATGTCTATATATGTGTGTGTCTGTCTACCTTTAAACCATCTTTTAATAATTAGACTTTAAAAAAAATGGGAAGGGGAGTAAGTATCCTCAATACCTTCTTGGGGCGGAGCACTAACGGGATTATTCAAGTGGAAGGCCAAGAGTATGGTTTTTTTCCAGTATGGCATCGAAACACATTAATATCCACTGGAACAGAACTGGTTCTCAGCCATACTGAAAAAACATGTATAGCAACATATTATACAAAAAAACTTGTTTTAATGTTATAATTTTTATTTTGACATTTGCGGAAAGCTGTCTATAATACGATGCGATAAATATCTATTATTTTTCTGAAAAAAAGATAATACTGTAGTTTGTAAGAGAATTTATGACTTATTTTATAAGGGGACTAAAAAGTAAAAATTAAGGGGGTGTATTTCCCCTTATTTCAAGAGTGGAAGTAAATGTATGAACTATGACTATTTATTTATTTGTTCTCATGATTAAAGTGTATTGGTGGGTTTTATAAATAATTACAACACTAATTTTGGGCCAAATTGTTTTCAAATGTCACAAATTAACAACTTTTTATCCTCATAAATTAAAAAAATGTTTTCCAATCTTTTTTTTAAAATAATGTTTTAACCCATAAATTTTTTGTTGTTGTTAGAATATTAAAACTGAAGATAAAATAAACTTTATTAAACATTTTTACTTACAATTAACAAAACTGCACTTTAGGAAACACAAAATTATCCAAGAAAATTAACTTTCTGCAGTTTGTGAAATAAAATATCTTTTTTTGTACTAAATCTTGTTTTATTTTAGTGTTCATTTCCTGTATTAACACAATAAAACATTTTGTAAAGAATATTTTACAACAAGGATGACAACATCGATAAAAGCAAAGCTCTAAAACGAAATCTTGTTGAGTGTTAATAAGTAGAACATTAATTTGCAAACGAAACAAAATTGTACACAAACTAATTGCAAAATTGTTAAAATACAGGATACAGTAAAAGGATACGCTTTCATTTTTAAAGATTTAATATGCATTGTTGTCATAGAAATCCATTTTCCAAAACTCAGATGAATAAGATAATTATATCATACAAAAAGTTGTTGTCAAAAAAGCAATTGTTGGAAGGATCGCTTTTTTAGCCAGTTACAAGTTTTAGTTTATTAGAGTACATAATAATCTAGTGTAAGATCCAAGTAATAATAAATCTATTACAAACAATAAACAGTCAAATAAATAAAATGAAAATAGTCTGAGTCTTTTGTAGTTTTGTTCATACCCATAAAATATCATTAGGGGTTTAAGACACATTCAAATTAAAAAACTGACAAGTAATTTGTAGCTTTGCTTAAAAAATTTATAGTATAGGCTATTATTAAGTTAATCATGATAATTAGGCATCAAAACTTTTGCAGACAAATTGGCCTTTCTTTTAAAACCCAATTAAAACTTTATTGAGACTACCTACCTAATTAATTACCTCATACGGGCGAGGCCGCTGTCCTTGACACTTTAACGTCAGGTCAAACAACCAAGGATAACTAAGGGAAGCCAAATCTCTACTTTTTTGTCCAAACAACCGGGGTATTAGATTTAGTCAACCAACGCTTTGATTGCACGACCTTTGTCTGAAAAGCTTTAGCTTTGACGTGGTGTTTAGCTGAGACTGGATCCCATTACCTCCCTGACGACGAGCGAATGTGGTACATGTTGAGCCACGGTCCCGGGTAAAATCTGAATAATCTACCACCAAAAATTTTTTTTTTGAAATATTCAGTGATTTCAATCGATCAATGAAGTATTATTTGTTTATTCTCAACAAAAGTAAATATGACATGAATGTTTTATAGAGCAGCTTTAGTAATGTAAATCAAAGTATTATAACCAAGGAGATAGGATATTACTATTTGGTTCTGCCATTCGTTGGCTTATAAACTTTTGGGGTTCGTGTGAATTTATGATTGGTTCTACAAAGTAACAGAGTCATATTTTTCCACTAAATATTTATATAACATATTATGTAATTTAGTTTCATTAGGGTGTAGAAAAATTTATAATTCATTTTCCTACCCCTCAAGATCCCTGATAATAACTTAGAATTATTAAGTTAGAATTATGCTATAATTAGATAGACAAGAAAACTTATCTAATTAATTTTCTAGACAGATACTTATTTTATTTGCTTTTTAACATTTTTCTACCTATAAAGGCAAAGAAGTACAAATATGATTAGACATTTTTTTCTATTTCTTCTTTCCCTTTCACTTTTAAGTGATTGAATTTTGTAATATTTGCGTTATATTAAATATTATTATAAGTAACAGGATCTATGTGTCTCTCTGCACCAAAGGATCTCACTAACCTCTCAACCGATACGGTTTTCCAATAGGCTCTGGGAAGGTTAATCGACATTAGGGGTTAGGGTACCATACAGCAAATATTTTTTTTTGAAATTATTATTAAATGAGTTGGTCGAATTCAACCCTACCTCGTAGCCGCCAGTTAATGATATTTTCCTTAAAAACAAAATTCACACAAACATAGCTCAATTGCAATCAATTCAAATTTAAAATTACAAATAATTGCAATATATATTGCTAATAATTTTAAGCAAATTAAAGTACATAGAAACAAACAAAAATAACAAATGCGCCTATTTAAAAAGAAAGCTTTGTTTGTAACACTTTTTAACTGGTTGGTTTGTAGCTATAATTATGGTGTATAGGTGATTATATATAATAGCTGCTAGAGTGTATAATATAACTTTGTCTTCCTTTATTAGATTCATTAAATTGAAGGCTCTTGTTATGTGAGTTAGTAGCCAAAGGCTTAACTGGAAAAATAAAAGTTGCTGCAGATGGGAGTGTTTAAAGTTTTTCTTTGTCTGTCTAGAAAATAATCAAGTATCTGACAATAAAATAAAGCTTTCCTCTATTTCTCACATAAAATGTTACTACTTACTTTTTTGTATCCAGTATCCATATTCAAGGAGAAGCACAACCTTGTCGGTTCAAAGGTTACCGAGATTTAGTCATTACAGATATTGCTTCAATAATCGTTCCCCTGAAACTTTGAAACTTCGGATTTTACCCCCTCAAAATTGAAAATAATACCCTAGATTACCACCCTGAAAACTTGGAAACTCCTCATTTTATTCCACTCATAAAATGATTGGACGTCTCTGCATAATGAAATTTTAATCTGAATGGAAAGCACTAATTTTTCTGCAGCTTAAGCATGCATTGGTCCGGCTATATTTGGTTTTTATCCTTTATAAATTAGTCCTAATAGAGAACGATTACTCGGGGATATTCGGACAACATTTATCAAAACTTGATTTTTATTCAGGGGTAACTATGCTCCCATTATATTTTATAATAATAGAACATTATGAATCTATAATACAAACTTAATGTAGGTTTTTAAACAACATTTATGCATTTTTTTTTAAAGTAAGGTATTTGAACCTGTGACATCCTGACTTACACTCTGTGTGTCCCTGGGCGATAACTTACAAACATCATTTTACAAATTATCAGGATATACAGATAATTAATGCGCGTGAAAAAAGAAAAAAAGCACCAATAGTGCAATTAAAGTAAAACAATAGAGGGGTCAGAAGCTATATGTAACTCTTCCCACAGGGTGGGGACCCTGGTCTGACTTTCAATTGGGTCTTTGAATATCAGTCAATAGCGTCAGAAATATAAACACATCCAAGTCGCTACAAAGAGCAGAAAGCAATTTGCTATCCTTAGAAAAAGATACCCACAACTAGGGTCAGGAAGTTTTTTAGGTTATACATCTATACTATACATTTATTGTGGTGTCTAATTTATAATTCAGACACCCAGCCCTTAGATTTTATTCCTTGTTTTAACTGTACAAGGTATTGAGAATGAATATAGAATATACATGGATATTATGACAGGCAATTAAGTAAAGTGGTTGGATTAAGGGGGAGGGTCGTTATATTAGCCAGCTACAAGTTGCACTTGATTAGAGTATATGATAATCTAGTGTAAGATCCAAGTTATCCATTATATTGAGTTACGTCAGGGTAAACTCCTTACAATTGGTGTCTGACATAATAGGAGTAGGAATATTTTTTGTTGTCTCTTGTATGACACCATGTGTCGGAATAATTTGTGGTATCTTTACATTTCCCTAAGTTTGTGCAAAGCGAAAGCTTTTTTAAACATCATTATATTTTATATAGATTATATAGATTGGCTAGATCTATTATATAAACCTTATTAATAGCAGATTCATCTTTAAATTTTTTTCAGAGAGTGAGGGGACATTGGGCTGTTTATTACAAAGTTGTAAAATAAAGTTTTATTATTGTTCAGCTTAACATTGGGGACTACTTAATTTTGATTAGTTGGTTTATTAAGTTGAGTGTCCAAACGTTTGAACCAATTATTGTAATCTACAGAGTGGACATTTTTGTGTATCAATATTGTGGATATACATCAATTTATCGGCCATTGACTTATCCCTTTAAATTCCTGGAATTTTTAGATTATGCTAGAAAATGGCAAAGATAAGAAAATACAAACAAAACTACAATTAAAAGAAAAAAATTCAGTTTCTTAAAAAGATATTGGTACAAATCTTTGTCATAATAAAGATATGAAAAATGCTTGTCCCTACAGTAATATTAGGGGGAATGCCTCTAGTCAGTATCAGGTATAGTAAACTTTATGTCTTGCAATTTAAGAACTTTATGACAAAGGGTTTCCAATTAAAGTTTTGATTGAAATTAATTAAGAAATTAAGGCACAGTCAAAAATTTCAAGTTTTCCAGCTAAAATTTTATTTGAAAATTCTTAATTACCAAATTTTAAATTTTAAAAAGAGAAAATATATTAGACATGTCACATTGTTAATAAAAACCATAGCGTCACATTGATAGGTGTGCTTGTGTTATAACCAATTTAAATTTTCCTATTTAACCCACAATTTATTCATATATAAATCTATTCCTTTTTATATACTACCTATGTTTATATTCATTTTTACATTACATATATTTATTTTAGAAACTATTAATAGATATGTAACATATCAATTTTCTTGTATTTACTAAGGCTATGCCCCTAGAGGCCTCTAGGGGACCCTTGAGGTGGTAGGGAGTCGAATTCCTCACTTTCAATTTTAATTTTAAAAAGAAATAGTTTTGAAAAAATATTTAGGGGGTATTTTTCTAGGGGCGATTTATCTTGGAAGGATGTTGGTACCTTCCCCTAAAATAGTTATAAGCCTTTCCAGGACCTATGAGAAGCTGCACTGTATAGGAGAACAATATCGGTTCATCAGTTACAGAGATCCTTTGGTACAGAAAGACAGACAGACACACACAATGTAGTATTTTATTGTTAAATGATACAAACACCAATTTTTAAATTTGAGCCCAATACCACAATAAAAAGTTAACCATGAAAATTAGCAAGAAATTTAAATTTCTTATAATAACATGGTTACAAATCTGTATACACAAAAAGTGTTTGGTATTTTTATCATAAGAAATCAGGATTTTTATGAAATTTTCTATCAATATAATGTTTAGGAAATTTTGCAACAAATTTACTTACAATTTTGTTTCGACTTATAATAGATTTTCTAATTATTCTGTTTTGACACTCTGCAATTAATATTCGTTTGTCCAACCGTTTTGTTTAAACTTACCTAAGCTATAAACAACAAATAGATGATTTCATAAAACCTAAACTTTAATAAAATTCAATTTATAAAAATCCTTTTAAAATACCATATTACATAATGAATTCAAAAACATGTTTTAACCCCAAGCCTTTTTTATTATAATGGTATGAATTTAATACAGTTTTGATTGAGCATAATCACTTACTATTTACATTTTAGAAGCGAGGCTCCTCCTTAACCATATTCAGGCGCTACGTCCGTAAGTCAAATATTTAAAAGGGTATTGACCCCCCCCCCCCAAGAGTTTTTTTTTTTATTTTACCCCTAGGTAAATTCTTTATGTACAGGGGGGGGGGGGGGATTTCGGCAAGCTTCGCGCGCTAAACTTTAATTGCAACCCCAATTGGATTTTGTATCCGTCCCCCCACCCCCACAAAAAAATGAAGGTACTTGAATTGTGTTACTCATGCACATGAACGTCCTTGATATGAACATGATTTATAATTCAAGTCTTCATAAAAATTCCTCTTTTTATTCGGATATTTTATATTTGTATAGGGATCATTTTTACGCTTAATTCTTTTTATTGTCATAGCTTAATGGAATTTAATATTTTTACCCTTTAAATTTTGTTCTTTTTATTTGATTTTGGTATCTTTTTTAAAATCTAAAAAGTCATAATTTAGAGATGGAAAGACTATACTAATTATGGCTGGTTTTATGCTAGAGACAAGAAAATATCATATAAGACACAAATCGAAATCTGTTCTTCCTAAAAGCGAAGCTTTTCTATAATTAGGGAACGTCCGCTAAAGATAGCTCTTTTTTCATTTAGATATGTTAGAATTGTCTTATAGTTTTCAAACTTTGCATGATGCTTCCTATAATAGTTAAGTGCATTAAAGGAAACGTTGCAAGTATGTCCTTTTACTGTATCCTGTATTTAAATCTAAATGTATTTTGCAAAATATTTATGTACAATTTTGTTTACACTTGCAAATTTATGTTCTGCTTATTAAGTTATGACTTTGCTTTTATTGATGTTGTCATCCTTGTTAAAATGTTACTAGGTCAATCAGATAACAACAAGGCATGTTATTTGTTTGTGTAAATAAAGAAAAAATTTCAAAATAGATTTTCAAAGATTTGATTTTTGTTAAAGAAAGCGATCAAAAAGGAGTATATCTCTTTAATGATACCCCAACTGATAAATATTCAAAGGCTCTTTTGTAGATGGTATCTTTTTTGGCAATGCTTTACCCTGCTAATTATCTATCTATATGTATTTTTTATCTGGATATAGGAAAAGTAAAATTTACTAAATTAGATTAAAAAATTTTGAAGAGCTCTAACAAAATAACGGCTGCTTCCTTGTGGAATGTAATCATGTATTTTTACCTAAAGATTTTTTTAGTAAAAATGTATTTTTTTGACTTTGAAACAAAAAAAAGACACTTAAGCATTTAGAATAATGTATAATTATATTAGAATAAAGAATGAGCTATTTTTTATACGGTTTTAGATAATAGTAAAAAAGACGATTATGTACAATAATAGCATAGCTTATGATTTCTATTGTGCGACGAAAGACGTTGTGTTTTTAGACTTCTTTTCCATTTCTTAAATATCTCCTTTCCATTTCCCATATTTACCTTTTCTCATTCCCTACGTCCCGCCATCTTGGATATGACTAGCTGCACATGGCTCTTACAGACTGACGACATACCTACCAACATACATTCCATGTAAAGTATCTCCGCTATTAAATTTCAAAATTATTCCCTAAAAAGTTGAAGATCTACGGAGATTCCAAATTTGTGCCAGATTTCAAAATTTTGTCCGCTTTAGTGACTTGTGTAAAATCATCTTCATACTTGAGGCTGTAAAAAAAAGTGTGTTTGGGGGGCTTCAAATACTACATGTCAATTTTTGGGGGAAAGCGCAGGGATATATTAATAGTAATGGGTGTCCAAAAGACCTTTTCATCTAGTTTTTAAATTATATTAGCATCGTATTATATCCAGCTTTCTACGAATATAAAAATGTACAATCAGGGCTAAAAAAAACTGGCTTTAATCTTATAATTGTACTTTCTATCTCCGCGGAAAGCTGTTTATAATTCGATGCGAGAAATAACTATTCTAGGATGGCTTCGAAACCGATTAATATCCGCTGGATATGGTCCGGTTTACAGCTATACTGAAAACTTATCTATAGAAGTCTATTAGAGCCAATTTTGACGAAATTGAAAATAAAATTAAAAAACTATTTTTTAATCTTGGTGCTCCGGCTCTTAGGACCGACAAAAATTATAATTTTTAATTTTAATATCCGCGGAAAGCTGTATACAATACGATGCGATAATAACTTTTAGCCTTACTTTATTCTGGTTTCCTTTATTCGTAATGGAAACTTTTGTTGGTCATATTTATTCCAAGAAATTATGAATTTAAAATTAATGTTTCTATTGAAACTTAATTTTAAAAAATATCTGAGGCTAAAAATATAATTCTCATCAGAATTTATATAACAGTTCTTTTAGAATTATAACATATTGAACCGAATGAAGTTAAATAACACACATTCAGATATGATAAACGGCATGGAGAATGTGTTTAACTTTCTCGTGGAAGCTTGAAATTAGTCCAGGTTATTGGGGTGATAAACAATTCCATAGATTGACCATTACAAACTTAAATTTTTAAAGTGCATTGTACTTTTAAAGATAGTTTGATATAAATCTTGATTATGCTATACATAAATATAGAAAATTGCTCCGAGCGAAAATTTCGTATGATCTCATTTCGATAGTAACGAAAAATTATCTTAAAGGTTTCGTGTTTTATTCTTTATTGGACAGAAAATGTATTTATGGAGCATTCGCTAATTGCAACAAAGGTAACAGGTTCGAATCTCTCCTAAATTAAAGTCTCTAGAAAGTCAGACGCTTGACATGAAAAGAAGGGCTCGGCAGCTGCCTTTAAACCTCAGGGAAATCAACCTTTTACAATATTTGAAATCAATCAGATGTCTAAACCTGCTTCAATGATGACAATCCCATTTTTCAAAAAGTTTTCCAAGCATATAAACAGCTTTTAAGTCGTGGCTGAATCGTGGCTGCCGTGCCCCGATCAAAAGAAAGAAAGAATGGGAGGATCGTTATGTTAGCCGGCTTCAATTTTCACTTTATTAGAGTACATAATAATCTGGTGTAAGATTCAAGTAATAATAAATACATTGGCCACTCATACATTAGCAATAGCTACTTAGTTGGAGATTATCTCTGTATGTGAGAAAATATTAATTCTAGAGTAGCTTTGCAACTATTGAACCCTGGGTAACTTACTGTAATTTCACAAATTTACTAAATGCAGTTTTTCTTTATAATGCAAAAAATCAAAATTATTGCATTTTCCAATTTTGCTTTTCACCAAAATTAGTTTTGCCCTCCCCCCTTCCCCCTCGGGAGTGGAATTCCTCCCCACCCGCCTTTTCTCTATGTCTTACTACCCATCCAATATCTATACTTTGAAGTATATGGTGTAGATTCTCTTCAATAATAGTTATTTTATCAGCACCTAGGAGACGGAGGCCCAGTTTAATAAAACTTTCTTGCAAAATTGTGAGTGATTTTTCCCTATGGCTGAGAACCAGTTCTAATCCAGCGGATATTAATCGTATTCGAAGTCATACTGAAAATAATTTAAAATCTTCCAATTAACAAGAAAGAGAAGTTATTTTCATATATGATAAGTTTTCTTTTCATGTTTAAAATTGTTCTTGTTAAATCATGATTTCCTTCCTAAACTTCCGTTGCCAATTTTCCCCTATGTATATTTATGTATTTTGCACATTTTTGTAATAGTGTATAAGATTTTAAAAATTTCAATAACAATTATGTCTATAAGCAGAATTTTTTTGGGGGAAAGATCTTACCAATATGTATTCGAAACCGATATCCGCTGGATTAGAACCAGTTCTCAGCCATACTGAAAAATCATGTATTGTATAGCATCGTATTACTGACAATTTTCCGCGACTTTTTAAAAGAAAATCATAAGATTAATACAAGATATAAGATTATATATTGTTTGCACGGGCTTTCTGCCCCTTGGGGATAGCAAAACTGGTTTTAATGTTATAATATTTTATTTTACTAACCGCGGATAGCTGTCTATGAAAGGATGCGATAAATAGCTATTATGCAATGGCCAATACAACAAAATAGTGAACTATTTTGTTTTATGAGTTTTATCCAAATTTGCCTTTAGTGATAAATTTAGAATTTTTGCTAATTCCTGGAATTTGAAGGTTACATTTCATGCAAATACAATGTGACACTTCTCCAATACTTGACCATTATAGCCATAGTTGCAGGGAATATTAGTTAAGGGTTAGAAAATTGTATAAATTGATAATTTCAGCTTGACGTTTAAGTAAATTATAAATGTGATCTAAAATCCGCTCTTCTAAGTCATGGACAAATTTTCATATCATAAATATTCTAAAAATTCTGAATACTTCAACCTTATTTAAATAACCCTTGGCCAATTTTATAAGGAAGGCAAAGGGGTAGGTCATTGCATATTAGTGATATTTAAAAAGTTTACTTTTTGTCAAATTGTCGTGCCCGTCGCGTTGACTAGCATATAAACGGCTTTCGACAATCATTTAACATTGCATATTTAACGTTTTGTAATTATAGTATAAGAGGGAGGTTGGGATATCTGTTGTACTGAATTCTTAAATTAGGAGGTAGGTTCACCCTCTTTATAGCTCTCTCTCTGACTACACACCAGTCTATGGTAATATTGTATAGATTTCTAATATTTAAATTAAGGGGGTAGGTTCACCCTTTTTATAGCTCTCTCTCTAACTACACACCAGTCTATGGTAATATTGTATAGATTTCTAATATTTAAATTAAGGGGGTAGGTTCACCCTCTTTATAGCTCTCTCTCTGACTACACACCAGTCTATGGTAATATTGTATAGATTTCTAATATTTAAATTATGGGGGTAGGTTCACCCTCTTCATAGCTCTCTCTCTGACTACACACCAGTCTATGGTAATATTGTATAGATCTCAAATATTTAAATTATGGGGGTAGGTTCACCCTCTTCATAGCTCTCTCTGACTACACACCAGTCTCTGGTAATATTATTTAGATTTCCAATATTTAAATTATGTTGGTAGGTTCACCCTCTTCATAGCTCTCTCTCTGACTACACACCAGTCTATGGTAATATTGTATAGATCTCAAATATTTAAATTAAGGGGGTAGGTTCACCCTCTTCATAGCTCTTTCTCTGACTACACACCAGTCTATGGTAATATTGTATAGATTTCTAATATTTAAATTAGGTGGTAGGTTCACCCTCTTCATAGCTCTCTCTGACTACACACCAGTTTATGGTAATATTGTTTAGATTTTTAATATTTAAATTAGGGGGTAGGTTCACCCTCTTCATATCTCTCTCTGATTACGCACCAGTCTATGGTAATATTGTATAGATTTTTAATATCTAAATTTGGGGGGTAGGTTCACCATCTTCGTAGCTCTCTCTGACTACACACCAGTCTATGGTAATATTGTATAGATTTCCAATATTTAAATTGAGGCCGCTGTAAACAAAATAACACAATCCAATATTTGCCATTATTGGCCAGAGGGGAAAAAACTTAATTACATTTATTAACTTTGCCAAATTTTTCAACACTTTGTTTTAAAACTTTATTATTAACCTATTTTTTTTCTATTATTTCTAGTTGCTTCGTCCCTTTCATCTAAGGGCGCTATATTAAGGGTGGGGATGGCTTAGTTAGATTTAATACCCAAAAACCCTTAAAAAGCACCCTAAAAATGGAGAGGGGTTAGCAAGATTTTGACAGATAGATAGAAAATCCTACCATCAAAATACTAATCAATTTAAAATGTTTCTCTCCTACAACATTTTATATAGAACTGCAGGGAAACGGGAATGTGATTCTGACGAACAATTCTAAGTGAAAATTTCCTCTCAATCCCGTTAGCTTTTTTCTCCCATTATTACCCACTTCCCTTTCAGTTACATCAAAAAACAAGTTTTACTCCAACTTTACTCCAAACTTCTGGGCTGGTATTGTACCTGACAATACGCTGCACTTTTAGGTCAACAGTATCGCTAATTAAACGCTGCTTTTTATAACTATCATCATATAAAAATAACAGGATCTCCGTGTGTCTGTTCTGAAGGATCTCGCTAACAGCTGCTGATTTTTGTTTTGGTTCTCCTTTACTATGTAGATCCGCAAATATGTCCTAGAAGTTTTTTACTTTTTTTGTGGAGGGTAAAACTATTTTAACAAGAGAAATCGTCCCTAGAAAAAATTAACGCCTCCCAAAATTGCTTCTTTTAAAAATTATCTTTTTAAGACTGAGATCACAAATGGGAAAGGAGGGGGGGGGGAGTCATACCATTACATTAATAATGAATTATTAGAATACAAATAAATAGTATGTCATCCATTTACGTTAATGTATAATGAAAAAGTACGAATAAAAATCAAATTTTAATGCAAATTTAAAAGGTATTGCAAATCAAAATTTGATTTTCATTTTGACGTCATTATGTATTTTTAGCATTTGTGTATTGACTTTAAATAAATTTTATACATTAGTTTCAAGGATTTGATTTGAAATTGAAGTTAAACCACTAAACCTTTTTTCCAAAAAGAACTTCTAAATATTTTTTTTGTAGCGTAGCTACTCGTTGATATGTAAATCTCTGTACATTTTCAGCAGTCCGTTTAGAGAAGTTATTTAGACAAGTTCGAATAAATGGATACATTATCACTTGGTCTTATACAAGTTTTTCATGTTCTCTAATAGAATGATACACCCAGCGGTCTCTCCTACTGGATGAATGAACTGACCTATAAAAAAGGTCCGTGTTAACAACCTATAATGACGACAATTTTTTCCATGTCATAATATCTCCGTATATTCTATTTACATCCATTTTCGAATAATAGGACTTGATTATTTTATTTACATTAACTGTAACTAAAAATTACAATAAGAATGTAATACTACTCTTATTCTTAAGCAAATGAAGATATTGCTTCGCTGCGCTACTCATGAATGTTGCACTTCTTGTTATTAATGTAAAATTGTTCGCGTGCCTAATTGAAAATGGAATTGGACAATGTATATAGGTGACCTTAAAAAGTCACTTTGGACTAAATAATGAATCTATGTGCATTTTTTGAGACTTTGTGCATTCAAGATATTTAGTGCAAGTAGTGACAAGGTGCTTTTGTCAACTAGCGGCTGCGACCCTAGTCCTGGGAAAACTTTAATCCAAATAAAAAAAACCTATCCAAGACATATATTAAGATTTCATCAAATAGAAAAACAAATCAATTTAGTGGTTATTGAGATCGTAATGGACATAGAAAATTCAGGATTCAAAGGAGTCAACAATGGCCTATAAATTGATGTACATACCTAATGTTGATACACAAAAATCTATCCCTTCTGTAGATTATAATTTGTGGTTGAAACGTTTGGACACTCAACTCCATGAACCAACCAATAAAAATCATAAAAGTCCCCAAATCTGTTATTAAAATACTTTGGTGACTGGTGTAATAAACAGCCCATTGTCTGCTTCCTTCTTGTAAAAAATCCCTACTTCTTTAGTATATAGTATTTACACTTTACTTATCCAAGTCAAAACTAGTGACATTTAATAAACATACATTTGAATGGTTACTTAATAGACGTCAAGAATTAAATAAAAGTGAGTATGACAGACATATTATCAGCATGTCATATGACGTTGTGATAGCAGACATTTTATCGACACAACGATATTTTTCTTAAAATGTCTGCTATATACTTGAAACTACTCAAAATTTTGACATATTAATAGAAGAACGTCCAATGTCTTTAAGCAGTTTTTATAAGACGCCTGATTATACACCAATGCATTTCCACACTATAGAGCAATATTAGATATAGGATATATGTGGATATATTGCTAATATTGACCTCATTTTTTGGCCAGGCCGTTCATCCAGTAGGGGGAAGGGGATAGGGTAAAATGGGATATTGTTATTTTAGCAAGCTGCGAGTATTACTTTATGAGAGTACATGAAAAGCTGGTGCAATATCCAAATAATAATAATTTGGGCAATAGTGAAAAATGGAAATAAGGTTGAAATTATTGTGAATAGGAAAAGAAAGCCCAACACAAACTTACAAACAAATTAGTTCAAACATTTTCCAATTAAGAGGAGACAATAGATTTCTACAAAAAGTATTTTCTTTTTAAGTATTAGGGTTTGTAGCTCCTCTAAAGGTGACAACAATCTACGTTCTATTGTAAGCCTGAAAACAAACTTACAGATCTAGGCGTAAGGGATGCTACGCTTTTAAATAATTACTTATTGTTACATGAATCACTGTTTCAAAATTATCGAATCAAATTTGTTATTAAAAAGGCAAAAATAAAAGTGGGGAACATACTTTTTGGAAATAGTAATAGATTTATAATTTTATGTTTTACCTAATTAAATTAACGATCAGAACTCATAATCATATAATTATATTGGCAAACTTAGGTAGGATGTTTTTCTGTCAGTCTTTTTTTTTATAGGTTTGCATAGAAAATATTAGCTGCGCTTCAGACGCACAACTGATGAAGCAGCTTTATACAAGGTTTCTTCAAGCTGCTGATCTAAATGCTACTACGGCTGGGACCGATCAGTCTATTGTATAATACAGATATCTTAGATTCATTCTTAAGCTCTTCAAAATAAATCAGGAAAACCTCATCCTTGTTAATTTTAGTTTTATTTAAGAAAAGGTCTGTAAGGCTTAGCCTGCGAGGTTTATAATTGAATTCCCTCCATGATGTCTTTCTTCTAATGTCAACACCATGTAAATTAGTAAAACCAGAGTTGGGTCCTTAAAAAAGTGGTTGTTAACAACAAATGTAATGATATCTTTTTCATTATCGCTTCAAAACCGATTGATATCCGGTGGATTAGAACCGGTTCCCAGCAATACTGAAAAATTATGTGTAGCATCGTATTATATCCATTTTTCTACAAATATAAAAAATGTACAGTCATAGATTAAAACCATTTTTTAGCCCCGAGATGCCGAATATTAGTACATTTTTATATCCGCGGAAAGTGCTGTCAATCTATAAAAAGGCCAAAAATTTGAATCTATCTGAATGGTGTTTTGATGCGCTACGACTTTGTTAATGTCCTTGTGCGGTTGCATTTTATTGTCTCAAATGTGGTCTGAGGTACTTTTTAAAAATCCTTTAGTTGTAACAAAATTAAGGATCGGTCTCATTTAAATTAGGTAGGGACACCACGCAAATTAAAGAATTCTTTTGAATTTGAAGGAAAAAAAAGATTGACAGCCCAGTAGAATATTTAAGTATTGAGTTGACATACAATCATTTCATATCATGTCGACATAATTTCGTCATTCTATCATAAATGTTTCATACAAGCACTAAAACCCCACAGCTTAATCAAATAATAGTGTGATGGATCCCCCCCCCCCACCCCCACCATTTCTAATCTCCAAATATTGAAGAAGGTGACATGAATGGATATAGAATATAGATGGATATCATGACAGGGGAACGTTTATCGTCAATTTAGGTTGCTATTATAAACCTCATTTCATAATAAGTTCGTTTAGTCAGAAAGAGGTGGATGGGGATTATCGTTATTTCAGCCAGCCGCGAATATCACTTTATCAGAATACCTGAAAATCTGGTGCAACATCCAAGTAATAGTATATTGATTAGTGATGGTGACATGGCCACGGCATGGAGCAAGCTAGGAGTCTTTACCCCCAGCGGGAAACCACTCCTTAATGGGGTTTACTGGCGAGTTGAAAGCATATATATTACAAACTGTATTAGCAGTTTTAATAGAAATTATTTTTTCTTTTTTTTACAAAAGAAGTAAAAACTCAAAATTTCCATGTGTAAATTAATAATTTACTTTTCATCAACTATTGATTAGCTCTATCTATCTTTACAAATTTGTTCTTGTTTTTACAATAGTCTCCAAAGTTTTATATAAACGTTTTCATATTCGTTGGCTTAACAACTTTGGGGACTTTTAATGGGTTGGCTCATTAATTTGAGTGTTTAAACAAGTTTTAACCACTAATTTAATTCTACTTTTGTGTACCATCATTGAGGATGTACATCAATTCATCGGCCTATGTCTTATCCCTTTAGATCTCTCAATAATTTTCCCTTTTCTAACACTAGCATGCAAAATAGATATTTGCTTTTAAATTGTAACAAGGAAGATACCATCCATAAATACAAAAATATTAGTACAATTAAAAAGATATTATTTAATATACTTTATAACTCACTATGTGCATCTGTCTGTGCATTAAATTGTGGACTAGATGATTTTTTTATCTGTTACAAATACTTATTTTAGTAAATTGGTTTATATCACTATGAGCATCACTACTTATGGATGTTGCCATCTTTGTTTTCTAAAACATAAAATAACGTTAACACAACCACTCATTATATCCCATCCACTCCAATCCTACTGCATGAAAGATTTAACCAATAAACGATTTCCATGTCAACAACCTAAATTTACGACTATCAATACCCACGTATATTTAACGTCCTATGATTGTACGGATAATGTTTAGGAAGGGGACGAGCATTAAATAATGTTACATTGTCGTAAAGTGAAAAACAATGACAAAATATAACTTTATAAAAGTTTTGCTAGAAATATCAAATTTGATAAACAAGAAGTAATAATGTCAAATTTCCCTTTTTAAGGAAGTACAATTATTAGAATAATCATAGAAGGGACAGGGATAGGTATTCTGAAACATGGGCATCACTTATTGGTCAGTTCGTTACTACAGTACGAGGGGGGAGATGGGGTAAAGGTCGTTGATTTAGGGTGGTGGAGGGTCGATATTTTAGCCAGCTAAATGTTTTACTTTATTAGTGTACCTAATAATCTGGTGTAAGATTATGTAATAATAAATCCATTGAAAGGGCAAACAATTTTCTTTTTATCAGGTCTTTAGTAAGATGTTGTGGCTCTCTATTACAGTGAAGCTTCTTACGGGTCCTTTTTGTGGAGGAAACATTCATTTTTTTATTGAGAAATCAGCCCTCACTAGAATAGTTCTAACTTTTACTATTAACTTTTTTTAGTATGGTTAGACATCTCCCACCCCAATAGGTGCTCCTAAAGGCCTCTAGTAGCATAGGTGTTTTTATTTCTTAGAAATTATTTAATTTTAACTTTTATAATACAAGTCTCTATTCCTACATCATAGTAGGAAAAACAACATTATATTATTCCTCCCTCTCTCTCTCTCTTTTTCTATCTCACTCTTTCTTTATCACTCTTTCTCTTTTTTCCCTATCACTTTTTTATCCCTCTCAGTTAATATTTAAAAATAAATGCAAATTCAGAGCAAAGTATATTTCTCATATATAACAGGTATACTCCAAAATTGATTTATAATTTTTCAATAATTTTCTATATTTTTTTTTATTTCTTCACAATCGTTTATTTAGGAATGTTAGAATTTTCCTGTGAATTTCAAACTTAGCATGGTGATTCCTGTAGTAGTTAGGTACAATTTAGAATATAATCTTTACAAGAAAGCATGGTTCATAAACATTTGTTGTCCATTAGGTTGTTAACATTTCAAAAAAATTATAAAATAAACTTCTAAATAACTTGATTTTTCTGATTTTATAATTAAACTAACTTTGTCTCTGTCTTAAATCGTCAAAATAAAATGTTTAGGACATACTTGTACCTTATATTTCCTGGGTTATAAAGTCAAGCAAAACAGAATTGACATATTTTCAATATTGAATAATCCACAAATAATGGAACAAAATTTGACAATATCCTTTACAGTCAAAACAGACTACTACAATTTATTAACCTCTTCTTTAAATGTAACTTTTTTTATTAGCAAAGATACTCTGAAATGATTGTTTACGCATCAATATTGAACAATAATGGATTTAGTTTTGCTTGGATTACACAAGATTTTCATATACTTTGATAAAGCAATACTCACAGCTGGCTAAAATAACAATCCTCCTATCCAACCCTTTAACCCCATTCTCTCCCCACCTACTGGTTGAACGAACAGACCAATAAATGCAATCTAGTTTAGCAAATTGATGACAATTTTTCTCCTGTCATAACATCCACGTATATTCTACATCAGTTAAGGTATATTATTTATCCCTAAAGGAATAAAGCACCAAACAAATGGAAACCATCTTTTTGTATTATTTTAAAAATAGGGGAAAATTGAATTGTCTTTATGTGCCACATCCCTTCATAAGCAGGTAAAAACATAAGACAATATGAAATGATAGGAAAGCATCTAAAATTTGTTTCATAGCTTTCAGTTTTCATTTTAATTGAAAACAATTCTTGAAAACTATGCGAAACTAAAAAAAGACGCAGAGAGAGAAATTGTTATAACTTACAATTACAAGTGACTTAGCCTCTATATTAATGGATATAGAATACATGGATATATTGACAGGGGGCAAATTTGTTGTAAATTTAGATTACTAATATGAACCTCATTTGTTGGTCAGTTCGTTCATCTGGTAGGAGAGGAGGGGATGTGGTAAAGGGGGTGGTTGAGATGTTATTAAATCTAAAAAATTTAATTTATATATTTTCCAACTAAAAAAAAGTTTTTTTAGTAAAGTGAACACTTAAACAGAAAACACATAAGGTGAAAGTTTTAACAGAATTAAAGAGGGTAATTGTAGAGATGCCACGCATCCAATAACTTGTAGTTAACAAAAACTAACAAGTATTTTCTCTTAATAATAACGTCAGGTCTTGAAAGTAATAAATTTTCAAAGAAATACACACTTTAAACCTACAGTCACCTATCAATTGTCAATAACAAACAGTTGGGAGGATGAACTGGTATTCTTCTACTAGATATTTAGATAGTTTAAGATTAATGAAGGTGTATTTTAAAAATCATTTTATTAGATTTGTTTTCTTCATCTATTGCTGAATCTTTTTTTGAATAAATCTTTTTTTTAAATGAGACATGCATACTGTATCAAATGTATATCTGATAAAGACGATATATTAAATAAAAAAAGGGCGCTTCTTAATCTTCCTGGTAGTGACAGTAAATTGAAGTACAAACCCAATGAGGATATACAAAATTATCCCTCACGTAGTTAAAAAACTTAGGGTGCTAGACACTCGTGCAACTTACA
The DNA here is from genome assembly GCF_053477335.1 of Acartia tonsa. Lineage (NCBI taxonomy): Eukaryota > Metazoa > Arthropoda > Copepoda > Calanoida > Acartiidae > Acartia > Acartia tonsa. The sequence goes on along the minus strand of NC_137261.1, from coordinate 47,518,941 downwards.
GTCCAATTTCCCCTTCCCCTCTAGTCAAACAGGACAGTTTTCAACTACCCAATATATAAAGGTAATATTTAGAGCATCTTAACTTTAGAAAACAAGCATTTGAAAATGGTGAAAGCAAATATAGAGTAAATACGGAGCACCCAACATAGTATTTAAAGGAATAAGACAATGATTATACATACATAGTTGTTGAAATGTTTGAACACTCAACTTAATGAACCAACAATTCAAAAATCAATAAAAGACCCAACTGTTGTTAAGCCAACAGATAAGAAAATGTTGTTAAAAAATTTTGGGGACTAGTTTAATAAACAGCTCAATGTCATCTCCCTCCCTGGCACCGAACCTGTAGCAATCAATATTATTTATTTAAAATGTCCGCGGATACAATTTTATAAGAAACCTATTAAATCATGTTACAAATGTTTTTTTTTATTCTGGCTCAAAAGCAGTTTTTATTTATGGAGTCTACTGGTCTTTTGTCTATTACGTGGAAGTACTTGTAAGGAAACTGATAATTATAGTTGAAGAAAAAAAAGGTGGGTATTGTACACTATAAATACATACAATATAGCAATACTATACATCTTTTTTACTACTAGTCAGTGTAAGTAAACAAAGTTTATTAATAAAAAAGGGTACTTTGCTCAAATTAATTTTTTACCACTGAAACCTCCCTCACATTATAAGAAACATTAAATTAATACTTTTACAAACAAACTTCAATGACGTCCAAGTTTTTTTTAGGGGGATAGAACAAAGGGTTTCAAAGGGTTTCAAAGGGGGGTAATCTAATCTATCTTAAAAATTAAATGAGGGGTTTAAACACCACTTTAACCCCCCCCCCCCTTGGACGTCGAAAGGTACTTTAAGGGAAACAGATAAACATGGCATAAAGATTAATTTGAAAACATGAAATACATAGTATATTAATTTGTTTTATCATACTTGTCGTACCATACTTTGGCTCTATGAGCAATTTCCAAAACAGGATGAGTGAATTATGTCGTTTTGTCAGCGAAGCTACTCTATAGTTCACATTTCATGTTCGTCATTAAATATCAATAGTAAAGAATAATAATAACAAAACCTGGCCATCATAACAAACAAAATATTTTTCCCTTTCTAACCCATCCCCTCCTTACAATATATTAATACTGCCCGGACCAATACTTAACATCCATGAAAATAATTTGGATAATATAAACGTACTTAGGGAGGAAGGAGACATTAGGCTGTTTATTATTTTTTTTCGTTGACTTTACAGATTTGGGGACTTTTAATGAATTTTGATTGGTTGGTACATTTGATTAAGTGTCCAAACATTTAAACCACTTATTGAAATCTAAGTAAGAGGTAATTTTATGTATCAACTTTGGGAATGTACATCAAATTAACGGCCATTGTCTTATCCCTTTAGATCCCTATAACGAACTGGTCATGTTAAAAATGGTATGAAACATCCTTGTTTATTGTCTTTTTTTGCCGCAAAATGAATGCAAAAATTACCCTTTTTTGTTCTCTATTATTATGTTAACAAACATAGTTAAATAAATAGCTTAAAAAATAGAAGGGATCTTTCTAAAAAGCTTTCTCTATTTCGTTTAGGGAGATTGATCTCAATATTTTTTCAAACTTAGTTTGATGATTTCTGTCACAGTTTGGTACAAATTTTAAAAAAATAATAAAGACATCCACATTGTTGGGTAGGTAAAAGAATGTGTAAATTGTTCATAAGATCCCTTCCCCAAAACTCCTATAAAAACAATGCTTACAAGATCCATAAAAGTTAATTTAAAAATCAGAAAGAAGGACAAACGATCATTAACTCTTGTAGAGTGTGAGAACTTCATTTGTAAAAAAAGTACATGAACTTGTTGCAAAATTGCGTAAATACAGGATAGAGTAAAAGAACATACTTTTATATTTAGCTTTGCTAATTATATTGTACCTTGAAGTTATAGGTTTCATTATTTAGACAAATAGTGTGTAGCGCAAAAAAGCAAAATACATAGCAGGGAAAATAAACATCTTAATAATGAATGTAAAAAAGCAATAGACAAACGCTTTTTAATTCTATTTGAAAATATGAAAATATATTTGTTTTCTTAACACTTATCAGCCTGCGGGCAAGACAGACCCTTTTCCCTAAACTAATTTTCCAAATGATGGGAACAGGGCAGAAAAACTGTTTCTGTTGAGATGATTTAAAAAATGGTTTATGCTCGGCAAGACCAGTTGCACTTTATAATAAATTTTAGTATTACAACAGTTTTACAAGGGCACAACTAGTTTTATTAAACAAGGTTACATTTTTAAACTATTCAAATTTACTGAAACAATAGTTATTTTTCTTACAGCAAAGCTACTGTATATTTCATGTCTTTCTTTAATGTTATCTCAGGTTTAAGGTCTTACAAAGTTGTAACATTATTTTTTTGTCCTTATGCCTAGCCATAATCATTTATTAAATATTATGTTAATTTTTTCAGTTAAAAAAATAATCGATTTTTTAATCTGAAGTTTCATCATCTTTTAGAAAGCAAAAACAATCTAAACTTAACCTAAAATTACCTATACCCTATTATATAAAGTAGAAAGTTATTTTTGCCTGTACCTTGATATTTCAACAATTACTGAACCAATTGAGAATTTTATTTTATGGAACCTTCTTAAAGTTCCCAGAATGATTTTTAGGATATTTAATTTTCATATTTAGGTTTGGTTTTAGGCTATTTTCCTACTTTCCTTTCTCCTTCGAATACATAGCTAGGATCGCAGCCGCTAGTATACTATAATTTAACATTTTGCTGTTTTTTTCCTCCAATTTTGACTAACCCCTGAATACGCCAATATAAAGCGGGCAGATATACAGCTTAAATAATGATGAATGGATCATACTCAGGCCATCACAGTTTAGCTAGCGATGGATAATAGACTTATTTGGGTAGAAACATCATAACACACTTTTTATTTCTGATGGACAACAAGCACATATTCAAAACTTTATTTTAGATTGATAACAGAGGTATTATAGATCGATTATGCATTTAATTTGTGTATTGAATGTAACAGACTTAACGAATTGTTTAACATCTAAGTTTGGTAGGAATAGCTTGCTAAAATGGACTTAATTTTTTTAGTCATGTCGTTCATCCAGGAGGAGGGGAGGGAAATGGGTCAAAGCGGGTGGATTGACGGAATAGTTATTTTAGCCAGTTGCAAGTATTACTTTATCAGAGTACATACAAATCTAGTGCAACATCCAAGCAATAATATATGGATTGAAAGTCTATTATAACTCTATTAGATTGTCTTGGCTAAAAACCATCTTTCTTTATTATAATCATTATTATATCAAGTCAATAAATAATAACTAGACACTTTGCAGACCTAGTTAGATAGATAGATAGATAGATAGATAGATAGATAGATAGATAGATAGATAGATAGATAGATAGATAGATAGATAGATAGATAGATAGATAGATAGATAGATAGATAGATAGATAGATAGATAGATAGATAGATAGATAGATAGATAGATAGATAGATAGATAGATAGATAGATAGATAGATAGATAGATAGATAGATAGATAGATAGATAGATAGATAGATAGATAGATAGATAGATAGATAGATAGATAGATAGATAGATAGATAGATAGATAGATAAATAGATAGATAGATAGATAGATAGATAGATAAATAGATAGATAGATAGATAGATAGATAGATAGATAGATAGATAGAAAGATAGATAGATAGATAGATAGATAGATAGATAGATAGATAGATAGATAGATAGATAGATAGATAGATAGATAGATAGATAGATAGATAGATAGATAGATAGATAGATAGATAGATAGATAGATAGATAGATAGATAGATAGATAGATAGATAGATAGATAGATAGATAGATAGATAGATAGATAGATAGATAGATAGATAGATAGATAGATATATAGATTGATAGATATATAGATAGATAGATAGAGAGATAGAGAGATAGATAGATAGATAGATAGATAGATAGATAGATAGATAGATAGATAGATAGCAGTGGCGTGCGAAGCACTTTGTCTAGGGGGGGGCATTTTGAAGATTTGTAAAATTTTGCCCCCCCCTAAAACAAAGTGCCCCGGGGGGGCACTTTGCTTTAGGGGGGGGCATTTTGATTATATATACTAATTTAAAATAAGGGCGTTTTAAGGGGTGGGATTATTTGATTATGGGCCTTCTAGTCCTTATCCCTTCTTCCCCATCCCTATTTCCCATTTATATCCCCCATCTCTTCCCCCCATCCCTTCTCCCCACCCTGCAATGACCGAAGGGTAGGGAGCTAGAAAGCATCTTCAAAAAAAAGTACAGAAGATAATTTAACCTTCCACCCCCCCCCCCCCCCCACCACAAAATATTTTTTATGGGAGGAAGGGGATGTTATCAAATCTCAGCAGGAAGGATGAATAACCCCATTAAAAAATTTTTTGAGGGGGGAGATAAAAACACTCATTTTGGAAATAATTTACCAAAAATAAACCTAATATATAGAAATGATTTTAAATATTTCTTTATTGTATGACAACAAGGATGACAACATCTATAAGTAGCAAAGCACAAAAAATCATTAATAAGAATATAGACAAGAAGATTTAAAGAGCATTAGTTTAAATAAATATATATTTCAGGTAGAAAAAGTCACAAATCCTTTTTCTTGTATGTTGTGTGATGACAGTCAAAGTAAATTACATACTAGATGCTCGGAACAACGAGAGATTTTATTTTTTTGATATTATAATCCACAAAAAAATTTATTGTGCTATAAAATCCAAAGATATAAAGAACTTTGTAAAAAATAAAAAAAAATACTTGTCCTTTCATCTACAGATATGAAAATCTCTTAGAAATATGGAAAACTTTGGGGTATAGTCTCTTTTGTGGCAACGCCTCTTAAGGGGCATTTCGTCGTATTTTCATCGTAGCTTTTAATAGTTTATTATAGGTTAAGTTAGGTTAGGTGATTTTCCTGCAGGGTTAGGCAATTGGCCCCACAGGGGCTATAAATAGGGGAAAAGCTACTGTGAAAATATGAAGAAATTAAGAGGCAATGTCACGAAAGGGACTATAACCGAAATTTGATTTTGATACCCTTAGCTACAAAAATTTTGTGAATTGGACCAAACAATGCAATGGGGGAATTGTGAAAGATACAAAATTGCCAAAAACGTCCTAAAAAGCAGTCCGACCTCCAGAAATTTCTAATATTTAATTATACTCCATAATGTCGGGAGTGTTAACATTAAGTTTTAGCCTTCTATCTTTAATTGCAGTTGAAAAAATCACATTTCCCCCTTAGCATTACGTACTGACAGCCATAGTGAATTATAGAGAAGCTAAAAAGTTATATCAACATATCCTACCCTCTTTAAATGGCACTTTAAAACTCTGTTAATTTTTCATTAAGTGGTGTTTCCAAGGATTTATAAGGGCGGTGCGTGAAGCGCACCTAAAAATATTTATTTCCTCTTTGAACTAAAATCAATTAACTACAACAAGAGTGGCGTATTTTATCAAGTTAGGAATATAGAGTGTAGTTAGTTTTAAGGGTTTTTAATGAAAATTGCCATAAAAACATGTCTTTTTGTAAGGGTATGTACACAAAAAAAATGATAAACTTATCCTGAAAATAATATGACATCATATATAGTTATTCATTTAGACAGACATATAGTGTTGAGAAAAAGGCTTAGATAGATATCAACGCTGTTTCTTTTTTATATAAAATAACTTTTTGATTAAATATTTGTTTTTACAAATGTTTTTATACAATGTGATAAAAAGCAGAAACCAATTGGAAGGGCGCGAAGCGCAAATTTTTTTCTTCAAATATGCAGGGAGGAGGGAAGGTGTTTTGGGCTATTTATTACACTAGTCCCCAATATTTCATATAAACATTTTCTTATTCGTTAGCTCAACATCTTTTGGGACTTAAATGGAATATTGATTGGTTGGTTAATTAAGTTGAGTTTCCATACGTTTCATCCACTAATTGTAATCTATATAAGGGGTAATTTTGTGTATCATCATTGGGGATGTACAAAATTTCTTTGGTAAAAAGTTTATATTATACAAAAAAAGATACTTCCTATTAAGGTTAAATGAACAGTAACTGTCTATTTGGCGCGAAGCGCCAAAAAATTTTTTTGTTGAGTATTTCTTGATCTTTTTTTTTGGAAATTGGGAGAGTTTTGCTTTTTGTAGGGTAGGGGGCAAAAAGGGGCATTTTTGTTTACCAGGGGGGGGCAAAACGGGGCATTTTTCAACATGTAGGGGGGGGCAGGGGGGGCGGTCGCTAGGGGGGGGCAGGGGGGGGCGTTTTGGTCGCTAGGGGGGGGCGATTGCCCCAAACGCCCCCTTCGGTTCGCACGCCACTGATAGATAGATAGATAGATAGATAGATAGATAGATAGATAGATAGATAGATAGATAGATAGATAGATAGATAGATAGATAGATAGATAGATAGATAGATAGATAGATGTTATTTCATTAAATTTTCTTTAATTTCAATTAAATTAAAATAAACAAATTATTTAATATCCTATTTTGGAAGACAAAAAGTTATTGAGGGGGAAGTTATTTGAGGAATGTTATTTTCCCCCATATTTTTCTCATCAAACTATTACCCCCAACAACTTTAGTCTACCAAAGGCAGAACAAATTCATAAGTTTTGGGGGAAGAAACATTTAAAGATCCTCCCTTTCTGGAAAAAAGTAATGTTTATCATCAAGGCAATAAAGATTCCGTTGACTATTTTCAATTCTCCAATAAAAGGCCTATTTATTTATTAAATACACTATTTTTTTCTTTCTAATTTAAAACCCTTTTTACAGATACTTTTTCCATATAAAATCTTTACCCAAAATGACTTAAATCTGATTAAAATGAAACTTTTTATAATAACCTTACCTAAATTCATATTCTTCAACCAAAATGGTAAACTTAAAAAAAACAGCAAAATTTATATAAATTGATAAATCAAATAGTCTGCATAAAATTGCCTTACTTTAAATGTTTTGATTAGTTAAATGCTAAAAATATCCACATGCCCAAATTTACCACTATAGCTATCCCAAACGGACACACGGACCGACCCCAGATTTTGTAAGATTGACTTTTGATAATTATGGAAAAACTCCTTTTTCAAGTTCACATATCAAAGGAATGGATATAGAATATTCATACGTGGATATTATGACAGGGGAAAAATTGTCGCCAATTTAGGTTGTTAACATGGACATAATTTATTGCTCAGGTTGTTCATCCAATAGGAGGTGAGGGGAGTGGGTAAAGGGGGTTGACGGGAAAAATCGTTGTTTTAGCCAGTTAAAATTTTCACTTTATCAGAGTACATAATAATCTGGTGCAAGATCCAAGTAATAATAAATCCATTATCAAAGGTTGGAAGAGATAAAAGGGCAATTAGCGGAGGGGAAAAAGGGGAACTGAATATGGGGAGAAAAAGGGCTTGAGTAGGTTCACATGTCAGCCTAATAATAATTAATCAAATCAAAAAGAACCCGAAGTTTAGTATTAGATTAATATCTATCTTTCTATCTAATATTAGATTGCCTTTTAAAATATAAAACAGGATAATCAAAAAGGAAGAAAATTAGGTTTTAAAAAAACAGCAAATTTATAAAAATACACGTCTTTACTTTATTACAGCCTAGCGGCTCCGCCCCTAGAGGCCTCTATGTTTATTAGGATTAATTGATTGAATTAAATGTAAATAAATTATTAGAATAGCTAAAAATCTTTCTAGTATGATTTTGAATACGTTGGATTGAACCAGTTTTCAGCCACAATGAAATATCATTTATAGCATCGTATTACGGACAATTTTCTACAATTATTAAATTAAAAATCATAAAATTAATACCAGTTTTGTTAGGCCGGGCCTTTGACTTTAACCTCGCATAAATAAAATATAAAAATTAGTATCATTTTAAAAACACCCCTTGAAAGGATCTAATAATTAAATACTAAATCAGTCAAATATATAATAATTATCTATATTTAATTCTTTTAAAAACTCTCATGATTATAAAATTATGGATGATCTTGTAATAAATTGATTAAAATTAAACAAATATAGGCTATTGTTTGTTTAATATTAAATTTTTCAGACAAGGTTTTTATAGAAAAAACAAGGGTGACAACATCCATAAAAGCGAAGTTCTGTAATGAAACGGTAGAACAATTGAACATGAACACTTGTAAAGTTGTAGAGTTCAAAACTTAATAATAAGAATATTAATTTGAAGGTATACTCAAAATTGTATGTAAACTTGCTACAAAAGTGCGTAAATACATAATTCTGTTTAAGGATATACTTACATTTATAGGATTTGATTATAGATATCCTTTGTCCCAAATTATTGTACTCATGAGTCCTAGAAAATCAGATGGATAGGATGTATATTGTATATATCATACAAAAAGTTGTTGACTAAAAAAGTTAAAAATTAACATTTTTAAAATTTACTACGGGCTTTCTGGTAAAGATTATAGAGTTATTTTGCTTTTATAAATTGTACCTAACAGTTACAGGAATCATCATGCAAAGTTTGAAATTAATAGGGAGGGATAGGACATAGAACTGTAGATTGTACTGCCCTAAAAGCCATTCTGCCATATTTCCCTGACTTAAAGGTTTAATTTATTGTTGGTTTGTACAAAATAATAGTATCCAAACTTTTCAACCAACCATTTTAATCTACTTTAGTTACATATTCTACAAAGTAGTATGTTAGATGTAAATCTCTTAAACGGTTAGCCCTTTCGCACAATAATTTTAATTATAAAATTAAATTAAAGATTTAAATATGCATAAGATTAAAACCAGTTTTGTTGGCCCCAAGGAGCGAAGTCCTGGGCTAACAAAACTGATTATGAGGTTTTTTATTTCATTATGCGTTGAAAACTGCCTATAATACGATGGTATGCAAGATTTTTCCGTATGGCTGAGAAATGGATCTAATCCAGGGGATATTAATCGGTTTCGAAGCAATACTGAAAAATACAGTATAAAAAAACATGTATTAGAGTACTAAAATAAGTACGATTTGTGGGTTGCATTGACTATAGAGTAGCTACACTTATATAAATAGCTAATGTTTGTTATTAGTTTGTTATATAAAGAGAGCTTTACTTACCCTAGAGACAAATTTCAAAGTGTCTTAACAATGTTGTTTAATAATACGGAAGTGTTATTCTTTTTTTTGAGAATGTGGCTGAGCATCCTTTTTTAAAATATATTCAAAAAGAACTTAACTCCTTTATTTGCTTGTTGTATAATCTACTCTTAGAGTTAATTTTAGTATTTTTTGGTTGTTTTGACTGAACAGTAAAGATGCCTAGTATAAAGCTCTAGGCTGATTAGTATCAAAGAAGTTAGTTTATAGTTAGTTTACTAATAAATATATTACATTAGAGAGGTATATTTAAATTTAAACTATTGATTTCTAGGACAATTGGGCACTATGTTATAAATGAAGCAACTCTATAATGAAATTTAAAAATGTAAGTATGCCAATTTTAACTATTTAAGTAGTTTTGGGATAGATTTATATAAAAAAATTTAAAGCTTTTTTTCTCTATATTTCTTATTATAGCGAAGCAACTCTACATGTCTTAAGTCTTAAAATTTTAGTATGTTCGACTTATGAATTTAATTAATTTGTGTAGAAATTTATATTGAAAATTCACAGAATTACATATTATGACGAATATCAAATGCTTAGTACTTTTTTGTTTGTTCGAGTTTGTTTATCTGGTCATCTGGTCTGTTGAGCTTTGTTTTTATGGATGTTATAATCCTTGTTTTGATGTATATCTCCTTTTACAAACTAGCCCTCTTTTTCTAGAATATCTTTTGGCATAGATTAAGTGTAATAGGCGTAGAATAGGGGCATTTGATGCTATATAGATTAGATTATGCCTGTCTATATAATAGTTCTAGCAGCTGCGCCACTATCATCTAGGGGTCCGTATTAGGAGATTGAAAAAATAGCCTAAAATTATCCTAAGACAGAATACAAAAATAAATAGCCTAAAACTAATTTGAAACCTATATAAAGCTTCCCTAAAACTCAATCGGTTCAGTAGTTATTGGAATCTCATGCTACAGACAAAAAATATTACTATTTCATATTATAGTATATAGTAGAGTATATAGTAGAGTAGTAGCTATATAACTAGTAGTAATGTTTTAAAATGTGAAGATGAAGAATAATCTAATTTGCTTCAAGCCTGCTAGGCGACCTTAACTAGTATATAATCATCTAGAAGAAAGGATATGTAAAAAATAAAACCAATAGACGGACAAACGAACATGTCAAACGTGTATTGTAGCATGGCTTCTGAAAATTTCAGCCATTGTACCTAATGTCTACTATCCTAGGGCAGTACTGGAATAAAAAGCATGCGTTTCTTGTCATCTTGGAAAGTTGACATTTAATCTTGTCAAAATATTATTACAGGACAGTCTTTCATTTCAAATTATATGCCATAATTATAAATTTGTATGTAATAAAATATCTAAAATTCTTTTTATATATATATTAATAATTTAAAAATAACAAGTAAGATTTGATGTTTATTAGCAGAGCATAGAGGAAAAATATACTAAATTATAGACATTAAAGGTAGAAAGAAAAATGAAGAAAAAGAAAAGAAAGAGGGGAGGGGGGAGAGCATTTTAGAGAAATCAAAAATATTTAGCCAGCCCGACAGACATAAAAAAGTATAAGATGAGCTCACTTATGGAGTATCTTTACCTAAAAATAATTCTATAATTTTTAAATTGTTTAGTACAAGATTGAAGAAAAGTGTCCTTTAAAGCAAGAAAACGGCGCATGGGGCTAAATCAACATACATTTAGGTGCAATCAAAATTTACTGTAAATTCATGAACCAAGTATAATCTTCAATAACAATAAGTTTATTTAAGTAATATTGCTTAGTGTATATAAAAAATACAGGGTGATCTTTAAAGTATCTTAATTCTTATCTAAAAATGATGCTTATCTGTCTGAAGGTTAAGATCTCGGTAACCACCGCACTACTCTTTAGGGAATATACCTACTGGTCCTGTTGTGGTTTTAAGCTATTTTCTTGAATGGTTGGACAATTTTTTTTTATAAACAAAAACAAATAAGGGGTGTGGGAAACTACAACCGCATCATGGGGCTAAGCTCCCGTGGAAAAATACCATAAAAAACGAACCTATTTTTTCCCTACCCAAATTTCGCCTGCCGTTGACAGTGTCTTTGAAGGTTGTATGTTAGAACATCAAAAAATTTCTTTTGCCTTGTGTCTTTAGAAAGAGAATTTACAAATAAATTATAATCTAGTTTTGAGTTACAAAATTTTAGACACCCGGTAATGAAAACCATGCTTCGTAGGTTTTATACTTGTGGAATGAATTTAATGTTTGTTATAGTCAATTCACACTTTTGCAATTTTCATTATGTTGTCAACTTTCTAAAGAATTGAATACAGGATGACAAATTCTTCAACAAGTAATCGCATATTTTTTACTAAATATTATTTAAATATGGGACATCCCAATTTAAATATTAAGGGGGGTGTTGACACCCTCCTATCGCAAGACACTGGTTGTACATAATGTCTATCCATTTTTACATAGTTTCATTTTCTTTTTTTAGTTTTAGTCATTTTTAAAAAGAAATAAGACAATGGCCGATAAATTGATGTACATTCCAAATGATGATACTCAAAATTACCCCTTCTGTAAATTACAATCAGAGTTAAGACGCTCTACTCAATTAACCAACCAATTAAAATTAAGTAAAGTCCCTAAAGATGTTAAGCCTACGAATAAGAAAACTTCGGGGACTTATGTAATAGACAGCCCAATGTCCTCTCCCTCCCTGGTTCTAACTACATAATTCGACCACTTGACGAAAATGTTTCTTTTCTTTCACTTAATTTGAACCCATTTATATATTTTTAGATTCTCCTCTTAATTAAAGGTTTTCAATTTAGGTTTATTTGTTCTAGTTTTACTTTTTACTCTTTTTCTTGTCATTTACACAAGGAAGGTAATTTCCTGCATGGCTTCAAAACCCATTAATATCCGCTGGATTAAAACCGGTTCTCAGCAATAATATGAAATCATGTATAGTATCACAATAACGACAATTTTCTCAATTTTCTACGAATATTAAAGTAAAAATATCTGCGGGAAGCTGTCTATAATAGATTACTATTCTGAAATTAGGCTGAATGAGATAAAAATTCTAGAGCATAACTATTTTGTTCTTGTCTGTCGGTAAGATCTTTTAAACAAAAATTTTTATCTTTGGTTTGTACGGAAATTTTTTAGGATAATTGAAGAAAAGGGGTCAACCTCAAAAATGGATGTAGAATGTACCTGAATATTATGAGAGGGAAAAATTTTCGTTAATTTACCTTGCTAAAATGGAACTCATTTATTGGTCAGTTCATTCATCCATTAGGAGGTTAGGGGATGTAGTTGGGGGGGGGGGGGGATAGGAATCATTATTTTAGCCCACTGCGTATTTCACTTAATTAGAGAACATAAAAATCTGGTGTAAGATCCAGGTAATAATATAACCATTACCAAATTATCTAATGAGGGAAAGAACAGCTATTCCCAAACAAATTATCCTTATAATAAAGTAACACTAACAGGATGTTTGTTTGTCTGTATGTTTGTACTCGCTAATCGCTGAACCGATCGGGTTCTCCTTAACAGGGTAGCTTCTCATAGGTCCTGGGAAGGTTTATCACTATTTTGGGGGTGGGTACCACCACCCTTCCAAGAAAAATCAACAAAATATTGAGACTTTAACTCAACATAGACAAATTATTTCTTAAATTATATATTTGAAATAAAAAATCAAAACACTTTAAGTGCAACTAGAGGACTCTAGGGGGCGTAGCCGCTAGTACATACATAAATGGACTATAATTGTTGAAAAGCTATGCTGAAAAAGTGAAAGGAAAATTGAGGAAGGGGGGGGGGGGAGAAAATTAAAAATAGAATTAGAAGAAAGAAAAGGAGAGTATTTTAATTAGGGGGAAAGTTATTATGTCAACGAGAAAATCTTTTTTCTTTTAACAAATTACAGTTTTTTGTTCTTGTATTTGTTATGTAATTAACCAAGGAAGAAAGGACAAAAATACATACAAAAATATTAATCCTTATATGACAGTATCATGATGTCTGTGTACTTGTACCGATGGATCTCGCTAACTGCTATGATCCATATGATTCTCCTTTACAGTGAAGCTTTTTATAGGTCCAGGAAAGGTTTATAACTTTTTTGAAAAGGGTACCTCCACACCTCCAAGTGAATTCACCCCCCCCCCCCCCCAAAAAAAAACTTTTCTTTTTCTCGTCAAGACTAAAATGTAAAGTGGTGGGTCAACCACACCCTCCTCCCGAGAGAACCACTAAAGGCCTCTAGGGGCTTAGCCGCTTAATAATAAAAAAGTAAGTGTCTAAAACTGAATAACATTGTAGTTTTTTAGTTTGTCAATGATTTCTGTAATAATTGTTCCTGTCCCACTACTATAGTTGAAGTTAAGACAATAAGGTTCAAATGTTGTCAATGGTCTAAATTACAACATTCTCATTAACTTAAAATGAGAATGGTTTTAAACCCCTTGAAAGCAAAGCAATAATTTAAAAGTATGGTACTGCTGCTACTTCAGAAGTGAGTTTTTAATAGTGAATGAGGGAGAATACCGTGGCTCAATTAAGGCGAAAGAAATTCCAGACAAAGGTCGTACAATCAAAGGATTGGCTGTCTGCAGCATGCCTATTTTAAACTTTTATAAATACACTTATGACCAAAATTGAAATTTTTTGACAACTGTAATTGTATATTGACACTATAACTGTATTTTTTATGAATACTTAAAAAAAATAATACACTACTAGCTTTTTTTAAAACATGTTTTTCAGGAGGTTGAAGTTCTAACCACTAAAACATCGTAGGACATTGTGACTAAACGCACCTTTTGTATATTTGTGGACAGACAGACATTATTCTTATTCAATAGAGAAACTCAACAACCTATTATATTCTATCTTTAACCCTATTATTTGAAATTTTACTTCTTAGACTTTTTAAAAGCAAAGCTTTTCTATAACTAGGGTCGGTCCGTCCGTCAGTCCGTCACGGTTAGATCTTTTCGTTGATTTAGGCATGTTTGAATTATCCTGTTGAATTAAAACTTTGCATGGTGATTCCTGTAATAGTTAGGTACTTTTAAGAAAGCATAGCAACACTATAGTCATTACTAAAATGTCTGAATGATTATTTTAATCATGTTGATTTTTTACTTTTTTGACATCAAATTTTTGTATTATCCGATTCTTCTTACATCAAGGTACAATGTTATAAGCGAAGCATCTCTATATTAATCAAGTCCAAAAAATGTAAGTATGTCCTTAAACAGTATTATGTATTAATGCAGTTTTGCAACAAATTTACTTACAATTTTGTTTATACTTATGCAATAATAATCGGCTTATTCAGTTCTAATACTCTACCGGTGTTAATGTTCGTTTGTCCTTCAATTTTAGAGCTTCGCTTTTATGGATGTTGTCATCCTTGTTTTCTTGCAATTATTTAAATAAAGAAGAGTTGAACATTTTCATTTTAGGTTAGTTGTAATGTTAATGTTAATGTTATGATATGATTGAAAATTTAAAGTATTTTTAGCAGATAAAAATTTAATCTTCTTAAAAGTGTTCTTGAATATTTGCTTGTCCTATTATTATTAATAAAATATTAAAAAGCATGGGCTGGTATACATTTTAGGATTTTTTTATTATTCGTGAAATACCGTCTGCAATAAAATACATGATTTTTAGTATTGCAGAGAACTGGTTCTAATCCAGCGGATATTAAACGGTATTGAACCAATACTTGGAAAAAATACATTAAATTGCTGCATATCTTTTTTTGTGCGCAGTATCTTGCAAAGCATCATTCTTGTTTATTAGTTAAATTTCACTGTGGTAAATCGCTACCACGGCATAAATATGTCCATCAATATTTTCAAGAATAATTTAACTAAAGTTTGGAAACTGTTACAATTTTGTCCTGTTCAATTAAGAAAATAGCAAGTACTTATGCTTTATAGTTTGTTTGAGTTTGAAAGAAAACTTTCGTACAAAAATGGCCATTGAAGGTTTGTACGGATTAGAATTGAATAAAGCTATGTTTTTTTTGCAGATAGTTTCTTTTTCAACACTAGTTCCGTGTATTTGCTTCATATGTTTGAAATATTGTCGACTTACATTTCAAACATATTAATAACTTACTTTATTGATATCTATAATACAAAGTAGCTTGATGTCTGTCCGTCTGTCTATCTGTCTTTCCCTCAATATCTCGGTAACCACTGAACCGATTGGATTCTACTCTTCATGGAATGTATCTACTGGTTCTGTGGTGGTTTAAGCTTTTTTCTTGAGGGGTGGGACAAACCCAAATTCCCAAAAAAACTATAAAAAAATTTGTTTCTTTAAAATATGGTGGTTGCAGCACCAGAGGTACTAGAGGCTAGGGGCGAAACCGCTAGTCCTATAATATAAAGAAGGAATTTTGTTTGTCTGTAGCTTAAGATATTGATAACGTACTACTTAACCATTTGAGCTCTCGGTTTTTATGGAAGCTTCACATATGTCGTAGGGTGGTTATATGATATTTAATTTTAGATTTAAGTAATGGAATGGTTTTAGGCTTTTTTTCTGCTTTCCATATCTCTTAGAATAAAGAGCTCCAGTTAATGTGGGCGCTGCAAGGATAAACAAGAAAAAACGAATGCAATGAATGGAAGAGCTCCTACCAATGCTAACAATTATTTTCTGACTCTCATGTAAATAATCTTATGCAAGTGATTTACATGTTTCATACTTTCTTGGGTGGCCTATGGACATAAAATTGCAGTTTCCTAGTAAATTGATTTAGTTTATTTAAAAGCCACCCCCCGCCCCCCCCCCCCAAGAAGGGATATCCTTTCTTGTAAAAAAAAACCTTTTATATTTGAGAAAAAATTATACTACACTAGTCCACAAAGTTTTGTAATAACGTTTTCTTATTCGTTGCGTCGCCTAAACAACTTTGGGGACTTTTATTGAATTTTTATTGGTTGGTTAATTCATTTGAGTATCCAAATGTTTCAACCACTAATTGTAATCTACATAAGTAGTAATCTTGTATATCACAATAAGTGATCAGTTTATCGTCATTGTCTTACACCTTTTTATAACTGTTAAAAACCGCGTAAAAACCGATCCTAAGACGATAAGGTACAAATGAAACGCGATTGAAATTGTCTTAAATTTTAGCCTTATTATGCACATACCAAAATATTTTAATGTCCCAAATTTTGGTTAAAACTTCTAAAATTAGAGCGGGCCCACAACAATATTAAAAGTTAAAGCTCATTTGTAATACCTTTAATTGCAAATTTATATAGTTCATTAAAAAATTGTCAAATTTACATTTTTTTGATAGACATTCGGGCGTTCTAAATCATTTTCTTGCTGTCATCCAAAGTTTGAAATCGATTGGACTATTCTTACATGTCTAAATTTGCAAAAAAAAAAAGAGAGCTAACCATTTAAGAGCTTTGTCTTAAAAAAGCTCTCACTACATAGAATTATTTAAAAACTTTTATACATTAAATGTTGTCTCCTGCTATTAAATTGAACAAATTTTGCTAGAACTCAGTCAAAATTTAAAAGAAAAAAAAGCTTAAAGAAATAATAAATTACATTAGAACACACGCGCTCTAAAAGACCGCTAATAGTAATATGTAACTAGGATAATAGTTTGCCTAACCGCACAGCTTATCATATAAATATAATTAAATGATTCATCTATGATCGGAAATGATAACAATATGAAGGTCCATAGGAAATTTGCAGTATAATAGAACATTTTTACTTTGATCATTAGATAGCTTAATTATTCTATTATAAATGGATATACGTGGGTATTCTGACAGAGGAAAATTTGTCGTCAATTCAGCTTACTAATATGAACCTCATTTCTTAATCAGTTCGTTCATCCAGTAGGATTGAGGGGAGGGTTATGGTTATTTTAGCCAGCTGCGAGCACCATTTTATCAGAGTATATAGAAATCTTTTGCAATATCCAAGTAATAATATATCGATTTCTATTTCAGAGATTTTAACGAAATATAGACAGACAGATGTAGTTATTTTTGAATATGTAGTTTAAAATAGAAAAAAATACGAGTTGTTTTCATCAATGTTATCAAAAGATCGACTTCTGTAACTGCAATGTTATACCAGAAGATCATATACTCTAATGAAGAGAAACTTGTAGCCGGCGAAAATAACGCCCCTTTACCCCTTTCCCTCCTACTTGATGTATAAACTGACCAATAAATAATGTCCATGTTAGCAACCTAAATTGACAACAATGAAAATGTAAAACTGAATTATATAGTATCCATGCAATTGTTGAAAAGATGTCATTAAACTGGTACGAAGCTGTGCAATGGTAGCAAATTTAAGAGGTTACATAAAGGAGAATCAGAAAGAAGGGGGTGGGAGAGAGAGAGAGAGAGAGGGAGAGAGAGAGAGAGAGAGAGAGAGAAGAGGAGAGAGAGAGGAGAGAGAGAGAGAGAGAGAGAGAGAGAGAGAGAGAGAGAGAGAGAGAGAGAGAGAGAGAGAGAGAGAGAGAGAGAGAGAAGAGAGAGAGAGAAGTAGCAAATTTAAGAGTTGGAGTTAAGAGAATAGCTTCATGTTTTGGTGTTTTCATAATTAAGTCTAATGGTAAACCTTTTTTTAGTATTTCTCATATTTTTAGTTTTGAATCTCCCTATAACTTAAATGTGCTTCTGTAGGATCTAATTAATTCAACATGTAAATCTTAATAACAATTTTCAGTATGGCTTCGATACCGATAATTATCCGCTGGATTAGAACTAGTTCTTATATAAAAAATCATGTATCGATCGTATTACAGACAATTTTCCACGAATACTAAAACAATAATTATTTAATTAGTACCGATTTTGTTAGCCCAAGACTTCAAACTCCTCGGGGCTAAAAAAAACTGGTTTTAAATCTTATATTTTTTTATTTTAATATCCGCGGAAAGCTTTATATGATAAGATGCTATAAATAACTATTCTTCTATTAATTTAAACTCTAAAACTCCAAAAGTTTAAGTTTTAATAATTAAGAAACAGCAAACTGTGTTGTCATAAAAGAACACCTTCAACTATTAACCCTGGTTGTAATGACCAAAGTCCCTCTGGGTTGCTTAGCCCAGTGGGACACCTGGCGCACAGTGGGACATATGGCGGCAAATAGAGTCAAAGGAACCCGCCACGCTGACAATAACATGTATTTATATGTAATTTAACTTGTATTTATGTTTATATTTAGTATCTTAGCTACTCTTTATTACATTTGATGCTTTGAAACGTGTCGATACTCAACCTAATGAATCAACCAATGAAAATTTAGTAAAGATCCCAAAACTTTAAATTAAAACCTTGGGGACTAGTGTAATAAACAGCCCAAAGTTCCCTCCCTACCTGATTTGCCACTCTTATTACTTAAATATAAAAACTAGTGTGATTTGTATTTATTTAGTTGCATAGCTACTCTGTACCTCTAAAACAGACGTCTTTATTTTATAAATTAAAATTTATATGCAACCTATTTTATATACGAAGCTTTAATTACCTAATAAAAAATAAAAACTTGTCAAGTTTTTATTTTTTAGATGCAGTAGAAAAGCCAAGGATACTAAAGGGGGGGAGTAGTAACTAAGGTAATATGGGAAGGCAATACATAAATATATAGGTTTTATACCCAACCCCAATAAATATTTTACAAGTTTTCAAATGTGTTCCTAAAATTATACAATTGTTATTAATCTATATTGATATGTTATATTATACATTTTTGTTGTGGATTTTTAACATGACATTGGATGTTGCTCTGCTACAATCGAGATATTATTTCTTTGATGTTGCATCAGATTTTCCTGTACTCTGATAAAGTGATTCTTGCATCTAGCTAAAATAACGATAACCTCTTTCCCCTCCCCTCCAACTGGATGAACGCATTGACCAATAAATGAGGTCCATATTAGCAAGGTAAAGTGACGAAAATTTTCTCCTGTCAATTTATCCATTTCTGGTACCCTATAGCAAAATCTTTAATTGGAATCAATCTCAGCAATATGCAAATATTTCTGCCTATCTCTCTTAGCCAATAACTAATCTACATAACAGACTACTCATTTATCTATCTTTCTATCTGTCGATTCAAATAACTAACCTAATATACAGACAATTACATCGTAATGGTTTTCTTAAAGCTTTTACCTTTTATTTTAACTAGAGATATTGGAAGCTGAATATTTAGTAGGATTCATTGAATTTAGGAAAATATCAAATTTGACCTAGTCCCTGTTTATTGGTTCTCTGTAAAAAATCATAAACCCATATAAAACTCATTCAAACAGGAAAATGATCTTGAAGACTTAAAGGCATTTTAATGAGGGTCAAACCACTACTTATAACCTTTTTTAAAGTAAATAATTTAGAGGTTTCTTTCAAACGCTTTTGTAAAGGCGTTTGATTGATCAATAGGCCAATAGAAGCCTCTGGAGGTATAGTTGCTAGTAGTGATATAAACTAGTAAGTTTTAAAAAATAATTAAGATTTATAAAATTGATGGTCCGAATGGGTTGTACTTTTCAGAGAAACATCAAAATATCTTTGGGTGGTATAAGACTATTTTTTACCCCCCCCCCCCCTCCATCCTCACCTTGAGGCTAATCTTTAAAAAGAAAATCAATGAAGGATATAAAAAATTCGGTTGTATTGCTCCGTGACAGGGTTTGGCCGCGCGGATCCAGAAATAATGGAACACAGTGGGACACCTTGTCCAAACATATACACACCAGGGATCTAAAGGGATAAGACAATGGACTATAAATTGAAGTACATCCCCAATGATGATATACAAAATTATACCTTCTACAGATTACAATTAGTTGTTGAAACGTTTGGACACCCAACTTAATGAACCAACCAATTAAAATTCAAGAAAAGTTCTCAAAGTTCTAAAGCTAACAAATAAGAAAACGTTATTATAAAACTTTGACGGCTAGTGAAATAAACAGACCATTGTCCCCTCCCTCCCCGTATACACACACACATTCACACAAACTCACACACAGACACAATATCACACAAAAATATAATACCCATCTTTCAGTGTGGGTTTATTTGTAGCTAAATTTTCAAACCGAAAGAATATGATTTCAAGTATGGCTTTGAAACCGATTAATATCCGCTGGATTAGAACCGGTTCTCAGTCATACTGAAAAATCATGTATGCCATCGTATTACAGACAATTTCCCACGAATATTAAGATGAAAATCATAGAATTATTAGTTTTGTCAGCCAAGGCCTTCATTTTCCTCCGTGGAAAGCTGTCTATAATACGAAGCGATAAATAACAATTCCTATGTTATTAATGTTCATTGGTTGCTCAGACAAATATTACAAAAAGATTTATTTAAATATTTTTCAGCAAAACTTTCAAGGGCATAAAGAGATAAGACATTGCCATTTATGATACCCAAATTACCTCTTATTTAGATTATAATTAGTGGTTGATGCGTTTGAACACTTAACTAAATGACCAACCAACCAATCAAAACAATTTTACAAGGGGTTGCTTTTGTTATTTTCAATTTTTCATGCTTATTATTATTATCTTTTATTTTTTTTTTGATTACCCATCATCCATTTCTTTCAGATATGAATTGGTGATTGGTCTGCAAATTATACTGGTATCCATTGTATTACAAACAAGTTTTCTTATTCGTAGGCTTACAGTTTATTTTTATTAAAGCTTTATTGGGTTGTTTTAACAAGCTGTATCCAAACTTTTCAACAATTCTAATCTTGAAGGAATAATTTATA